>NC_143012.1:278974642-279317142 GCF_055824585.1 Amblyomma mixtum | reverse complement strand
GGGAAAATCGGCAATCGGCTCTCAGCCGTTGAAGAGAGGAGGTCGCTTGTACTGTGAACCCGTGTCGAAACGTCTCGTCACGCAGAATCGTCGAGCGTTTACTGGATCAGCGATACGCGATCAAATTTTGAGTAAATCTTGGTAAAACGGGCAAAGAGACTCACAAAATGATTAAGGAAGCCTACGGTGACGCTTCCATGGGTAGATCAGGTGTTTTTTTAGTGGCACAAGCTTTTCCGAGAAGGTAAGCAAAGAGTGGAGGAAGACGACCGCTCCAGACGCCCTTCGACCAGCAAGACCAACGAAAATGTGTAGCGAGTGAAACATTTACTTAACAGTGATCGTAGATTGCTGATGACTTGAGCATTCCTCAAACCCAAGTTTTTGAGATCGTGACCGAAAACTTATCCATGAGGAAAGCGTGCGCGAAGTTGGTGCCGGGAGTGTTGTCAGAGGAGGAAAAGGCCAACCGGTAGGATCTTCTTCATCATGTGAATGAGGACCCCGATTTTTTGCCCAGCACAAGGCGGCAACGCTGCCTCAGCCCCCCTACAGCCTCGACTTGGCCCCGCGAGACGTTTTTCCATTTCTGAGAATAAAATCGACGCTCGAGGGGAAAGATCACGGATCGGTAGAGGTGGTTCAACAGGCCGTGACGAGGGAGCTAAACAGCATTCCGGTCCAGGCGTTCCTGGAGGCGAACGAAAACTAAAACTCATTGGCAGCAGCGTGTAGGTGCGGAAGGGTGCTACCTTGAAAAATTGTAATCGTTTGTACTATTCTCTTGAATAAATTTTGTTTAAAAAAATCAGTCCTACTACTTTCAGAACAGACCATGTATTTAATATTCATAACTAGGCACTTGCTTTACAAACTGTGCAGGTTGTAGCTTCGCAAGGAGCCGTCAAGTTTATGCCACACTCCAATTGCGCGCGGAAAAAAAGAAAATTTATGGCAATCAAGCAAAGACCTGAAAGGCACACTGTTTATAGTATCGCTACGGCGGGTCACACGTACAGAATGACTGCAGGGGGGCAGCCGTACAAACGGACTTATGTATTATTTTATGAGGCATGATAAGCCGATCACAAACAAGTTCGTTGTGATCGTATCGGTTAGAAATGAATATGATGGTTTTTTACTGCGCTTGTTCAAGTTTATCTGTGCCGTACACAAGGTGAGGCGACCACACAACTGACGCGTATTCAAGAAGGCGCCTGATGAAGGATTCATAGGCTGTTAGTTTCCCTTCTATAGCTGCACCTTTTCAGTTCTTAGGTATCGCATTTAAAGATTTTGCGCATATAAAGACAACATAGGCAATTACTTTAAGAGAACTCAAGTGTGCGGAGGTTATAATTACTTTTAAAAATCTCAAAATACATATGTTGATGTTCTTGGTCTGACATGCCACAGGGCACACCCTGTCCTCTGTTTATCTTCTCATTAAACCGTTAGTTGGACATACCGTGTCCCAATTTTTAGTTCCGGCCTAAGCCATTCGTAGGGCTTATGGTGAGTAGCCTGTTTTCGAAAAGTTTTTAAAAAATTTCATTTCCAAATGTCAGTCCTGAACTCCTGGGTGGAATACAGAAAAAGTATATCAGTTTCCACCCGTTACATTAGTTCCTTTTTTCTCGTCTTATAATGGATTCATGCACAAATTATGAAGGAATAAAAATTATTGCCTCTGCATATTTGCTATCTAATCAGAATCAGAATCAGCCTTTATTTTCTAATACACTTTGAAAGTACAGCATACCGTGCAGAAGGAGGTCCCGAAGCCAAAGACTGTAATGGGACCTACTGTGCTCAAATTCAAAAGCCAATTTCAAAACACATGTTAGTTCCACTTTAATTTTACGTATTAGTATATCGTGAATTCGCAACAATGAGCATTTGGTGCACTTTCTGCAGCTAGTACAAGTTGTGTGAAATAAATGCTCGAAGACCTCAAACCAAATCGTAAGCCCAGGGGCATCAAACGATTTTTAACGCCATAGCGTTATAGTGCTCGTTTCACGGAAAATCCGGTGTCGTCGTCGGCGTCGTCCTTGACGATGAGCGACAAATCCCCAAAGAAGCAACCTATGAGGTAGCCGGTTCAGCTAGGTCACGTGACCTTCTGGAGTCATCACAACCTGTCCATCGGATTGTGAACAAATTGCGCACTGTGGCAGGTGGCAGTTAACGATAGGTCACGAGAAGTTGCTGGAAAGAGCAACTTGGGTCGCAGAAGCCCAATCGGTGGCAGCACCTGTCATATCGCAGGGCAGTGGCGCATCGCTTAACCGCTGCACCACTGCGCCAGGAGGGTACAGTATGAGGACTCCCAGGGATCTGTGAATGTTAGGTAGAGAATGCCTAATTCTGCATATATGGGTATTAACCCATTAGATATCGTGCCATACCCTGAAGGCGGCCGGAGCTTAGGTGTCCCTTCCAATTTTTTTCTGCAAGAAATGTCCTCCTATTTCTCCCACAAAAGTTGTCAGCAAATGAGAGACATGTAGTCGTTGAACTCTGGCTGGAAGCAGAACATTCGCACCCCCTTTTTCCTTACACACCTTCTTCACAGTGGCACCAAACTATTTTATCGGAGAGCGCTGACTGCTGAGAATATGCTATATGAAACTTTGTCTCCATGCTTCACGACCTAATGAGTGGACGGCGTGCAAACGATACGTCGCAAATTCGTGACACTGGGCTTTAAGGAATTAATGACATGTTTTTTTAAGCCTTGAATGTTCTAAAGATGTCTGCAGCGAGCTGCCATGAAGTTAGACGAATTATTAATCAACTGCGAAATTTCTGTTAAAGCTTAAAGCTGCCTGTCTTTGCATTGTAACCGCATGGCTGCGTTTGGGCAGATGTCAATGATTTATTACTCCCTAATTTCAAATCTACTCGCGTCTGGGGGATTTTTCCAGCCGAACATATGAATGAGTTTCTGTATTTATTACTGGAAGCCCTAACTCTAGCTTATGCGTTATAAAAGATTATTTTGCAGCCGATTATACGTCAACAGAGTCACGAAAGTCCAAGCTGTCGGATTTTATTCAGAACTAAAACATTCTGGACAGTGTATCTTTTAGTGCCGGTTAGACGGACGTCAGTGTAGTGGTATATAGTTGAAAGTCAAAAATGTGTCCTTGGTTCTAGACTTCTTGTTATATTATATGGCTTAAAATTTATTAAACGCCCCTCGTATGCTGTATACGTCGTCGATGGTGATTACGCTCACTGTTCCTGAAACATAAATCCTAATCAAATTGCAAGTGAAAAATTTTGCGCATACCTTGTAGACATCTTGCTGACGTCGGTTCTTGAACTCTGGCGAGATCTCTTTAAGCTTTCCGTAAATGGCGAAGTAGAACATCACAAAGACACCGTGTCGGAAAAGGTTCGAGGTCAATCCCAGACTAAGTCCGTTGCGGCCAAATCCCTGCGTCCGATAGATTTGACGAGCCAGCGAGTAGGCGCTGGGCTGAGCCGTCACCAAGGTGCGGTCTGTCTGTAATCGGACCTGTGAACAGACACACAAAATTACTGAACTGAAGAGCACAAATCAAGCGCTCGCAGATCTCAGTCCCAAATCCAGTGTGTGAGGTGCTTTGAGGACCTCTATGAGCGTTCACTTGATAGACAGAGACTAACACAAGTGCTGGAATGTTTTTTCCGATAATATTGCTCACCTAAATGATTCAGTGATATTCGTAAACAAATTGACTGGCTTATTTCCACTGCAATAACTTTACCTCTGTTGTAACGTATGAAACGGTTACACTGTGCTAGTTTTTTTTTTATCGTGCCGCTAACATTCTAACCCTTTAATTTCTTTGATATATGCTCGGATTTGCGTGTTCTTATAGGCGTTCTACTTTACTTGCAGCAGAAACAATGGTTTCAAAAGTTCTATAATGTCACTCATTTCCTGACTCTTAATTTCTGCAACAAATCTTACGCAATTGATGTTTCAGTCTCGAACCCCTTGCGGGAGGTAGTGAAACGAGAAAGAAAATGACAAAAAGAGGCAAACATATTCACTTAGGCTTAAGCGCGGAATCAGTTTTATTATCCCCGCCCTTGCTCAATAAACATTTTTAAGAAAAAGAGAAAAGGACAGAAAGCATGACAGGATCCTAGGTGGAAAATCCGGGCCGCGGCCCCGTTGTCTCGCGTGTGTGACGTGCACTGTAACAATTTTGTTTTTGATCGACAGGCGTAAAGAGCGGTTCGCACTTTCCATCTTTCACAAGCACATACGTAATGGATAGGAACTTCGAAGGATTTGAAAAGCTCTCCCTTATAAAAAGGGTCTATAGGCAGTCTCTAGACTTCTTATTGACTCTACTGACTTCCTATATACATTGCTTTTTGTTTATTCATAGCCTATAGACAGTCTATAGATAAAAGTCTACTAAAAGTGTATGGCCATAAATCTATAGATTGTCTATAGACTGTCTATGGCATTTGTATTGCTTATAGACTGTTCTCTAGGGTTTGTCTATAGACAGCCTATAGACTTTATAGACCGGAGTCTATAGACACTCTATAGACTGTCTAAAACTTTTTTGTAAGGGCTTCTTTCCTGCTCATAAAGCAGCTGCGGGTCCTTTCGCCAGCTCCGGGCTCACCTTAACGACCTCGAAAGGGTTGACAGCGACGCCCTCTATGGCACCCGCCAGGAAGCCCGAGATGAGGTTGTTGGGCAAGAGCGGCATGTGGGGCGACAGCACGCGCTTGGTCTGCTCGTAGACCATGAAGCGCAGCGCCATCTTGGGGGTCTCCACCACGAGAACAGGCACGATGCCCTTGTAGATGGACAGGAAGCCCTCGGCCTTGGTCATGCGCCGAAAGCAGTCGGCGATCGACTTGTACCTGTTCGGGTCGTCGGCCGACTGCATCTGCAGTCGCGTCTTGACAACGTCCAAAGGGTGGTTCACGCAGACCTCGATGAAGCCCGCTACCGCACCCGACGAGAACTGGACGGCGGCCTTGTGGTGGTGTCCCAGCTGGCGCTTGCCTTCGGAGGAGCCGGACATCCTGCAAATGACGATCCTGGTGTGTGTCCACCCGTTGATTCTGTTGGCCTGCTGGGCGCTCCCACTCCGACAAACAAGTCCAGTGAACTCGCTGCTGCCGCTGCCCTTAGCACTGCTGCGCTGGATCAAGTCTTCACCCAGGAGTCATCATTTCTTCCCGGCGTAGGCAGTCTGGCTACCGGCACTGTACTTACAACCTGAGCCCGAAGCGCGGACCAGCAATATTTCGCTGTGCACTCCCGTGATTGACGGCTCGGACGGCACATGTTGACCTGGAACGGAAAAAGAAATAGTTGGCCATTCGAGGCTTGTTTTGGCACTTTAGCATTGTAATTCGAAACCATTTGTGTATGTCCACCATTTTAAAAGCTGATCAATCGTTTTCGCTGTTTAACGAAATTAGCATAAATTAGCACACCAAAAATACTGTTTCAATTTCATCACCTCCATATGTACTGCTTTGAATTTAGGGTTCATGTTAACTTGGCCACTCTAAATACATAATTCCCTGATCTTTCATAATCTAGACTTGCTGAGACACCTGCGCAATGCGATGACTCCAGAGGAGAGAGAATATAACGTAAACGATATCTCACGTTCGGCTCGCGACAAAACCCCAGAAGAGAGGCTTCTTCGTGCACGGTACGCCCGCTCTGTGCAACAGCCTACGGTGAGTGAACTATATGCAAGCCGCTCTGAATACCTACAGAAGATCAAAATTGCAGACATCCAATAAAGCAGCACGTGCACCCAGAGGAAATAAATTAAAACCTCTTGAATACATGGCTTCCTTCTTCGTTTCTTTTCTGTGCGGCTTCAAAAAGCCAGAACGAGGAGAAACTGTGCTTTAAGGTTTTGTTTAGAAAAATATCAGGTGGAACGGTGAAAAAATTAAAGCAACCCTGAGACCGCAATGAAGTTGAGAGAAAAGAAAAAAAGCACGCGTTTCTAGTCAAGTAACAACCCTGATTGTTACCCAACGCGTCGTGTATCCACCGTTTTGTTGCTTTCTCTAACAGATATTACACGGAATAAATCGTCGTCGGCCGGCTCCAATCTCACTGCTTCTCAGAACTAGGCACAAAACTTTGCCAAGGAGGAAGTTATCTCGGTTTCTGCGTCAGTGGTGTGCAAGGCCTCCGGGTCCGTTTTGCATGCTTCGGATAAGGTTAAGTAGAACGTGCCATGTCTGATGGATAAGGTTCCTTTGAAGCCTGTGGCATGCCAAACCGCTCCCAGACAGCCCCCGTCAAGGACGCCTGTTCATGGATGTTACGTCAAAAAGACACGCGTCGCGTGCGATAAAGCGGACGCAGCGCTTTCTCTCGCGATTCGAGATGAGGCCGTACTCAAGGCATTCTCTAGTGTGTGACGATGTGTCCTCATCGAGTTCCACTTAGACATTTTATTTCAACGTGCAAGAAGTGTAGTGTGCTTGAAAAACCCCGCCATTGAACTAGCACATGCAGAAAGCGCTGACGAAGGAAAAAAAAATCCTACCATCTTGATCTGCTCTGATCAATTTTGGTTCAGTTTCCTGAGCGATAAAAATTGGTTTTTGAAGAAAGTAAATGGCGCAGTAATTGTCTCACATCTCAGTGGACACCCGAACCGCACTCTAAGGGAAGGGAGTAAGGTGGGATTGAAAGAAGAAAGAGAGAAAGAGGTGCCGCGGTAGGGGAGGTCTCCGGAATAATTTCGACCCCCTGGGGATCTTTAATGGGGACTGACATGGCACAGCACACGGGCGCCTTTGCGTCTTGTCTGCATCGTGAAGCGGCCGACGTGGCCGGGTTAGAACCCGGGAACTCCGAGTTAGTAGCCTAGCGCCCTAACCACTGAGCCACTGCAACGATGAGCGATGATTTCAACGAGTTTTACTCGTAAGGCATAACAACAGACGCATGTGGTCTCCAACATTTGTGTTAAGCCATGGAAAAAAAAGTTTTTCTTTACTATCTACAGCCGTATTTGTTACAGAATAACGAGGAAACCGTATTTGTTTCGGAATTAACTTAAACGCATTAAGGATAGTTGCCGGGCCAGTTGGTACATGATCACACCGTAAAACAGCGCGCTTACACGGGACGAAGAAAGAAGACACGCACACACACAGCGCTGAGTGTGTGCGTGTCTTCTTTCTTCGTCCCGTGTAAGCGCGCTGTTTTACGGTGTAACTTAAACGACGTAGCTTGAATTATCTCTTCTTGCGCTTTTTCTTTTTTTCCTTCAATATCCGGATACTTAAACACAGAATAGTTAGCCCCAACCACAGGCTGCCGGCTCCCCACTCTGTTAAACTATTTTCGCCAAAGTAATGTGAATATTGAAAATGTTAATAAGAAAACAATACATTCATTCTTTCTCTCACAAATGTAATTTTTTCTGGTTTCCTGCAGTGTGTTTCCTCCTATGTCTTTTTTGTATTTTTTGGGTTTGCTACTATTCACAATTGCTGTTATTTGCTGATCATGTTTATCCTTCACATTGTGCCTTTGCCTTTAACACACACACAAAAACTGAACTATGTGTAGTAAAAGCTACAAAGTCTGTAAATGTACTCGTACAACTGTTACTACCGACACCTCGCTGTCTTGCCATGTAATGGGGCCCGAGCGCCGTCAAGTGAATTAATGTTCACTTTTTGTCTCGGGTCCCTCATTTCTTACTGAAATGGAAATAAACTTCAAACTTCAACTTCAATAGTCACCCCTCAAAGCCTTCCTTGTACTTGGGGGGCGCGGTTATAGCGTAAATGCT
This sequence comes from Amblyomma mixtum, assembly GCF_055824585.1. Classification (NCBI taxonomy): domain Eukaryota; kingdom Metazoa; phylum Arthropoda; class Arachnida; order Ixodida; family Ixodidae; genus Amblyomma; species Amblyomma mixtum. The sequence goes on along the minus strand of NC_143012.1, from coordinate 279,309,337 downwards.
GAACAGCGTGTACATTTCTTCGTGCGGTTTACCTCTACTTCCTGCCGGCCAAGATAGTTTAGGTGACTTCGAAGCAGCCTGACTCAAACAATACAGCTCTTGCCATTGTTCGAAAATATCCGAAGGGAGGAATATCTAAGAGCGTCACTGGTTTATTACTGTTACTTCAGTTTTTCAGATTATGCCTGTCCCAATCAAGTCGTGGAATGAGTTGCTTTCTTTCCTAGTCGTGTTGCGCGGGAGGAAACTTGTGCCGACAAGAGCGAAGCCAGAGAGTCTCTCTTCTGGCAAGGACGCCTCGACCACGCTGAACGATTGGTATGCGTTCATAGTTGGCCCCCGTACTTCAGTCCTATCCCCAGGGCATCCTCAACTCGACTACAGCTGCCATAATCATCGCCATCTTCACTATAATCACCGTAATCAACACCATCCGAGTTGTGCACAGTGCGCGACAAAGACCTGTCCTGATTACCATCGAACACGCCTGTTTAAGCCAGCCACCGTATTCCATCTGATTTCCCAATATCGCAACTTCTCACTCTAGGCCACCATTTATTACGTTATCCATCTCTTGATGTCTCCCTCCGACACTGTCAGTTCTGCTCATTGCATTTCTTGCGAAGTCTTTAATAATTTCAATTAAAGTAGCCTTTGCTAGAATTTTTTTCTGCGCAAAAGTAACACCCACCATTTTTCCTTTTGTCGCTCGCTGCACAGTTCTTTATAGTATTCTTTTACCAGTCTCCAAGTCTGGGGCCATGGGTGAGTGTGGGCCGTGCAAGCAACAGAAACGACTGCGGAGGATGAGCTGAGGTAGTAGTTAGGCGTGAAGCGAGAGGGGGTCCTCCGTGCGTCATCTGTTCCATAACTTATTCTTCGGTCTAACTTGCATCGATAACATCCAATTTCGTTCCGCGCCGGCGATCTCGCATTTCGTTAACGTTTTCCTCGGCGTTCGGGGCATTGATGACCCATTCCGGGAAGTAACACGCGCCGCAGCGGGCACTCAGTAGCCTCGACCGTCTCGCCTCGTTATTCTGAGTCAAGGGCAGCGTAGAAGAGCGAGGGTGATACCTCTGTGCAAAGGAGCGAAGCACGAACCTGTCTAGGGAGGGGGTAAGCGTCGGCCTCCTCTCTTATCCATGGCCGCGAGGCAGAAGACTCGGCGGTCGGGAGCAGCGCAGTAGGTCAAACCGCGGCGGCCCCGCGGTGCCTCTTTGCAGGCTGTCGCTGGCACCGCCTCGTTTGTCGCCGACGCTGCAACGGCAATTGCGCTGCCGCTCCGTATATGCCACCGCGACAGAGAAAGATGACGTTTTAGCAGACAAAAGATGACGTTTTTCCCGAGAAAGATGACGTTTTGGCAGACAGGCGAAAACGAAATAATCGGTGCAGACGACAAGCGCGATAAAGAGGGCTCGCCTCTGTTAGGGAAGGCGTTTGCGAAAGAGACGGCAGCTGAAGAGGCGCTGGCAGCAAGCCCGCAGTTTGCGAGCCGTTCTGCATATGAGCGCACATGCATTGTTCGCGACTGAGTGATGAGAGATATCCTACCGAAGTTCGCGGTATGCGTCTCTGGGGAACAGTAGGCAGAAAAAAAAAATTCGATGACGTTTTATCCAGATAAGGTCGTACGAGGAACCACGCAGCGCGTGAGAGAAGTGTTCAGGACGAAGAAAAAAGTGTTCCAGCACATTTAACAACTAGTAGACCCTTTACTAGCTCAGCTTCTGCTAGAATTACTAGTTTCCTTCTCTGTATTGAGCAGCGAACTCTGGCCAATCTCACATCGTGGGTGTACGACATTTCAAAGCTGAATTTCTCATTGTGGTTTTCAGGCGGTACAAGCTGACCATATACCTATTCGTGTTCGTTAACGAGTAACAGATTAGGGGCAAATGCATGCACGCTCCCATACAGCACACTGAAGAGTTGGCGGAGGATAGCTGTGGACAGTACCACAACACAAGCTCCAATGCACGCGAAAACGCAGCCACCGACTTCGAATCTCCAGGCGCCGGATCACTTATGCTTGAAAAAGTGGCCTCTCGAGGAAGCTTACGAGCACAAACAGGGTGCACTGAGACCGTGCATAGCTGTGCACCACGGCGTCTATCTGTTCTGCGAAGCTCAGCAGCTCAGGAATACATGTACAGTCGGGGCACACGTAGGGAACACAACCATGAATTTTTAAAGGTACGCTTTTTATGGTAAAATGACGGCTTTTTTGGTAAAGTAATACTAGTGTTGGCGAATGTCAGAAAACTAGGTGAATCATGTTGACTAGTAAGCTGGTTAACTAATTTATGATAGCTACCTTTTTAAATAATGCAGTGAGGTTACCTGGAAGCAATTGCAGATTAGCAGCTATTAGTAATAGCAACGAACCCGAAAGACGCGGGTTCGATACCGGCTGCGGCGGTCGCATTTCGATGGAAGCGAAATGCTATCCCGTGTACTGCGCGATGTCAGTGCGAGTTAAAGAATTCCATGTGATCTAAATTATCCAGAACCGTCCACTACAGCGTCCCTTATAGCCTGAGCCGCCTTGGGACGTTAAACCTCATAAAAAAGTCAAACCATATCTGCGTTTAAAATTTCGAAAACTCGATTTTCTCCCTGGCGCTGTGGTTCAACGAATGTTGGCCTGTTCTCGCGCAATTCTAAAATCGCGCTCCGGCTGTGCGCTCACAACGACGCCCATCAAATCGCGTCATTCCGCGGAACGCGCGTTCCATGTGACCTTCTTTGACACGCCCGCTGCACCCGCGCTGCGCTGTTCACCGCTTCTCACTGTTCCCGCCGAGACGGAGACGATAAGGTCACGTGGCACATGAACGCGTATTGCCGTCCATTGGTGGGCGTTGCTGTTCACTCCACCAATCTATATGTAACAGCATCTTATGCGTACTATCAGGGACAGAAGTGCCTGCAGGACGCGGGAGCGCCCTCAAAGAACGTATAGCTGGCGGTGGCATACTTTTGTTTATCGCCGGTTCCATTCCGGTTAGAAGGGGCGGTCATCCAAGAATGTAACGGTGTTTCAATCCTTCCGCCTGACACAGGAAGCAACGCTCCGACAGCCCGCAACAGCGAGCTGCTGATAACCCCCCCCCCCCCCCCCCCCCCCCCCAAAAAAAAAAAATGCCGTTGCTCAGTGCCAGCTTGTCGACTCATCGTGTAGACTGCTTCTCGCACGAAGACCAAGAGGAGACGCTCAATGTGCTGTGCAAGTATCCGTCCTTGAAAAGCTGCGGTTCTTAGGTTCAAAAAAAGCTTGTACATTTCCTTTCCCACGTATTCCTTTATATTGCCTGGCTTTCATTACTGTTTTCTGGTGGGCGTACATAGGGAGTCGAAAACACTTTGAGGATCGGCGCTGGTTCATGCTTTTCGTGTCTTCATGTCTTAGTTCTTTGCGCCTTCGTGTCCGTGTCTTCGTCGCACCACTCGGCAACTAACGCTTTCTCTTTCTACTTTCAGACCATTCTAGAGAGAGATAAAACAAGGGCAGAGTTTTGGAGCAAGCAATACAGCCCTTATCGCCACTTTAGTACCTCGAGAACGCCACAATGTCGCGTTTTTCCCGATGTGTAGCTTGCTGCTGAAAAAATTCCCTCGTAAGAACGTGGGGTGCAAACACTCCTGACCTTTGAATCAGATAAAGTCAATAACCGAATTTAATAAAGAGATAAGGAAATCTAGGACGCTTGTCCGGTTGGGTTTCACAGACTTGAAAAATGTTGCGTGCAGAATTTTGCGCATCTGTGAACGCTTTCTCGTTCACCAAGCGTCACTTCGTAATTTTTTTTTTCGTTTTTTTAAAAAAAAATAATCTCGCCAACTTTACACTTCGTTGCAGTAGACATGTGGCCGTTCGATCTAACTAACTATCGAGTGAATATGTTTGCACATTAAGAGTTCAGGGGTGCCAAGGATCTAAATGTCAATTTTTTGCATCGTGTTCGTTTTCTTGATCTCTCCCCTGCTCCCTTTGTTCGATCCGAACCTTGCTTTGTGTTCGCTTAATTAGTCCCCCCTCCCCCCCCCCCCCCCCCCTCCAAACACAGACACCCACTTGACACTAGTCTTTTTTTCTCATGCATCACTCGAAGAAAGTTGCCGCTTTTTGCCAGTTTATGTATATTCACAGGCTGTTTGGTACCATTTGGTGTAACGCTAGATATCCAACGGCAATTTGCAAAGCTAGTGGCTGTGCTTGGAACTGTTACTAAATCCGCCCGTACATTGGTTCTTTTTTGCGCGCGACAACTGGACTGGGCGATGAGGAAGACGACACATAACACGCAGCTCGAGCGCAGCGGTGTCGAGGACTGGGTCCCGCCTCCCAGAAACGGGCCGTCCCGCGAATAATCCTCAAGCGCACCCCAGGTGAGCCTATCGAGCTTCCCAGACTCGCTACGGCATCCGCGAAGTCATACGTGGCGTCTGGAACACCCACGGTAACTGAGGAGTCGAAGCCGAACCAACTCACAAGCTTCTTGTCCGCTCACTATTGAGGACGAGGGCTCCCAGCTCAAGGCGTTCCTGCAAGAGTGACGACCATCTTGGTCAATGCACAAACTTGTAGTAAGAGCACAGGTAGCTTTAAATCACTCCGATCCGTAGATCAGAGTACAGTGCATAACACATTGGTCAAGCAAAACAAGCGTCGTATATGACGGACATACTGTGCGTGAATGCTAAATGCATTGGTGCAAGTGAGGACGAGACATGGCACATTCCTGGCTGTGGTGCCCGGTCTGTCCTAGTCACTGAAATGTAAAGGTAACGCGTTTTTCGCTATTGTTCGCAGATGTTCGTGAGGTCGCAACGCGAGGAGCCGACCTAAATTCTGCATGTGTACTGGGCTGAACCCCGGAGGTACGAGACGCGGGTTACTCCGTCGCGACGCTGTCGCAACAGTTGCCGTCACCGCAGCGTCTCAAGCGCCTGCATTTTTCAGGTGAGCACAACAGCACTATGCACACCATGCAACCGTCTGATGGCAAAACTTCCACATCGTTAACCATATCCCGGGACTCACGAATCAGAAAGCAGTTTCGAAATTTGGACCTACAGAAAAGAAGAAAAAAATCATGAAAATTTTGAGAACACTAATATACCGCACCTACGACGTCTGGTGCTTCCAAGGCTACCAGCACTGTCGCTAAAACAAAAGATTTCCTTGTAATGTGCTGCCCCCTTTCTTCAGTCTCTTCCCACACATCAGGAACTGATTTTCTTTCTTTACTTTATTCGCGCTGTTTTAAATTTTTACCTCCTCAGCCCCCCCCCCCCCCCTCTATTCTTAATTGCACATGGGCTCCATGTCAGCACATCCCTTATTGCCGGCTCAACACTTGTTCGTCACCGGTTGACGTCATGTCTTCACTCTGTGACGTGATTAGAACGCGAGACGTCGCACTTCCAGTGCTTGCTCTGCGACAATGATACCGTACCCCAAGCCAAGCCAGAACCGAAACTTTGAGAAGCATACCATGTTTCAAGCAGCTACCAACGCATCGCAGGCGTACCGGTACGCCGCATGTTGCGCCGCCTGTTCAGCTTCCGAAAGAAGGAAACCAGGCCGCGCTGGTGGCAGGGCTGCGACGAGCGCGCCTGTCCCGCTCAGCTGCTGTGCCGGGGCTCCGACGCACCAGATGGCCTGGGCCATGACCAGTCACGTGAGCTGCGCCACCACGCCATGTTTTATCTACACGTCTGCCGCTTCTCCCCTCGGGGCAAAGCAAAACCTGTCTAAGAATGCTGTGGAAGTTTATTGCGTTAGCAATACTACTGTAGGTTTCGGCTCGTCGCGTAGCCCCGGTCGGTAGGGACGGATGACCTTGAACTGCCGCTGCGGCGAGCAGGTGGCGCGCCGTTGCTTCAGCCGCGCTCCGCCAGATGGCAGCGCCGTCGGTGCGCCGCGCGGCAGCGGCGAGAGCAGTTTGCTCCGTTTACGACAGATGACGCCACCAGGAAGTCCGCCACTTCTGGCCTTCGAAGCCGGCGTTAGCAGCATTGGCGCGCAGTGCGAAACGCAGCTGCACAGCTTGTGTGCGAACGTTAAGTGACTCTTAAGCAACCCAGCTGTAATTAGCCTAATTTCTAGTCAGACCACATAAATAAATAACACCGAGTAGGAAACTGGTCGAGTTGGGGAATCGAACCAGGGTCGTCTCCGGAATGCGAGACGAGCACGCTAACCACTCCGCCATGCCAGCTCGATGGTTTGGAATCAACAAAGGCGCGTCTAGTGAATACGGTGTCTTCGTTCACTCCCATCTTCCTCCCTTCCCGTTACGGCGGGGTTCAGGTGTCCACCGAGATATGCGAGACAGATACATTTCCTTTCCTCAAAAACCAATTTACCGATGAGCGAGGCGTACAGCTGAACAAGCGATGGCGTTCTGTGGACTCCCTGGCAGCGTGGCGGAATGGTCAAGGGACCAAATATGGCGGCGCCCATACTCCCGCGCTCTTAAGCGTCTATAAATGCGTGCTTGCCTTGGCGTTGCTGCGACGTCCTTTTTCTTTTTTCTCTGATCATCTTTTAACTCTCCTCTATCTGCACTGCACGGGGCAGCGGTGGTGGCTTGGCTCGAGCCAGTAGGCAGGCCCGTGCAGTTTCCTTTTCATTCTTTTCTCAGTCACAACAACAACAACAACAATGCTTTGCTATGCAGTCCTCTAAGGAGAAGTAGCTGCGACAGGAAGAAGCGAGAAAGCGACAACGTGCACAAAAGACGCCAGAACAGCGTGAAGAACGTCTTGCAAAATGTCGTGCTAAGGATGCAGCTCGGCGACAACGTTCTACCTCGCAGAGTGGTTCCACGTCATCGGTCACCAATGAATCTCAACACCTGACTGCTCAGGAACGCCGCAATGCTGCCAGGCGAAGGCAAAGCGCCGAAGAATCGCCAGAAGAACGCGCGCAAAGACTCGAAAAACAGCGGATTACCGAGGTTGATATTGCTAACGCAATTTACCCGGTTTAACCAGAGCTAAACCACTGCCAATTTTTGTTATACCAGCTTTAAACCGAACTTTCTCTTGCGTCAAATTTATTGGAGGAATGAAAAACGCAGTGTTAAAATAATTTAATCTGCATGCAGAGGAGAGCATCGCGGCTACAGTGTCCTAGAACGGCGCAGCTACACATTCCGGAGCAGAATCCACATTTTAGGCCCCAACACTAACCTAGCCAGATAGGAAACCTCATTGTACCGGGGTTCCCGTAGTGGATCAAGTGCTTTCAGCAACCTGCATAGACGGTGGAGCCAGCTTTTCCTTAAGTAATATTGAGGAACTGTATTGTCTCAGCAACCTCTGTTATCGGTAAGGCCTTTCTTTCTTTCCAGGCCAGTATGATATCGCCGCAGTCGATTGGGCCTCGTTTTAAACACACTTTCGCGCTACGCATTGCGCATCGTCGCCTTCATCAACTTCTAATTGCGGCGCGAACAGGCCAGATCAGCTTAACTTAGAGTTTAATCTGAGTCAATATCGTCGTTAAACGTGCCGACAACCCAGCAAAGCAAAACCACGAGCCAGCGAGGTTAAAACACATGCTTTCGCACGTCTACGCTGTTTAACTACGTTAAAACCCTACCATTTTTTTTTTATCTTTAGCAGGAATGATGAAAAGATACAGTAGAAAGAGAAGTGCAGAACGGTATTCCTCAACTACTACTATTTCTTTTCACTGTTTGGTCCCCCAGCACAACACCTGCCATTTATTGGCTGTCTTTATTACTAAAACGATTTCGACGGTGTAAAAACTATAGGTTCGTCTGTTGCCTGCGATGACCGCGAGGCTCTCAGCAGACACCCTGATTAACGCCTCTGCGTGCGATGAACAACCTGGTTGCACGTAAAGCCATTTTCGAAAGTATTCGGGTCAGGTGAGCAACGCTGGTAGAAAATTGCCGCTCCTCTCATGCTTTGATACTTTCACTGACATCGCACGGCCGGTGTGCTGTGCGATATGTCAGTGCACGTTAAAGAACCCCAGGTGGTAAAAATTTCCGGAGCCCTTCACTACGGCGTCTCTCATAGCCTGAGTTGCACTAGGGACGTTAAACCCCAATAAACCAACCAACCAACTTACAGACGCTGAAAAACACTGCCTGATATAATGATTTTAACTGATGATAGTTCATTTCACTCTTTTTTCTACCTCTTTATTGCATCAAGCGATTCCGTTCCCCCCCTCTATCTCCAGAATCCACCGTTCGGAGCATAACTGCAAGGAATGTATTTGAAAGAGAGAAAAATGCTCACAGCAGGGTCACTTCTGATTAGCACCTCGAACTACTCGCTGCGCATGTGCAGTCGCCGGGCAGGGACACCAGTGCACGGCGACAAGTGTGGACGATTACGAAGGCGTCTCTTGGCTGGAGCGACTGGAGCGCCCCGAGTGGCCGGTGCCCAAACACTGCTTCGAGAACCGGGACGAGGACCTCTCTGTGTCCTCCTGCGTCGAGTCTATCTGGAGCCAACGGAGCCGAGCTCCGTCCACGTCAGCAGGTCCCGCGAGATCTCTGGGCGGCCAGGGCCAGTGGCCGCTGCGAGCAGAGGATGGTGCACAGGACGCGGTCATGGCCAAGCTTGGCCTCCAGGTATGTGGGGCCTGAGGTTGCTCGTCTTTCCGAAGGGTGACAGCAGATATGGTGCGAAGAAGCTTTGGGTTAGTCGGCGATACGTGAAGACTGAAACACAGCGCAGAAAGACGGGACAAGTAGAAGAGTATCTGACAAGTGAAAGTCTGTTCGAAGAAACCATCTAACAACAGGCGTGCATTTCCAGCAGCCTCCTTAACGACGGGCGATATTTAGGACATCGGGGAAATGAAAAGAATCATTCCATTTTATCGTGGGGAACAGTCTGGAGGCTTAAGGGGAAAGTCTCGACCGCATGCATGCAGTGTGTTCTTTTCGGACTGCCTTGGGTCACTTGAATCGGTAGAGGCAGGATAGCTGTTACCGCATTTTCCTTTTTTTAGTGATAAATTCGCAAGCGAGCTTTGGTTTGGGATCAAAATGCAGAATCGAGCAAATAGTCACAAAAGAAAATTGAAGGCAGGCTTATTCACACAAAAGTTAATATTAGCTTACTCAGATAAAAAAAGCGTGGATGCATCTGAGCGCGCAGTCGAGAACTCAAGGACTATATCAGGGAAAGTTAACCCTGTCCATCTTGCACCAAGCAATCGGTATTTCTCCAGGTCACCTGCCTCGGAAGCGGTTCACCGATGCCGAAGTCCTATCCTGGCCGCAAGGCGGTGTTCAGCGCTCACCGTGGCCTAAGCCTGTACAAGAGTGGCGGTGACGCTGCTGCGGCTACCGACACAGCTGCAGTAGCGCCGCGGTCACCTGCGAAGGACGACTATTGTGGCGCGAGTACGCCTGAACCAAAGCCTGGTGCTGGTGACCATAGGAACCTTCCAAACGTAGAGACTCTGGACAGCAAGTATCGCAGTCGGAGTGTCAAAATGGAAGACGAGCAGGGCAAGCAAAACATCTTGTCCCAACAGGATCTCGGGCTGTACGCAAACAGAGCTGAGTGCGCAAATTTCATGGTATTTCACGCTGAGACGGCCATAACTTCAGAGGTTACCATCTGCAAGCATCTAGAAGGACTGCTAGAAGAGTGTCAAACCAACTATTGGAAAGAAACTGCCACGCTCGAGGAAGACTGCAGTGATGGTGATGGTCAATGTGGCTCAGGCAATGCCAGCGGCATCGTCCATATCTCGTCTAGCAGCGGTGACATCAAGCTCGACCATATAGAGGACATTGACAGGAGGCTTCACTCCACGGTCAGGCGCCAGAATGGGGGCGGCTGCGGCGTCGAAGAAGATAGGCGGCTACAGCTTGGTCTGGGTGACTTTGATCACTTGGGTGGTACCATACCCTGCAGCCGTCACACACGCGATGCGTCTTCGCACAGTGAAGTGACCGGTTCTGGAGACTGCAAGGAAGGCAGCGGCGGCAGCCATCTTCCATCAACTTCGTCACCAATCCCGACTGAAGCAAGTGGAGGCGTTGCACAGGTAGGGAGTGCTATTGATCCTGACTTCACTCGGGATGAAGCCAAGACGACTAACGGAAACCCTTACAGAGAGCACATCACCGAGACGAAGACGTTGAAGGACGACTCCTTCTCTTCGGACGTGACGTTGACGGACCTCAGCATCGGTGACGACATCGACGAGGCTGACTTCGATGTGGCATCTCCACAGAGCAGCGAACTCGGCGAAGAATTCGTGGATGCCAGTTACGTCCTAGAACCTGACGAGGGACACCTGGGGGCCGCACGTATCAATCCCATGCCAGTTGTGGACCTGTATCCAGATTTAGCGCTGGCGGCCAACGTTGCTCAGAATGAGCTGACGGCGACACCGCGCGAGCTACAAGGCTCTGTGTGGGGCAGCTTTGACGCGTTCATGGGTCAACAAAGAGATGACAACTTTGGTGCGTACGACGAGCGTCCATTTCGCATTGGCATGGTGCGAAAATCAGCTTCCGTGTCGGGCGAAGGGTTCGAATCGGTGGGCACGAAATTCCCCTATAGAGAGATCACCACTGTCAGCGCAGGTTCCTCACCGGCGTCCAGGCCACCGCAATTTGCTTTCACTGTTTTTGACAAGGGGCAGCGCCAATCATGCCTCAGTCCCACTTGCAGCCTGGACGGACAAGTGTCTGCTTCATCCTGTGATTCTTTCTTCACAGTGGCCTCGTACGACGATGACTCATCCTTGCCGACAGTCTACCAGGCCGGTGCTGCTAAAAGCGGTGAATCCCCCCTTTGCGGTGACACTGACAGTGCCAGCGTCTCTACTGAGCCAGATGAACTGGCTCATGATGCCACATTGCACCGGGATGGATGTTCAAGTTCGACGACCACGCTGTCCTTTCGCGTTCTTGACGAGCAGTTCGGAGAGGCAAGTGGCACTAGCGTTAGCAGCCAGTCAGAGAGTAGTGAGGAAGACAGACCTCAGCAGAATTCTCCGGAAAGTCTCCAAAGCGAGTCACCTCGGTTGTCACCGCTCGCACTATCGCCCCTTAAGTCACAGACTCCGTCAAACATATCGAATCGCGCCACATGCAGCAGCAGCGTCGCGTCATCACTTTCCTCGCTTCCAGACTCCCACAGCTGCCGCGATTCTCTGCACTATCTGACAGATGATAATCCGGAGCCTTTTTACTCGCCCAGAGCATCTTTGACATCCGAAGCCAGCAGCACAGACGAGGATATCTCGGCCGAGTATGCCTGCCGCACAACATCGACGCCGTCAGACAAGCTGAGTCACGCCGCACGCAGTAGCAGCGTCGAGTCTCCACCTTTCTCGCTTCCAGACTATCGCAGCTGCCGCGACTTTCTGCGCAATCTCACAGACACAAACCCGGAGCTTTCCCTCTCGCTCAGCGAATCTTTCGCGTCCGATGAGCGCAGCATAGACCTGGATACCTCCGTAGAGGATGCCTGCCGTCAGATCTTCAGTAGCTACAACGAGAGTTTCACGCAGTTTGAGTCAGTGCAGAACTTCGCGGGGCTGCCGCGTTTCAGCACCACGGAGATGCTCACGTGCCCGGAACTGCGGCCCTTGCGTTTGAGCGGGTGTAGGGAGGACGTCTTTACGCCCGTGCTGAACAGGGACCCGAGCAGGCGCTTGAAGAGGCAAGCGGTACCTACGGCTTCGGACACGGAGGCCTTCTCGAGCAAGGTCTCCGAGAAGCGGACGCACGTGTCATCGGCGTCTTCAGTCTCTATGCCCGACTTGAAACGCTGACAAGTCTCTCCAAGGTCAAGATGGAATGGGGCCGCCTCAGTTCAGTAAAAAAGCAAATTGAGTCGCCAAGAAAAAGAGGTCACATTTGCTCCTGCTGTCTTAGCCTGACGCTGGTATATTAAGCCTCAGAGCGGTTGCACGAAAAAAAAAAAGGCACTGCGACATGAAGATGATGGTTATGAACAGTGGCTGCCGAAATGCCAATGTTGTGACCCGTCTCGACCATGTAGACTACGTTTCTCCAAAGGCAGGGACTCCATACTGGAAGAAGACTTCTCCATGCTTGGTGGTGAATAAACGCCCTCGGGTGAAAATTCTGGTGTCTTCTTGCTAATGTAACCAGGTATGGCTTCGACCACCGGGCGGGCTCAACACATGCCTCCGACCTATACGTTCGCGTTAACACTTTCTGAGCACCCTTTAGCATTAGAAGCGCTCTGACAGATTAACGTAGGCTTAACTAGATGAAATGGATGGATGAGACGATGCACCGAAAACAGTGCTTTTCTAATCCAGGAAAAAAAAAGTGGTATCGCCATCACAAGCCATTTACACAGTTACTGTGATGACTTCCGGAGCAAATTTAAGCCGATCGTGGAAGAGAGAGGAATGAAAAATACAGGTGCCAAACATCTGCGGTTCCATCATGGTAATACCACAGCTGCGCTTGGAGCATATATATATTTGTTTAACTGAATGTGCGAAAACAGACGCACGATTAAAGTCGCTTCTTCATCGAGAGTTGACATCTTTGTAAGAAGAGCGTCTTTTCTTCTGAGCACCTTAATCCTAAATATGACCGAGAAACAACGTCTGTAAGCTTCCGCTGTATGGTAATAGCAACCACGCTACAAGCCGGAAGCGCGTGATCTGAAATCAACGGTACCAAGTTAGTACACGCTGATGCCCCAGATTTGGTCGACATGACGCGGCTGCAATAAATGTGGTTGCGGCCGCGCAGTCGATCGTGAACTGCCGCGCAAGCTGGCGCCACCTGCTTGTTCTTCGTCACGTGGACGTGACGTACAGGTCACGTGAGTCGCTACACGTATTCCGAGTGCCTCCGCGTTGAGCCGCCTCTTTTATTCGTGTTGCACAGCGCTTTCGGTGCCCCTTTCCGCATTCATTTCGCTGTTTGAAACGCCATAGAGCTCGCCCGCCCTTCAGCGGCCTTCACGAGCATTCACGGCGCGAACCTTGCTTTCCTTATATGATTACTTACCCATGCCCGAAATAACGTTTGTCGCTAACGCGGTTTCAAAACTACTTGGTTAATTAAAGGTAATTTATTCTTCTCGCATAGACGGAATTAATTACAGAATATAGAAGAGTGCTACACATATGGCTGGTATTATTTTATCGCTAATTTTTTAGCAGTCACTCCCATACGGTGTTGTGCCACAAGACTGAAAACTGGGCAAGGCCATTCCAGTCCCCCCAAAAAAGGTAAACCGTTTTCTCTCAATGAATACAGTCCCATATTATTCACAAGTATCTGTTCAAAATTAATGGAACACATAATTTTCTCGCACATTATGAAATTTCCACTGGCTTTTAACTTCTGTCATCATAGTCAGCACGGTTTTCTTAAGGGACTTTTACACTGGACATGTTACACTCAGTCTTCTTTATTAGAGGTGCACTGAAGAACGTTCTAGAAAAGTTAGTTTTCGCTTTTATTTCGTTATATGGGTTTCCGTGAATGAACAGTTTTAGTCGCAGACGACATAACCCGAAAATACGCGTGAACTACTTGCTTTTGCGAGGCTCAAACCTCATCACACTGCGATGACCACTGAATATACTATAATCCGCAAACGCGCCCAAAATAATTTTTATTACTCACATTGGTTATGACGCAAGGCAAGAGGAAGAAATGGGCTTGGGCAGGGCATGCAATGCGAAGGCAAGATGCCGATGGCCGTCAAGGGTAACGGACTAAAGGCAAGCGGAGTAGAGTGCGGCAGAAAGTTACGTGGGCGGTTAAGATTAAGAAGTTTGCTGGGATAGGGTGGCCACAGCTGGTACTGGACAGGGTTAATTTGAGAGATATGGGAGAGGCACTTGCCCTGCGGTGGGCGCAGTCAGGCTGCTGCTGATGATGATGATGTGAATAATAGTTTGTTGAACCATTACATATTTTTGGCTCAGGGATCATACAGCCAAAATAACAAGCCCGAAACAAGCGGACTATGTTTTCTCCGCGTTGCTGCCGCCGAGGTGATGCGTCCTACGGTGAACTCAGGCTGAATTCACATAGTCCGGCCAGAAACTCGCACATTTTCGAAGATCACTCCACGTAATATTACGCCGGCAATGCCAGAGTTGCAAGCCGACTGAAAGGCACTCCGCGCGTGCTTTTCGCCTCGGCGACCATGTTGGCGGCGAGCTTAAAAAAAAAGGTGGAATCACGGTGTTTAATCCGATTTAAGAGAGAAATTGGCCATACAGGATAACAACTATCAGTTCCTAAGAATATTCGCAGCATGTAGATCGAGTTCTCGTGATCAAAAGACAAACGCACAATCCTCTTTAGTGCACCTATAACGACATAAGCTGCAGCCTCGATACTAACACCTTGATCGGCGCCTTGATTCTGGACTTTGTGAATTCCTTCGAAAAATTTCCCCACAAACGTCTACTTCTAAAGCGTTCGTTCGCTTAGATTGGATACGTGACTTTTCCACCAACCGACTTCAATACATTTTCGCTAAATATTGCACCTCCACCTTCGCTCCATTTATCTCAGGCGCACCACAGGTCGCAGTTCTCGCTCCCCTTCTATAATCTTAATTTGTATTAACTACCTGCTCACTAACTTCTCTTCAAATATCCGCTTATTCGCAGATGACCTACCTTTTAACAACACGACCGAAGCTGCCGCTCTTCAGTCTAACCTGCATCACAGCGAAATCTGGTGCAAAAAAATGTCTAATGTCTCTGAACACTAAAAAATCATCTCTTGTCTCCTTTCAACACTGGAAGTATTTGTAGTCCAGAAATCGGCTCTCTTTAACTCTGAAATCAGCTCTGTAAACATTTAGTGGAACTTGGGAATTACCGGCTGATATTTCAGGGGCCACTCACATAAACAAACTTACCAGAGACGACAAAGCGAGAACCTCCTTCTGATAAATTACTAAAATACTGCATCTTTGTTCGAACCAAACTCGAGTTTGCATGTGCGGTCTGTGACCATAACTAAGCTAATCGCATTAACCTATTAGAATCAGTTCAAACCCGGGCGCTTGTTTTATTTTCTCCGGTTACTCATATGCATCAAGTGTTGCTGAACTTGAAACGGAGCTGACCTCCCTAACTCTATATCGACGCAAGGACGCCTGCCTATCCCTCTTACGCAAATTCTACCGTGCATCCCTTTGCAGACCTTTTACTTTACCTGCACATCGCCACTCCTGCCACCCCTACCATGGCAAACCGTATATCCTTCGCCAGCTTGTTTGTCGGCCCATGTTTATTCTTTTTTTCTGCGAATGTCCAGTGCATGTACTGACCTTCCCACTGCTGCTGTCATCCATCGGTACCATGAACGCTTCAAACACTTCACTAACAACTAATTTACCATTTGAAACGCCCATCCCTCGTGTAAAACCCCTTCACAGGAGCATCTGAGGCACTGAAAAAAAAAAATGTGTGCAAGACGCCCGTGTGCTGTGCATTGTGAGTGCTCAAAATTTACCAGGAGCCCTCCTCCTCTCTCCCTTCTTTCACTCCCTCCTTCTTCCATTCCCTCATGGCGCAGTCGAGGTGTCCACCGAGAAGCGAGAGTTACGTAGTGCGCATTTCCTTTTCTGAAAACCATTTTTTTCTCGGCTGCTGGCCCGAAAGACGCGGGTTCGATCCCGGCCGCGGCGGCTGAATTTCTTTGGAGGAGAAATTCGAGGCCCGTGTACTGTGCGATGTCAGTGCACGTTAAAGAACCCCAGGTGGTCGAAATTTCCGGAGCCCTCCTCTACGGCGTCTCTCATAGCCTTAGTCGCTTTGGGACGTTAAACCCCATAAACCAACCAACCATTTTTCTCGGCGCAGCAGAGGCTGTTGAGCGAATGAAAAGACGATATCCAACATTTATAGTGCACTAAATATTTACAGAGAGGTGATTGGGTAGGCCCTATTGGCCCTTTCCCTAACAATACTAGGTGGAGCCCCTATTCCGGGGCCCCATTGGCAAGCAACGCCGCCCGCGTCCGGTGAACCAAGGCCTTTTGGGTCTTTAGGTCCTGACAGCCGAGCAGGGCCGCCTCCCAGTCCTCTCTGGTGGGGTTGGGGTTGGGGGGGATAGATGGGTTTGATTGACACGCCCAAACCATGTGGAAGGTGTCAGCCACCTCCCCACAGAACTGGGACGTGCCATCAAAGGATGCGTTGAAATGTTTAAGTACCGCCGGGCACAGTACAGTGTTAGTAAGAATTTTGATGAGGAGGCGCTCGTCAGCGCGATCCAGTTCCTTACAAGGGGCCGGGTAGCGCCGGTGCTCCTCTTTGTAGTAATCGGTGATGTGTTTGAATGTAAGGGCCAGATTGTCTGATTCGGAGTAGGCGTCCAAGGACAGGGAGATAGCCCGGGGAGAGAGTGCGCGGGCGGCCTGATCGGCCTGTTCGTTTCCCTGGAGGCCCTGGTGACCGGGGGCCCAAATCAGGTTGCGTGGAGTTGGATCTTCGCATCGGCAGCTATATTCCAATATGCGCCAGGCAAGCGGGGGAGCCCAGCCCAACTCACAGTTCCGACAGGCCCCTCGCGAGTCGGTGATGATGTGTTTCGACTTGGGATTCGTGAGAGCCAGAGCAATGGCAATCTCCTCCGCGTGTTTAGAGGTGCGGCGCGATAGCCCCGCGGTCTAAGGCATCGGGAAACGAAGCTTCTCTGCTTAAGCCGGCGGTGGTTCGAATCCCTCTTAAAGCTGAAGGTTTATTTCTCTTTGAGTCCGTTCGGGTGGAAATGTACAAATGTTTCCGGATAAGTTCAGGCTTTATATGGTCGGCCTCCGGTTTGCCGTCAGGTTCTATCTACCATATGGTGTGGGCCTGCCCCTCCAACCCTGCTATCCCCCCTCACCCCAACCCAACCCGGGAGGACTGGGAGGCGACCCTGCTCGGCTGCTCTGACCTGCAGGCCCGGCGGGCCTTGGTCGCGCGAGCCCGGGCGGTGGCCAACGCCACTGGGGTCCCGAACTAGGGACCTCCACCTAGTACTTGTAAGGGCTGGCCCCCTCTGGGCCAGCTCGTGCATAACCTCTTTAAGTGTATCTGTATATAAATGTTTTCCACAATCACCACCATCCTCTTGTTCGGCTTCAGCTTCGAACGATGTTCGCCCTAAATTGCCGAGAATGGGAGCTGCTTTTCATGTTTATTTAATAAACTCGCTGCGTCAACCAGCACTGATATTTGTTCAGAGGTAACGTTTTTGTGCTTGTCAGTGCCTCATTCGCGAAGACGTGGCACAAGTGCTGTCTGTTAGTCCCAGTTTCCTAAGAACAGCGGCAAGCAGGTAGCGGTTAGAATCACGTGATCTGAGGTCGATGTTACTAGAACCTTTCGGCGGGATACTGATCCGGGTAAGAGCGACTGGCTATTAAGAGGCGCATCATAATGTCTGCCGAGTGTTTATTGGTTTATTGGGGTTTAACGCCCCAAAGCAACTCAGGCTATGAGGGACGCCGTAGTGAAGGGCTCCGGAAATTTCGACCACATAGGATTCTTTAACGTGCGCTGACTTCACACAGCACACGGGCCTCTAGAAGTTCGCCTCAACCGAAATTCGACCGCTGTGACCGGGATCGAACCCGCGTCTTTCGGGTCAGCAGCCGAGTGCCATAACCACTGAGCCACCGCGACGGCTGCCAGAGTGGTTAGCAAAAATATGGAGGGGGCACGCATGGAGCTCAGGTCGCCACTTTTGGTGTAGAATCAGTATGGGAATAAATATAAATAAAGCAAGATAATGTAAGGCGCCATGGGTGGCCAATTTTCTTTCAGTTTCAGCTTTAAGAAGAGTCGCACGCTCTGTTGAGTTCGATCACTCAGATGTATACCTCAAGGGTTTCATTGCCGAGATCACCAATGGCATCCGTAGTTGATAACGTCAGTGCAGTGCGAGCTATGCGTAAGCACGCCTAAAATGCCCGTCAGCTCTTAGTACCATTTGTTTTGTTCGCGGCTAGGATAATCTCCTTGCCTCTTCTCGTCTAGCGATGCGCTCTGATTCACCGGCGACGCCGTCACGAGTTTGAGTCAGAGAGGTGGGGAAAACGGCTCAAGTTTTAGCAGCAATAGTGAAAGCGTCCTTTCCTGCCGAACAGACGTCAAGAGAGTCTGGAAAGGCCCATCTATAGGATTTTACTGCGAACAAAAATCAATTGGAAGTTGACCACGTTCGCTTTAAGCAATGCATGTATTCCGAACAAGCAAAAGTTTGCGTAGGAGAGATGCACAAAAAAAAAAAACAAATTCTCTGGCCCCCTAAGCAAGCAGCGCAGTGTGAAGTTGAACCAGTGTAAACTACCAAGTGCTTCAGAGAAGCCTGCCACTAATTTTAAACGTAGGATTTCAGGTAAAAAGATGGCTTTTGCAGCAGAGCAATACCAGCGTCGGCCGACTCAGAAAAAGGGTGAATCATGTTGACTACTAGGTAATAGTTAGAAATCAGTAGCTGGCCATTAGCTATAACTATTTCATTTTTTTAAATTTCGGAAACGTATTACCCTCCATGCTATGGCTCAATATATTTTGGCAATTTCACGCTCGTTTCTGAAGTCGCACGTGGAATTGCCAAAATTTTTTCAGCCATGGTCTACCCAGGCAGATCATGTTGTAGAAATTCTAAAAAACTGAAATGGCTATAGCTAAAGGCCAGCAACTGATCTCTAATTGCAACCAAGTGCCTATACCTAATATACACAAAATTAACTATTACAATTTAGTTAAGAAGAATAATATTTAGCAAGATCAGCCTCTTTTTTTTTTTTGACGCCCGCCAATGCTCGTATTGCACCGCCGCAAAAGCCATCTTTTTACCTCAAGAAGCCTATTTTTAAAAATTCAAGATGGGCTTCTCTGAAACACCCAGAATAGTGCGACTCACGCAGTATACTCGTCAGTTGCAGGGGGCTTGTTCAAGATTTACGCTTGTAGTGGATTCAGCACGTTCTAAACTGCTGTCAGCGGTATTGTAGTGTGTTCTCTTTTTTTTTTCATTTTTATATAGGGCACATACTCTTAAGTTTGGTTTTTTTTTTTTTTTTGGTGTTTACGTCCCAAAGCGACTCAGGCTATGAGAGACTCTTAAGTGTTCTGTATTATATGACAAGATGGCTTCAGCCTTGAAATACCTATGTAGTTACGCTCGAAGACGAAGACAAGTCCTGTTGTCGAAACGTTGGCTCAAGCAACCTGAGGTTTTCCCCTCCCTTGTTCATTTTGGGATTGCCAAGGACCATCTACCACACCCTCTCTCTACTATGTAGTTACAGTTAGCTTACTCTAGATATAGTAAGCCCCGCCGCGGTGGCTCAGTGGTTACGGCGCTCGGCTGCTGACCCGAAAGACGCGGGTTCGATCCCGGCCGCGGCGGCTGAATTTCTTGAAGGCGAAATTCTAGAGGCCCGTGTGCTGTGCGATGTCAATGCACGTTAAAGAACCCCAGGTGGTCGAAATTTCCGGAGCCCTTCACTAGGACGTCTCTCATAGCCTCAGTCGCTTTGGGATGTTAAACCCCGATAAACCAATAAACCAATCTAGATATAGTCAGCAGCTAGTGTACACCGCCGTCATCTTCTCGTCGCCCGGGGAACTTTAATTCGGCCATATAGCTAACTGTAGTTCGTTGGAGGCTAAAGCCTTCAAGTCACAATTACTTGTGACCTGAAACCACCGTTGTCGTGCTTTACCAGTGTATTGTATCCAAATGCAACCGAGCGGCACACATTGCGAATGGAACCGCTTTCCCACTGAAATCATATCCTGATGATAACCATTCTTTCTCGGCTTTAACGAACATTGTTTAACCTTGTTTAAGTTTGAAACTTCTCCACTATTAATGCATCCGGCCCTGGGAGGAAATAAATGTCTCACGAGTTTATCACTCTTTTGGGATTTTACATCGCTAAGTATTTCATTAAAATTCAAGATCAGCAACGCATATGCTTAATTCGAAAATCGATTCTTCCCTCGAATGTGTCCCGTAGAGACAGTTCACTGTCTGAAGCCGTAATTGCTGGCGCGGTCGCTCTCCAGCGCACGTACTGAACGGTGGATAAGTTATGCCTATCGTTGTTCACCCGCGCATAATGCCTTCGCCCCAGGCAGACGCGTCTCGTGTATTTTTACTTTTTTATTATTCCGTATTGTGCATGCATTTTTGCCTGTACGGTATTCGCTGATGATCTTCATGCCGCATGTATCGTCTATTTGTAGTCGCGACACTTCCTTTTGGCACAAGTCACAGTCGTGTGGCCTATAAATGGCCTCAACTAACGAAACAATAAGCAAAACATAACACATGCGCGCCTCGCAGTGACGTCAAGGGGAAAAAAATGCGGTAATTCCAAGTCTATAAAGGGGTCTGCGCCAGGAAAGAGAGAGAGAATTCTTCTTTCTGCTTTACTGGTCAGAAACGAGTGTCGACGCTCCGTTGCATGAAAAAATGCACACAGTGGCAGCAGGCCTTGAGACAACTGAAGACCATTATTAACCGAACAGAGCCAGTGGACACAACGGCTCGAACGGCATCGGATCAGTTCGCATCCCGCACCCAAGCAGGTACGTACAAGACCCATTTTACGAGAGGAGTGTCACCTATGTTTAAGAATAGTCATAAGAGATAATTACAATGTACACGAGTGAGAAAAAGCACTATAATCGCCGTTTTAAGTACATTATGCTTTATCATGAGTCGATAGCGTCAGATATTGGTTTTGATGTGTATACTACAGTTCGGCGCCTTTCCGCATGAGGACCTCACCACAAACTATTAATTTTCGCCTTCTCCGCTTCGCCTGTTATGCTTTGCAGCTCACTGGCATCATTGTCCAGTCCACTTGTTTTGTCTTTAGGTTCTAGGTTCGCAGTCCATGCATACGTAGAGGTATAGCTGCTACAGGGTCTTTTGGAGGTCTTGTCCACGTTAACAGTTTGTCCACCTTAATGGCTGCTCATCTGGAATCCTACCTGTTGGCTCAGGGGTCCCACATAGAACTAACTATCCTTGGTCCTCTTATATTTTAACATACAATTAGTGACATCGTTGCCTTAGTTTACATTGTATCCGTCAGTATAACGCCCTTTCCGTTGTACCGATGACCATATTTCTTTGAACAATAACCTTAACGCTGTCTACCATTGGTGTAACCTTTGGTCTAGGAATTAAAGAAGAATGCTTTCTTCGGGCAAGTGACAAGGACGCTCGGTTTCAATTTTCATACAAAATCAATTAATGTCCAATAATCCGGGTCGATGAATATAAATACCTTGAGGTCGCCATCACTAGTCACACTTTAACTGGACAAGCCACATTAGGAAAATCTGCGTATCAGCCTCTAGTAAAATTAGTCTTCCTTCTTTACAAATTAAAGACGGCTTCACATCACATCTCCTAAGCTGGAATATAATAGCATGGCATGGAACCCTTACTTTGAAAAAACGCGTGAATGAACTAGAATTGGTCCAGATAAAAGAAGTTTGTTTTATATTTAATGCACATCACAGATTAAGTTCACCATCATCTCTCATAGCTGTAAGCAACATTTCAACATTTGAAAGCACAACAATACTAGCCAGACTGTGGTTCCTGCTTGTACTCTACATTCACCGACTAAGTATACAATCATTCTTCATTCCGACACGCAATGTGAGTCGTCAAACTCGGCACTTCATTTCTACACTCTAGAACCATGCTCCTCACGTACTAACAGCACTAAGAACTTGTTTTTTTCAGCGCACTGTCTCCCAGTGCAATGCACTTCCATTCGATATTTTTTCAGCTGATGATGTAACTGTTTTTGAAGCACGTGTAAGAAACGTCCTGGTTTGAATTTTCCTCATTGCTGTTTGACGATTTGTTTTCCTTTTTTTTCCCCACATTTCCTGCGTTTCTAGCGCATTGC
Source organism: Amblyomma mixtum (assembly GCF_055824585.1). Lineage (NCBI taxonomy): Eukaryota > Metazoa > Arthropoda > Arachnida > Ixodida > Ixodidae > Amblyomma > Amblyomma mixtum. The sequence continues at coordinate 279,287,413 of NC_143012.1, read as the reverse complement.
TGCTTGTTCTATGCTTTTTGTTGCTTGCTCATGGTGGCGCTGAGCTACACTTCTTTTCCCTTGTATTGCCCTCTTGTTTAGTCTTCAGTGACTGCAGCATGTTTTAAGTAAAATAAAACAAAGTAAATATATAGTGCTGACGGTATACGTCATGAAGCCAAATTAGGGAGCCAGCTCGCACAAGGAAAATAACTGTCAAGAAATATAGACCCGTTACCGCGGCTCAAGTCAACGCCTGGCATAGGGGTCGTTAACACACCTGTTAACAAAGCCAGTGGCAGCACTCGCTTTTGTTTTGATTTTTTTTTAATTTGATGCTGCTATAGCACTGTCAGTACATTGACACATGTCCGCTAGGGATATATAAGAAAGACCCTGTTTCAGATATATTTCCACAGTGTGCCGTCTGTGCTGAGGCAGCCAGAATGATAACGACTGTAAAACGCCGAAGATAACGCCTGTAATTCTTGACAGGAGTGACAAGCAAATGAAAAAAAAAGAAATGGAAGAAAATTTCGATACGAGTGCCGTTATTTTTGGAATATAGTCCGCGGATATTACATGTTTATAAGTTTATTTATTGATACTTGCAATCCCAAAAAGGCATTTTCTCAAGGTGGGAATACAGGAACAAGAACAGAGAGCAGACTGCCAAAGAAGAAAGTGGCCAAAAAATTAATACATAAATAAAACTCGTCGTGAGCAATAATTGTAAGTTCAAAACGAGAAGCGAGCCACTGAAGACAGCGCAACAAAGAAGTACTCATCAAAGTACACTAAAGTTTCTGGCAGTGCACAAGAACACAAAAATTTTCAGCGAAAAGAAAATAATGAGCAGCAAGCCGGTTATAATAACAATTTTAAGAGAGGTTGAAGCCAGGAAGGCAATACGTAAGAAGAGAATCCATTAATGAACACTGAGGCATGCGGTGATGACACTAGATTGCTATATAAATTCGTCGTTAGTAAGCGGATCCCACTCTGCTACTGTCCTTAGAAGAAATGAATGAAAAAGTTATTACGCGATAGAAAAAGGTGATTGTGAGAGTTGAACGTTGTGCTGTCAAGTTTGAGCTTGAAATGACTTTGACTTGTTGTTACAAGAACTTAAGGCTAGAAACACATTTTTTGGGGTTCTGAATACGTTAAACCAGCCTTATTTATTTAACAGGCCACTCAATAATGTGCAGCCGTGGCTATTATAATAGAAGGAGCAGCTTTTTCCTACTTTAAAAAAAATTTTGATGTTAGTATTTCTAAACAGATCCTAAATTGCTGCACCTTCATCCAATATTGGGAAGATGACATATTTTTAAGCTGTAGTAGGCGGACTTAGGTGAAACTGCGGAGAGAATATTATTTTCTTGCGCGTTGTGGAGTTTCTGCAACTCAGCTTCCAAAGTGGAAATAATAATTATCATCTAAATGAAAATGTTACATGCAAGTAGAAATAAACATTATTGTCATCATTATCGTCAGATACGGCCTATACAGCATTTTGTTTTGAAAAATTACTTATCATAACATCTGAAACACAAAGGTATTCTCACTATTACGACACTTTCTTTTACTGTGGTACTAGCGCTCTCTTGCGTCGCCATCGCACAGCTGAGTGGTTTACACCTGTTTACTGGCACATGACATCTTGGTTTTTCATACGAAACAATTCTGGACAAAAGCATTTTTGAGCATAAACCATTCATGAACGCAATTTTTTCATATAATATTAGATTTCACTATAACAATTCAATATATCCGTAGATCACCCGACTGTAGTCTTGCATTTTTTCCTATTAACGCTTCTGCTATCGTCAAAAGCGTTCCCTATTGGTTTCCTATGGCAGTCTTAACTGTTCGATGCGATCGATGGAAACACTTGAAAAGAAAGATTTTGCTACATATCGGAAGAATGGACAATTACCTTCAATATTTCGATAACAGAGTCCTACAACTTTCCAAACGTCAAAATTTCTATCCGGGAATGTTGGACACGGAATAATATCGTTCCCGCGCCTGACTTCCATGACACGTGTAGTACTGCTTGACGTTTTGACCTGCAGATGCAGGAAAACGATGAAGTCAGTGCAGCAGAAACACGGTCGCGACGCATTCGGAACGAATAACGGTCACCACTCCGTACCATTCTGGAAACTAGCGCAATTAACATTTTCCAGCCAGCGATCCGTGGGGAACATGTACGCCATGTGGGGCAAAATTGTAAAAAATTGTTTTCTCATCTAAAATTGAGCACTGCGGATGCGGTCTACAGTTGGGAATATACGGTATCTAAAAGCAGAGCTGCTGCAAATTACTACAGCTGTGGCAGCTAGATCGGGAACAATGTCATCTGTCTTGCAGCAGTTCGTGCTGACCTCAGCGTGCCGCTCATATGTGCTCTGTTGCAGGAAAGCGTCGGATGAAAGCGCCTCCGGTCTCCTCCACCTGAGCGCATACTGGGAAGAAAAAAATGACCGGTTTCCAAGGCATCCCAGCCGCCCTCAGCGGTACCTGTGACCCTCGGGCGGAGACATGGCCGCTGATGGGCAATCCCATACCCCTGATACTCCTGCTGCTCGGCTACGTCTTGTTCGCCAACTGGTGGGCTCCGCGAATCATGGCCCACCGAGATCCACTTCCTGTACGCAGGCTGGTCCAGGTCTACAACTTCCTCATGGTCCTCTGGAACGGCTACTTCGTGGTGACCTTCATGCGGCAGTCCTTCTTCCATGAAGACGAGAAGAAGCGCTACAGCTGGCTTTGCCAGGGCGCAGACTACTCGTCGGAGGGGTTGCCCATACTGACAACGGCCTGGTGGTTCCTCGTCATGAAGATCGCCGAGCTCTTCGACACGGTGACCTTCGTGATAACCAAGAACTTTGGTCACGTCAGCACGCTACACGTCTTCCACCACGCGTCTGTCGTGGCTGTCGTGTGGATTTTGGTTCAGACTGGCGTGATGGGCCAGAATGTATTCCCGATGACCTTCAACGCCCTGGTGCACGTCATCATGTACACGTACTATTTCCTGACTACCCTGGGACCCGAGGTGCGGAAAAAGCTGTGGTGGAAACGCTACCTCACTCAGTTTCAGATGGCGCAGCTTGCAAGCTTCGTCATCTTTGGAACCGTGCCACTGTTCGTGGACTGCGGATTTCCCCCATCGATGTCGGTGTTTATAATCGGTGTGCCGGCTGTGTTGCTAGTCATGTTCAGCGCCTTCTACCGTAAGTCGTACACACCCGCCAAAAAACACTCAGAAACTAAAAACGGTTTTCGTTCTCTTCCACGTGAAAAGCGCAGCTGAAAGCCCGTGTATACCGACGTGTTACACGACTGGGCACGATACGGGGCCCCCATTTCGATGACGAGATTGCAAATAAGCATGCCGCCGCTCGAACGTTGCTTAGGCCGTCGAGGCCCAATGGTAAACTTCTTTTCTACGTTTGCATCATTTACTAAATGGTTTTCACTGCCCTCTTTCATAACGCCCACTCAACGTGACTCGCGGTACTTTCAGTTCCATTTCTTTCCCATTACCCCTTTTTTGGTTATTAATCGTCCGAGAAACGCCTTCTCCGCCTTCCCTCGTTTCGTATTTATGTTTGGGATATTCTTCTGGCATGCCGACGTCCCGCCCTTGAATGATGATCTCAATGTCGTTGCGTACGCATGGCTTTTCACTGTGCTTGTTTCCGTCTGCCAAGTCTAGATGGTCCAGTTCCAACATTTTAGTTGTTCGGCGCCCATTTTGAAGGTGGCGATCATGTGTGCTTTCTTGTGCAGGTCTGGGGCGCATTTTTAACCTAGGGCTGGAGTCATATTCTTTCCGTGCACTGGTTTTCGTGGCGAGATATATGGTGCACTCTCTGTCTTCATTGTCCAGATCCACAACGTAACTCCAGGGGCGGAACAGCTCATGGCACAAACAGCCAAGTGCCGGTTTGAGAACAAAATGAATCAGGTTCAAGCTCAGCTCAGTGCGACATATTACTGCGAAAGCTTTATCAAAGACTTTCTTTTGCCTCATAAATGCTGTCAAGTCGGTTCGGGGTGTCGAAGAGTCGGGTCCAGTCGTCCCCAAAGCAGGAGGTACACGGCTTCGCTCGTTACTGGGTCCGCTCAGTGAAGTGCATGCAAACGCTCTCGTGTCAAAGAACAGCACGAACGGAAGAGAAAGGAGAAATAAGAACCTGTTTTGTGCAAGTGCCGTCGCGCCTCCGAGACAATGACAACTCGCCATATCTTGGAGGCTGTATTTGCAGCACGGCACCGCGCTGTTCGACGCTGGACGTCGCTGCGGGTCGCACCATGCGTTTTCACGCAAAGATCGAGTCCGTGTAAATCCGCAGTCATTGAGTTGGGGTGATCTCTCTCGGCCTGCATCCTGGCTCGACCCATTCCGATTGGGTTCGTCTAAATGAGGCCATGGGCGTCCGGAAGGGGGGGGGGGGGGGGCAAGGGGGGGGGGCGGTTGCCCCCCCCCCCCCCCCTTGGAATTAATTACGGATAATATTTATGCACTAGTTCCTTTTTGGTGCTAACCTACCACCGCCCCATCCCCAAACATCGGGTGCCCCCCCCCCCCCCCCCCCCCCCCTGGAAAAAGTTGTGCGGTCGCCCTTGTATGAGGCTTATACTTGTCACTCATTTGCCCGCTGATCGAAGGTAATATATCTGCGATTTTCGTTTGTTTTATTGCAGTTTTTCTTCTTTCCATGGAAGAACCGTTTCGCACGGGATATTTGAACAATATTATCCAGAAGCTTTGGTTTTTTGCTTGTTCAGAATTTAGTTTTGCTTGTTGCTACCGGCACGCAGCCGTTCTCCTCTCTGTTTAACCTGGAAGGTGAGTCTCCTCTTTAAACGCGATCGGATCGCTCCAGAAGAATCGTGATCTCTCGCGACGGCGTCTGCGATATTTGGGACACTTCGCGATATTGTAGCCGCGCTACCGTACGGCAAGAGAGACGGGCAGTGTGTTAGTATTCCTATTGCCATCACCTTGCACAATTTCTTTTGTGTGCAAATATTCTCCAAAATAAAGTTTATTTTTCAGTACATATGCTTGGGCCCTTGCCTCTGTTCCGTCACTCATCATTATCATCATCATCAGTCTGACTTCTCCCACTGCTGGACAAAGTCCTCTGCCGTATCGCTCCAATTAACCCCGTCCTGTGCCAGCATCATCCATCTTATCTCCGCGAACTTCATACTCTTACCAACTTTCTGCCGGCCCCTGCTATGCTTGCCTGCACTCGTGATCCAGCCTCTTACACTTAACGGACATCGGTTTCAATTCAATTCAATTCAATTTCAATTTATTTCCCAGAAGGTTCTGGTCGGCTGACTGGGCTAAAAGCTGTGCGTAAACAGCTTGACGAGGCCCCAGCCAGCCGTTACAAGGCATAACAGCACACATTAAAAGAATATTCATATACATAGAGAAGCAAATAGTTGATACAACAAGGAAACAAAAGAGTATCATGGATTCAAGTAAAGGCAGTGAACATATAGTTATATTAAGAGGACACCAAAAATATCAATTCGGCAAATAACACTAACTGCAAGGAAATATACATACAATCAACTCAATAAATGACAGCAAATCTTACACACTTTATTAACGCTTTAAACGAGAAATTTGTTAAACAAACTGAGGAAAATTGGAGAGAAATTTTCAACTAAGAGAAAGAACATCAGGTTACATCATTACAAAATAATGACGTAGTGTAGCTTTGGTAGATTTATTCGTGTCTTTGTATTTGTTGAGAATTGTGGGAAGATTGTATTCTAGTGCCTGTAGCCTGTAGTCTGTTCGAAAAAACGGTACTAGCCATTTGTCTGTGTTGCGTGTGTTTACTGGATGGCTATTTTCTTTTAGCAGTGTGGTACCTTCTACCATTTATCTGAAGCTGGAAGGGAAATAGTATGACAACATAATTCGCAATTAGTACATATTTTGAATCCTTACAACATTATGCGCCTGGAGAGCTTGTCGAGTATGACCTAAGTAATCAAGATTCGCAATATGACGAATGGCTTTCTTTTGGAGCAGTGAAATTTTCTCTATGTTTGTTTTAGTAGTTGTGAGCCAAACTAAAGAACAGTAATTGATGCGTGAGGCAAATAGCGCATTATATATCTGAAGTTTTATTTTACAAGGAAGAAAAGTGCGGCAGCGGCAGATTGCGCCTGTCACTGACGAGAGACTATTAGTTAACTTTTGAACGTGTGAATCCCAAGTAAGGTTAGAAGAAAATGTTACCCCAAGTATGGTGTGTTCATGAACGATTTCAATTTTCGCACCAGCACAGGTAATAACACCTTCAAACCTGATAGCCTTGTTTTTTGGTCGAAATACCATCACTTTTGATTTTGTAGGATTGATTTTGAGTATATTAGCACCACACCACTTCTGAAGAGTATCAAGCAATTGGTTACATTTGATCATTAGTTTAGTTACATCTACACCAGATAATAGTACTGTGCAATCATCAGCATATATAATGAATTTTAAGGTCTTATCAATGTTTACAATACTGTTGATATACACATTGAATAATAAAGGGCCCAGCACGCTACCCTGCGGTACACCTCTGATGATTGGTAAAAATGACGATTGATGGTTGGCAAGATATACGCATTGCTGCCTGTTTGCTAAGTAGGACTGTAATAAGGATAGAGGCTTACCCCTGATACCGTAAGCTGAAAGCTTATGAGTTAGAATATCATGGTCCAGAGAATCGAAAGCTTTACTGAAGTCGATGAAAAGGCTGACAGTTATCAGTTTCTTTTCAAAATTTTTCACTATGTATTCCTTAAGTTCTAATAATGCTAATTCAGTAGAGCGTCCTTTTCTGAAGCCAAACTGTGCATTAGAAATTAGGTGGAACTTTTCAAAGAATTTGTTAAAGCGGTCATATAATATCTTTTCAAATCCTTTTCCAAATGTAGGTATTATAGATATTGGGCGGTAATTTTTTGGCACGTTTTTATCCCCTCCTTTGTATACAACAGACACCCGGGACTTTTTCATCGCATTTGGAAATTCCCCGGATTCAAGAGAAAGATTGAATATATACGTTAGTACTGGTGTTAGGTATTCTATAACATACTTGATAGGCTTAATTTGGAGGTTATCAATATCAAGGGCTTTGCTGTTTTTTAGTGACATAAATGTTCTATAAACTTCTGCTTCATCTGTTGGTGTAAGAAATATACTTTCGGCGCATGAACAACTTAAATCTTCGTTTATTTGGGAATTTTTGTGTTGTAGTGTAGTTCCAATGAAGTGCTTATTGAAAAAGTCTGCAAGACCTCGACCGGTAATTATCTGGTCTTCGTGAGTTATTTTATCAGGTAACAAATCCTTCCTGTCTCTACCCAGAACATTATTGATTACTTTCCAGGCTGCGGCCGGCTGTTGTTTACCAATACTTGCAAAGAGATTTTCAAAGTAAGCAACTTTTGCCCGCCGAAGCTCAGAATTCAGCTTGTTTCTGACCACTTTGAAATTTTTCAAAGCATCAGGATTTCGCGTTGTTAGAAAAGTGTGAAAAAGTGTATTTTTTCTCTTTATAGTCTTTAAGTGGTCGGTTGTTACCCACGGCTTTCTTATCTTCTTTGATTTAGTAAAAGTTTTGATCATCATCATATCTTTGCTTTCGCGTTACACGTACCCAACAATTCTGGACAAAAACAATTTTGAGCGGGAAACCTTTTATGAACGCAATTTTTCCATATAATGTAGAACTTCACTATAGCAACAGGAATATCCGCAGAGCACCCAACGGCAGTCTTGAATTTTTTTTCTGTTAGTGTTCTTGCTATCGTCAAAAGCGTTCCCCAGTGGTTTTCTATGAGAGCCTTAACTGTTCAATGCGATCAATGGAAACACTTCAAAGAAAGATTTTGCTACTTATCAGAAAAATGGACTATTACCTGCAATATTTCTGTAAATGTATCTTAAAATTTTTCAGTTTTCAAAATTTCTGTCCCAAATTGTTGGAAAAGGCCCTGCCCAAGCTCACTTCTTGATTTCGACTACGACGTCATTAACCTATATTTTTTTGCTGACACACTTTGCTCTCTATCTGCCTCTTGATGTTACACCTAAAAATTTCCCTTCCATAGCTGGCTGCGTTGTCCTAAATTTAAGCTGAACCCTTATCATTACCTTCCATATTTCCTGCCCCTCCAGCTGAGTACCTGTAAGATGCAGCTGTTATATACTTTTTTCTTGAGGGATATTGGTAAACTGTCATTCATGATCTGCGAGTACCTGCCAAATGCGCTCCGTCCTATTATTTTTCTTCTCGCTATTTCACTCTCGTGGTCCGGATCTGCGGTCACTACCTGCCCTATGTGGACTGAAGAGGACACATACGGCGGAGCGCTGAAGAGCGCTGAAGAGGACAACTTAGATCTCAGAAGATGTGCGCTGGCCGTACCGGCTGAACGCTGCTGAGCCTAATTCTTCGGGCTGCGCCATTGACGCACCCGAAAGTCTATTCACCTATATACATCATAATATCAATTTCTGGGCACATCGTTCTGCACGGACACGCTCCCCCATGGGTGGGCATGCTTTCAATGGGGCAGAAAGGCGTCCTGGAAAGGGCTGTATATTTAATTAGTATGTCAGCATCGTCACTCCAACTGCCATTAGAATTCACATGACACTAGTAAAATTTAGAGCTGGTGAATCGTAGGTAGCCTTCTGTCCCAGGTACTGTTGGAGCTCAGGCGCCTCAGAGATGGGCACCGCAGTAACATGCAAATATGCGCTGTCAGGGTGGTGGAATCTGTCTTTTGAATAAGCTGTGTTTCTCCACATGCAGCTGTCTGCTCACGGTCTGTCTGCGGTCACTACCTGCCCTCAGTAGATCATTCCCAGCGCCTTGCTACCAATCATAAACTGCTGATCCCTTTCTGGAGTGTTGAAAATTACTTTTGACCACCTGCCTGCACCTGCCCCGCGCTAACTTAGACTCCCTCGAGTGACCACACCTGGTGACCACACCATGGACGCAAGCCGTGCCTCGTGCAGCCTTGGTTGCCGTCGGATGAGACGCGAGGTCGTAAAACGCCGCCAAAAGCTTCAATACACATTTCGGACTCTCTGGCCACGTCTGTGTAGGAGGAATAAGTAGTTATAAGGAAAGACGTAATGACCGTCTTACAGTGGGTATACACCGGACCGTACTGGGTAGCAAGGAATTAAGGAAGCGGGCAAATGGGCAGATTTACTACATTACGCGCTCAGTATATTGTGGTCATGTACTCTGTTATGCGCTCAATCTATGCAGTTTGACGTAGTCCATTTTTAATTTGAATGCTTGTATCTCCTGATACGCTTTCATTTTTGTTGTGATGTGCTTTGTTTCATACGTGACGGAGCTAGTTTCGCCTCTTAGTTCGTTGTTGTCTTGCGCTGTTTTTCGCTGCTGTCAGTGCCTGCTTAAACGGGCCAAAGCCAGATCCCGTTGTGTTTGAATAGTTTTTCCCTTCGCTACTTTTTAACTTTATAGTGAGAGAAAAAGAAATGAATGAATATTTAAAACAAAAACGAAGACTTCAGCGCTTGCCCTCGCCAAGTTTCGCGATTTGTGCAGCATAGTTAGTCTAGCCATTTTTTTTCCTCATCGCCTACCTTGCAGGGCCGCGTCGCCGAAGCGTGCATGCAGCAGGCCATAGCAGAATTCATTTGTTTCAAAGTGCACTGATACACAGCTGCTCCCTTTCCGGCTTTCATTGGCCCTGCAGATGGCATTCCGAAAGCAAAAGGAAAAAGAGTAAATTCAGTTTCAGCTGAACAAATTGGTCCCCCGGCCACGATATAATTGCCCTGTCAGAGAAAAAAACATACAGGAGGTATAACTTTAAAGCAAAAAGGTGTCTGTCACTTTTCCTTTTTTCTTCTTTTCCACTCGATGATACCAAGTGCCAATTATACCGTGTTCTTCGGATATTCACTGGCGTTCAGTCACTAAATTTCCACCTGGGCCCCAGGGTCGGCAACTCCTATACAGGGTGGTCAAAGTTGGATTTTAAGGATTTTTAAAACAAATACAAAGAGCAGTACACGAAAGTTGATTTTGTATATGGGATATGCGGCCAGGCGGACGCAAATTGGGCTGATAATTATCATAGTAATATTACTAATTAATTAAACGAAATAATTAACTTTTTATTCACTGCTGGTAGCTTGCATGTTTAAACTGAAAACTTAGAGAGAGTGGCATTTGATGACTATTGTTTTCTGTTCAGTTGTAGAAACGCGCCTGTGTCCTGGATACTCATGTCTAAACTCGGCTGCTGGCCCGAAAGACGCGGGTTCGATCCCGGCCGCGGCGGCCGAATTTCGATGGAGGCGAAATTCTAGAGGCCCATGTCCTGTGCGATGTCAGTGCACGTTAAAGAACCCCAGGTGGTCGAAATTTCCGGAGCCCTTCACTACGGCGTCCCTCATAGCCTTAGTTGCTTCGGGACGTTAAACCCCCATAAACCAAACCAAACTCACGTCTAAAATTTCAGCCCAGTTAGTATAATTATGTATGCGAGACCACGGCTGTCGGCATGAAGCTCCTCCATGGTGTGACGTAGCTGTTGAATCAGGAAAGCTTCCTGTATATCGGAAACAAGGCAGGGGCATTCTACGGGCTACCTTTGCGGGCAGTGCTTCTTAATGAACCGACATATTTCTCTCATCAAGAGCCACTGGTTGTTTCGGTGATCCACATTCAAGAAAAATTCAGTTTTCAATGCAGCAGTCTTTATTTCTAAGCAGGCGATCATATAGTGTATGACTGGGCGATTAAATGGTACGGCGACTGAAAAATGTATTCAGTGCGCCTCATCTCAATGTACTATGCCGAAAAAAAAAGCTTTTTGAACAGATACGAGCGATTAAAGGCAACTACAGACCAAACTAAGTTAATGGTTGATTTATGTAGCTGACAGCTTCCTCTGCAGAGTATGCGACTTCAATTTTAAAATACTGAAAAAATAATTTTAAATTACAAAAATCTTAAAAACCGAAACCTAAACACCTGTGTGCGGCCCGGAGAGTGGCTTTGCGTGACGTCAGTGATGACGGTCATCTTGGCAAACGATCCGCATGTGTTCTCGGCGCCGAGTGACGATATCCACAGTCTAAGCTTCATTACTAAAAACTCGTAACTTACCGATGACCTGCCGCCGCGAGAAAGGCATCATCAGGAGGTTTTCGGGCAAGCTCAACACATCGAACTTCGATGTTATTTCGAAAGTTAATACTGCACGGTTTAGAATTGAAAGACGAAGCAAGTGTTGCGAGCAAGAGAAGGACGGGAAGGGGCGAAAGCACAAGGTAAAGCGCAGCTAAAACATTAGTGCTGCAAGCTATTGAAAGCCTTCGGTAGAGTTTCTGATGCTGTTTATACGCGTTGGCACATTGGTTCAAGCGGCATAGTTCGCTAAACCACGTTACCGCGAGTGCGACAGCGACTGAACGTTGTCGAGAATCCGCACTTGATTCATTATTAGAAATAAGTCGATGCATTAGTTGAACTAGAAGATGGCTACAATATGCATCAAGATGGCTAGAACTGTCCTGCAGATCTTGTGGTTGCTGTGCTAGCCGTCCCTGTTAGTTCAGCTAGTAGAGCGACTGCTCCGGTGAAGCGGTGATCTCGGGTTCGAACTTCGTACTAGGACGAATTTTTCTTTAACTACGAAGTTTCTATGGAAGCTGTATGGCTACCCTTTGTAGCTGTATGGAAGGGATTGCGTGGGTGCCAATCAGTAATTACTCCGTTATTAAAAATCGGTACACATTGGGGGATTCCCATAAAAATTTGGCCAACACCCCCTCAAGACATCTTGTAAACGTTTAGCAACTGTCTCGGGAGCTACTTAGAAGCCTTATGGCGGTGCAGTAGACGACTTGGTGCTCAGTGGGCTTCTACTGCGAATAATACGCGCGAGTGTCGATCCTACCTTTCATGATGTTGCTAAAATGCATTGCCTAAGGGCCGTTCTCACCAGTTGGTACTTAATTCGATGTCTGCAGCTGTAACTCACATCCAAGAAATGCAGGCTCTGATAGAGCATGTTTTTTTTTTTCTGGAATGCGTGTTTACACAGTAGGCAATTCTTCGCATCCATGTCCGATTCATTGCAACAATACTCTGTGATAATGATAATCAATAATGTTTATGGTCATGATGTGGTAATTAAATGATTTTTATGCCAAAAATACATTCTTAACAACGTTGTTTACGAAATGGTAGTTTCTCCCATAGGTCCTAGCTCTATTTTATTTAAAAATCTGTCTTGACAGGTTGTTTAAAATAACTTCACATAAATCCCGCATATCAGTCATGCCCAGTTTTGCTGGACTTCAGCAGGTAGAGCCATCTGTTGGCCGCCAGTAGAGGACACCGCGTAACTCAATGGGGGCATTTTAAAGGGAGACTGAAGCACTTTTTTTGAAAATCCGGCTGACAGCGGCGTCCTATAGTTTATCATGCTGTATGCTCGAATATCGCATCCAAATAAGGGAAAAACAAGCGCGAATTGCCTTTTTTAGCAGAAATATGCGGCCTGTGCCGCGGGGCACGCCACGCGGCGCGCCGCCGCCCGTGATTGGGCAAGAGAGGTCGTGACGTCACTTTGAGGACTGGAGAAGCTGCCGATGCGGAAACGGCGCTGCGCTGAGTGCAGATCGCAACTTTCCGTGGCGTTGTAAAAGCGAATTACATAAAAAAGAGCCCTCATATTTGGATAGATAATTTAACAAAACTTCTGTTTGGGCTAGATGGTGCATAGCTTATAAATGAAACGAAATTTAAGCGCACACGAACAACGCACACAAGAGGAGGATACACACAGGACAGCGCCTGTCCTGTGTGTATCCTCCTCTTGTAAAAGCGAATATGGCGACTATTTTTTTACTGACCTCCAAAGAAAAGAATACTACAGTTTCTTCATTCCACGTATCACCTGAAAGCAAAAAAGACACGAGCAAAAAATTCTACGCCTAGCACAAGCATACGCTAGCGTGAGACACGTATGCAGACCATGCGTAAAAGGTGCCAGCACAACCTCGGCTGGTATTCTCGGAAAGGAAGGGGTGCGAACAATACTCAAGTCAATTACCACCACCGGACGCCTCCTGGCTCGCCCGAAAGAGCGTCATCCTAAAGAAAAGGCCCAATGCGCTGTGTACAAAAAATCCTATTCTCACTACCCGGCGTAGGTTGGGGCAAGAAAGTATTTCAAGGAAACGATGAAGCAGCACAGAGCTGATGTCGAAATTAGCGAAGCGCAGTGGCCAAGCACTGCGAGGCATGTGACCACAGGATATTGAAGGAATCATTGTGCGCTGGAAACCAAGCTAAATACGCGCACAATTAAGGCTGCTGCTTCACCCGTGGCGTGTTCAGCAGATGCCAGAAAATATTAATCGCTGCCTCGGAAACGTTCGCCCTTCCTAGATTTGCAGTTTAGGTTCAGTGAAGTAGTGGCTAACTATATGTGTGTTTAAAAGCCAAGCTAGCTGCAACTCGTTCGCTGCCACAACTTGATGAAGAAACCGACTAAGGTTGCGAGACATGGTGTTTTTTTGCAAAAACTTGGTTGGCATTCATTTCTCTGTTACATTTGCATCCGAAATCAGAACGTAGAACGCTTTCATTTTAATCGCTTAGATACCATTAAACGAGATGCGGCATATGAAGAGCTTCAATGCTTGATTTGCTTTATTGTGTTTTGCTTTGCTTGCTTGCTTGGACACGTCGAACCGAGTATAAAATCACTAACCGAGCCTTGCTGAGGACGCCTCAGGTGGTCTGGCCGCACCTAAGCTGAGAAGAGCAACACATGCTTGAGCCTCTATTAGGTTTCTGCAAGGGAATGTTTCTAGTGAGCATGTTTCTGCTTTTAGAAGAGGCGCTTCTTCGAAATGGTGACATGCCTCTCATGCGCGAGGAAATGAAAGGAACTGCGTCATGGTTCAGCCGCGACCGAAATCTCCAGAGGTCACATTAGGGACAAGCTCTGCATGTAGCCGGTCTCACGAAAGTGCTTCGAGCAGAGTACGCTTGATTTGGTCGGCTTGAATTCTTCGTCAAAGCAGCGAGCGCTTGCGCTGCGAGCGCATGATCTTGCGGAAAAGAGTGGAAGACGACACAGTCGCGGGCGTAGTTGTTCGTGCATAAGGTCTCCCAATTTTGCCTCATCAGAGTGGTTGCGTGCTTCTCTATTTCTGAATTTAGTCTACAAAGTCTTCTTTTAAGAGTTCGGTTCCACCGTTGTTTATGCCAGCGGCGCTCAAGGCCTGTTTTTGCCTTGAGTCTCTCTGAGACATGGCGCCTATTTAGGCATCTTCTAGACCCAACGCAGTCCAAAACGACCCAGAATCATAACCTCACTAAACTCATTCATGGCAGCACAGTTCAACCACAGGACCTCTTACAACAGCTTAAAGACCTCTACCTTCCACCATTCCCTGCCCAAACTCACCCCGACTACGAAGGCGCCCCAAACGCACTCTTAGACCAGCCCATTACAGAAGCTGAGGTAAGGGCAGAACTCCACAAACTGAACACATCCTCCGCTCCGGGACCGGATGGGATCACGAACAGGGCACTACGAAATCTGGACACCCCCTCTATCGAAGTCTTAACAGCCTATTTCAACGAGTGCTGGCAAAACGGTTCCCTACCTCCTCAGTGGAAAACAGCGAAAGTTGTACTTCTGCCCAAGCCAGGCAAGCCGCTTCACCATACTAATCTCCGACCCATCTCTGTTACTTCATGTGTAGGCAAGCTCTTCGAGCATGTCGTTCAGACGCGACTCAGCAACTACTTGGAGGATAATGAGCTCCTCCCTAACAGCATGTATGGTTTTAGACCAGGATTGTCAGCGCAGGATGTATTCCTCCAACTACAACATCAGATACTGGAACCCAAAACAAAGGATACGAAAGCCATATTAGGAGTAGACCTCAATAAGGCCTTTGATCACGTTACCCACGCGGCTATCCTAACGAACCTACAATCCCTTGACGTTGGACAACGCATGTACAACTTCATTCGCGATTTCCTCAGTAATCGCACGGCCCATCTCTCATTCGGCCCGCATTCCTTAAACGACATCAACATCGGAGCACGAGGCACCCCACAGGGAGCGGTACTCTCCCCGACTCTCTTTAACATAGCCATGATGGGATTACCTAAATTACTCAAGTCGATACCCAACCTACACTTCAGCTTCTATGCCGATGACATTACACTATGGACATGCCGAGGTAGCGACGCGGAGATAGAACACCGCTTACAGACAGCACTAAATACCATTTGCACGTACGTCCATGATAGAGGGCTCTCATGCACCCCCACGAAATCGCAACTTTTCATATACAAACCCCACCGAATGTCTGGCACACCACCGAATATTCAGCTCGTTTTGGGCAAGGAACCGATTCCCACAGTGCCAAAGGTTCGCATACTGGGAATGTTTCTCACTACTTCTGGCTCTCACACTGACACGATCCAAGCGCTACAAACGCACACACAACAAGCCACTAGGCTCATCAAACGTGTGGCACACAGAAAATCGGGCCTACGGGAACCAAACACGCTTCGACTAACACAGGCTTACATCACCAGTAGAATAACATATGCACTACCGTATCTGCCCCTCTTAGCGAAAGATAGAGAACGCCTAGACGGCCTCATTCGGAGCAGTACGCGCACAGCTTTACGCCTTCCCCCATGCACTTCCACAGAGCGCCTTCTTCGACTAGGAATACATAACACTTTCGAGGAACTCTGTGAGGCCACCAAAACGGCACAACTAGCCAGACTCACACGCACCCCTGCAGGACGAGCTCTGCTGCAGTCTCTTCGCATATCGCCTGTCGGCGTTATACCCGGCACTGACACAATCCCCACTCCCATAAGAGCTGCAGTTCAGATACCCCCCCTCCCTAAACACATGCACCCGGAGCGCGATAAAAAGCGCAGAGAGGCCCGGGCCTTAGCACTACACAGAGCTTACGGAGATGATCCCAATGTAGCATATACTGATGCCTCGCTCTACGCATCAGGCGCACAGGCAGCTATAGTGGCTGTTCGCAGTGACGGCCGCCCCATGACGGCAGGAACCATTCTTACTTCATCCATAACCACGGCAGAGGAGGCGGCTATCGCTCTAGCCATCTCCTCTTCAGCCGCTACCAAAATTATATCCGATTCGCAAACAGCAATCCTAAATTATAGCACTGGTCGTATCTCTCGGCAAGCCAGCAGCATACTCCGACGCTGGAATCCCTCCAGAACCGTAACGCTCATCTGGGCGCCAGCACATGCCGGACTACCCGGAAACGAGGAGGCGCATGCCCTCGCCCGAGATCTTACCCTCCGGGCGGGTGAGCACACCGCCTCCTCCGTCGAAGGGGAGTGCCTGTTAAATTTCAGTGACATCCTACAACACTATCGTTTCAACAGACAGATATACGCACCTCCTCACCCTTCGCTATCAACCACGCAATCAACTTTCTGGCGCAGGCTTCAAACTCGCACACTCCCATACCCGATAGTCATGCACGGACGCTTCCCTGACCTATTCTCCTCCTCCTGTCGACTATGTGGCAAACCAGGCGACTTTCTGCATCTTCTGCTCACCTGTTCCACTTACCCGCACCCCCCTCCCCCAGAGGTGGCACTCACTTACTGGGAACAGCTGATGTCCAGTTCAGCACTCCAAGACCAACGACTCGCCATCACCAGTGCCTCTAACAGGCTGGCCCTCCAGGGTCTGGCACACCATTTGTAAGGGAGGAACCCACTGTGTGGGCCACTCCCGCAGGCCATGAGGGGGGCTGTGCCCCCCACCTGTAATTTGTCGTGGCCAATAAAGTTTACACCACCACCCTAGTTGTTCGTGGACACGAAAGCAGAGTAGTACTCGTGTTGAATCTAATTCTCAAGGTCGGCTGACACGCTTTGTACGTCACAACGCACGCAGTACGAGGAACAACGCATGCAGCACGAGAAACAACGCGCGCTGAAAACTCTCTCGGGTGCGCCGAATTATCCCCAGCTCCTCAACATGACGTCACGTTGGCCGACATGGACGAGGTTTCCCTCTCCGCTGTTCTCCTCTCCTGCGGTCGCGCGGGGCGCGGGAGATTTAAACATCGCGTTTTTAATTAGTGATTGCGCCACTGTTTTGGCCAAAATCGAAAAAATAATTTCACAGACGTGATCAGCAATGACACTACTTCAAAACCCTAAAAAATTAGCTGATTCGAAAACCCCCTCAGTATCCCTTTAACTCATATTTTTTACACTAGAGTGCCACGAGAGATTCTGCACAAATACGGCGATTATAATGGTTGATTGTTCCTGCTAGCTGCAAAATATGACCTTTAAAAGGCTTTACGCGCTGAGACCAGCTACTTTCGACGGCCGTAGGAAATCATAGGGGTGCGAACTAGTGCACTGCACGGGCTCGGGCCGGCCCGAAAGCCCGGGCCGGACATGATCTGTTTTGCCGGGCCTGGGCCGGGCCCGGGCCTGAAGTTGCGGGCCCGGGCCGGGCTCGGGCTTAAAGCTGTGGACACGAGCCGGGCTTGGGTCCATATAGAAACGGCTGGTGTCCGACTATTCATTCACTATTGCAGAGTGAAGCACACAACTGTGGCATTGGAGCAGCGACACGGATGAGCTATGGGTTATAGTATGCGCTGAGAAAAAAAACTAAGCTTTATTCATTGACTTATGTATTTCCTTATTTCAACTCCGCGGTGGCTTAGTGGTCAAGGCGCTTGATTACTGAGATGGGGAACCAGGGTTTGCTCCTAGCCTCGGCGGCCGCATTTCTATTCACGCGGCAAGCATTACAGCCATGTACTTTGTAGTATCATTGCTCGTTGAAGAAACCCAAGGGGTCGAAATGATCCGGAGCCCTCTGCTTCGCTGTTTCTCACAGCCTGACTCCCCTTGGGCCCTTAAGCCCCAGAAACATAGCTTTTATTTTGTAGCTATATTTTTCTCATGTGAGAAAATTCACTAATTAAAGCGCGTTTGGTTTTCTTTTTGATCAGCTGACCGGAACGTCTCGTAAATGAAATAGCCACAAAAGCTCGCGGGAGTTTGTAAATCTCATCTCATAACCACATCTATAACTCCTCGCTTCTTCAGCCTGGTTGACATGACAAGTGTTTTGCCCTGTAAGTTATCACGTGGTTATCTTCACGTGGTTATCTGTAAGTTATCTTCTGCTCCAGCAGCAAGAGCAAAATTTAACCGTTACTAATTAGCCATTGATCGTTAGTCATCCCAAAACATACCGATACGCTATTAGAAATGCATTCTGGACGGTCATATTACTTTAGGACACTTATAGTCTTCAAAACACACACCGTGAAATACTCAAGTCTTTTAGATTTTTGTTTCTGCTGAAAGGCGACCAGTTCGCTTATGATTTCAACCTGTGAGATCACGTTCACTAAAAAAATGCCATCCTAGCTGCTGCTTGCTAGGCAGCTTTAATGTTTATACTTCGCGGGCGGCAAAATATAACCGATTAAAATCATGGGGGAATGCAAAGTAGTCTGTTACGCGCGTATGCAGCCATTTTTATTTGGCTCTCGGAACTTCCAAGTTTATCTTTGCTCACCTACCCGAGATAACTGTCCAAAAGAGGGCCTGACTAGCACTCCTCTTAATCACTTCCTTCTGGATTAAAAAGAACCAACTTCCTGCAAGCCAAACTGTGGTTTCAGAACCTTTGTCGGCCTGTTTCTTATCGGTCTAGTAGCAGTCTACTTGCTCAGAGTGAGCAGTGTACCTCAAGCGCTACTGTGAAAGGGGCCGGGCCGGGGCCGGGCTCGGCTTCACTCCGTGATTCACGGGCCGGGCCGGGCCCGGGCTTGAAGCCGCGGGCCTGGGCCGGGCTCGGGCTTCAGGTCTCGGGCCCGGGCCGGGCTTGGGCCTCAGATTGAGGCCCGTGAAGTGCTCTAGTGCGAACATCCGAAATTCCCAGAGGGATTCTAGTCTCCAGCTCCACGCCGAACGTGGCAGACTAGAAGCTTTTTGTCCAGATTTCCTTTGTATGTCCTAGTTTTGTGGCCAATGAAAGGTTGGCGGCAACATATTGCGTCGAAATTATGGAAATTTGCCATTGAGTTCAGGCATACGCCTATGTAATGCCCGGAACGGGTCTTTAGGGTATGTGAATAAATAAATAACTACAACCGGACACCCACGTCCCCCCCCCCCCCACACACAAACACACACACACACACGCGCGCGGACGGACGGACGGAAATAAACAAGCTATCATAAATGCTATTTTAAGCGTTCTGACTGCGGTTATTGCCCTTCTTCAAATTGTCTACACTACCCCAGCGCTGAACTGGCCCAAAAACACGCTTTTAGAAGAAAAAGCGTGCCGTGAGCAGGGCAAGCAGCCCGCGGCCGAGGAGAATCGAGGAGGAAAGCGCCACGAGTAGGTGCGTCGCTACCACGGGCCGCTGCTTTCAAATAACGAAGGAGTTTTAGACGCACAGGCGCGATCTAAAGCGGAAGCTACTATGCGCCTGCCTTTGCCGTCTCTGTACGCCTTATTCAAGGTGTTGCTGGGAGTGTGTTTCTAATGCGAAGCGAAGAATCTCGCGACGACTGGTAAACCTGACATGTTCACGCTAAAATCGTACTGGCGCTAAAAGACGGAGAGAACACATACAAGACAGAACTTTGTTGTCTCCGTCTCCGTCTTTTAGCGCCAGTACGCTTTCAGCGTGAACATGTCATGCTACAACCAACTAGCTCAAATCAAAGTATTACTGGTAAACCACCGCGATCATTTCCTGCCGGAGGCAGAACTAAATTCAGCGTGTAAGCCGTCACGTAGTCCCGCTGGGCAAGTGCACCTCACAACGGGGACGATGCCATTTCGCACTTGCTCATCTCGGTTGCGTCGCTGAATCACGCACCTAAGCGAGTGCGAGCGACAAGAAACCGCTCCGGGCGGTGACTTTTTATTTATCATTATCCTCACGTTCAAGCTTTTTCTCACTGCCTTCGGCTAACTATGCGCATGCCGGAAGTTCGGCATCAAGGCGACTCCTCGCAGGATTAAGGCTGCGACCACCAACGTTTATGTATATATTGCTACTTCGACCCCGCTGCTGTCCCGGATAAGAAATAAGTGAAAAGTCGTAAGAATGGGCATACGTTTGGCATCTTGACAGAAAGCGTTAGAAACAGGACACGGTGCTTCTTCCTCATCGCAAGGAAGGTGCCAGTTCTGCGCGCTTGTAGCTCTGAGCACGTAACGGAAGGCAGACAGTACAAGAGCTGCGGTCTGTGAGCTTAAACAAGTTGAGTAATCTTTAGTAAACCAGAAAACAAATTAGCTGCGAGGAATGATAATTAAAGCTGGTAAAGCGCTTGCTGACATGAAAATTCACAATTGACCATATCGACTCCTATCAAAGTGCAATCTTCCATCGGTGTTTCATTTCATCAGAGTGGGCAACAAAAATTTCTGTCCACAAGCGTACCTGTTACGAAGATGCAAAGAAGGTGGAGGAAAGCGACCGCCACGTCGTCCTGTAGGAACTGTGGAAGAAGACGGAGAAAATGACCGAGTGCACTTAAGACTATACTTTCGGGCTTTGAAGGAGAAATCATTAATTTTTATTTATTTTTTTTGCTCTTCTAATGACACGCCTACCATTACCATACAGTCATGAGGAAACGCATGGCCTCAGATTCTGGGGGTGGGGAGCATTTCGTCTCCCCTGTGAAGCCCTTTTCAGAGCATGAGTGCATGACTATAATAACTTAAGCAAAGCTAGAAGATACCATTGATCAGTTGGTACTTTCAAAGAAACCTTGGCCTAATAGCCTTTCTGGATAATTTTACAAGGCCATTTAAGCCCCCCTTGAGTCCCATTTTACTTAACATTTTCACCATTTGTTTAAATATCGGAATTATGCCGCAGACGTTTACAAAAAGTCACATTGTACTGACACTAAAGAGCATTGATAAAGAAAAAAAATGACAACGTATATGGGGCTATGAGCCCACTGCACTATCTAACGTAGACTACAAGATTTTTACAAAGGTTTTGGGGGATCGGCTGCAGTTTGCAATGCCGACTGTCATTGGACTTCATCAGACATGTGATTTGAGGGGCCGTACCATTCAAACTGACCTACATATAGCCCGAACAGTTGTCCTGTTTTGCAGCAGCTCTCAAGAACAACTGGCAACGCTTCAACTTGACCTTGAGGAGGCCTTTCATCGCATCAAGCACAATTTCGTGTCCTCACTTTTACAACACGTTAACGTTGATCCAGTTGTCAACGAACAAATACGTCTTTTTGTTGAAGAAGCGTAGCTTGTGGGGCCAGTTGGTGCATGGTAAGTAGAAAACCAGCGGAAATGACGCTTTCACAAGGAGGATAAGTACACCGTAAAACGCTGAAAACACAACTGAATTATTCTTTACTTGGTGAATCACTAACAGAACAGGGCGCACATGCGCGACAGCAACCACAAACGCTATCAAAACAACAAAAACAAAATCGATTAAGCGACGGAATACTGCATGTTGAAACCTATATCCTATTAATGAAATATACTCTTTTGCCGGGAACCTGACAGAGCTGTCGCTGACGCATTCAGTTCCTAACTGCTTGGTTTTGAAGGCTTCTGTGATTTCTCGTTCTATCTGCGTTTTACCACGGCCGATGACTCTGACATTATGGAACAGAGGGGTGCAGTCTTTGCAGTGGTTGCAATGTCTTGGCAGATTTGCTGTGTTGCCTGGCTGCAGCGAAGTGTGGTGCGGCCTCATACGCTCATTGACGCATTATAACTGCTCCACCGGCTTGAATGACAATGGTTCTCTTTCAATACCCCTTGTCCATCTTTTCGTCTGTCAAACAGGGGTGTCCATTACTGCCACTTCTGTTTGCACTCTACTTAGAGCCGCTATGTATGATCATTCTGCGGAGTAATGCCATTCGAGGTTTCTGTATCCTTGAGAGTGGGATCAAAGTATTACCTTACGCAAATGACCTTACGCATTGTTTTGCCTGTTGGTTGCATAGAATGAGTCATAGTGATGCTCGTAGCATTGGTCGTACCGCGTATATTCCGGTTTTTAATATTTTAATCAGCTCGCAAAAACAAATTCATGGCTCTGATGGTGTCACCACACAGTGGCGGTTTTCAGCAGTGGATGTGACATCATCGGACTGGAGCTTGATGATTGGAACAACAGTAAATATACTGCAAACTGTGTAAATGAACGAATGTACGAATGTACGTTTTGCCATGTTTTTGGGTATTGTATTAGATCAACAAAACCAACACGTTTACCTTATGTAAAAGCACTTCAAAAGAAGCAAAAAAAAAACACCACCAGAGGCACTGGCTATTTTTCTACATCAAATGACTTTGCACTTCTCTGTACACTTCTATAAAATGGGAAACAGCACTTAAAATCGACCTGATAGACCATTGCATTCTACAAGCGTTTGTTTCACTCTCAAGGAAGTACACAAAGAAAAAACTTCAAAAAAGACATCCGCGACACATTTACCAGAGAGCATCGGCAGCTTGAGGAGGATCACCGGGCGTGGCCGTCAGATGGCGCCACGTTCCCGTCATCAGCGAGGAATGGCAGGGAGCGTTACGCGGGGTGGTAGCGGCACGTCCTATCATAGCCTCCTTTATATGGTCCTATGCTAAAGAGTATCTCGCGCTCGAGTTTGGATTAGTCAGGGAAGGCCATTGATCAATGTTCCCTTCTCCGTCATCGACGTGACGAAGAAGCATCGCTGGGCCAACTGAGCGTCCACATGGTTGTTGTAAACTGAGAAAAAACCAGTCACACAAGACGACGGACAAGAAGAGAGTACACACCACAACGACTGGACTAACAACTGAAGTTTATTGGAAAAAACATGGTCCGAGCAAGGCCAGCAGAGCATGCGCAACAGCATCATCACTAATCACTGCGCAAAAGAGACAAAGACAAGAAATCTAAACTATCGTGGACGACCTAAAAAAGCAAATTCTTTTTCAAGTAGGCGCACCGAAGTTGTGCTTATACAATCAGAGCCTAACAAACCGATATGATATGCCTCCAGTATTTCCCGCTCCTGTTTTCCCTTGCCTCTACCAAGAATGGTGGCATTGCTAAACAAAGGATAACAGCCACATTCATTGCAATGGCGAGGCAAGTTTGCACCGCCACCGGACCCCAGGGAGGAGTGATGCTCACGAAGCCGGTCATTAAAGCGCTAACCGCATGAGGCGATAATTCGCGGCGACACGCCGCGCGGTGGCATCGCGCGATGAGCTGAGGGCCGCCGAACCACTGTCGCTCATCGCGTCGCCCGGTTTCTGGGTTTGCAGAAAATTTCGCCCATCGCCCGGAAGTGCCGCGCGAGACCAGCCAATGGCGGCAGGTCTTGCGGGTGCGCAACTTCCGAGCCGTTTTGCGCGCGAAAGTCGTTTCTTTTTTTCACCGGAGCAGCAGCCGACGTACCCCTCACCACGGCCGGTCTCGACGCGCTCGCTGCTGAGCGCGCGCGTCGAGACGTCGAGACCGGCCGTGCCCTCACCATGGCAGGTTGTTGTGTAGTGGTTTTTTTTTATTTTGCATTGAATATGGAAGGTAAAAGAATTTTTCTACCCCGGCATCTGTTATCGCTGCTGGAAGCACCTGAGCTGGGGCAGCGGAAATAAAGGATAACAGGCAGTGTGTAGAAGTGAAAGGAAAGGGGTGAGGGGATAGTAGAAAGACAGGCATTGCTTGTTTCCGTCGGCGTACCATGGCGGACAAAGACGCTGGGGAGGCTGGCAGCAGACTGAAAGAGCGGGCGTTCATGGAGGAAGGAAAAAATGCGTGCGCTTTTCTATGTCACGTGACTTTGCGTATTAGACAGAAATAAAATTATTGCCCACATATATTTTTCTCAATGTTTTTATTGTGTTTTATCTTGTGTGGAGCCTTAGGAACGTTGTTCTACGCGTTAATTAACGCAAAATGACTGAACACTGAAGTGGCAGCAGTCGAGCAACAGTGAAAACGCGCCGCTCCGACGCCGAGTCCCGTCGCTTCGTGCGGTTTGCGCCAGCGACAGCGGTGGGCGACGGCGTCGTCATCGCGCGACGCATCGCGAAGGAATATCGCCTCATGCGGTTACCGCTTAATACACCGGCCAGTTTGGCCGATGTAAACTCTCTCGCATGTGAGGGGGAACTTGTACACCACCTGTGCGACACATGTCGTGAAGCGATTCTCATGCTGCGTTGTGCACACGTGGTTCCTTTCCCTGCCTCGAGAAATGCGCGAACACAGTCCCGACAGCTTGCAAGGAGCAGAGAACACCATGCTCACTCCCTGCTTGGCCGCCACTTTTTTCAAGTTGTGGCTCACTTTGTGCACGTACGGCATGACCTCGAACTTCTTTCGTTCAGTTGGCCCAACGTCAGTCCTCTTCGTGCGTCCTTTCTTGAGGTTCTGAAGCAGCGATTCAGCCACTGCCTTCAAAAGGGGTTTAGGGAACCCCGCGGCTTCCAAACCTTTGCATTGATTGTCAAGGCTGGTTTTGATGGTATGGTGACAGCTTTTTCCCAGTGCATTGCGGAAACAGTTCATCGCAATCCCTCTCTTTACAATCTTAGAGTGCGCAGAACCGAAAGGTAACAAAGCTTTCTTGCTTCTAGGCGCAAACATCCAGCATAAATGGCCATCGTCAAGGAATGTTAGTTGCAGTTCTAGGAACCTGATAGAATGATTGCTAGGGAGTTCATGAGTAAAATTAAGAGTGCGTGAAGAAGCTTCAAAAGCAGTCAAAACATCGTCTACTGCTGCGGGCAGAGTGTCATTAGGTGAAAGGTCTAAAAATACTAAAAAATCGTCCACGTACCTAAAAACTTTGCACACACGCTTGTCATGAAGTAAGTTTTGAAGTGTTCTGTCAAATTTTGCTAAAAATATCTGGGAAAGCACTGGGGCAACGCTAGAACCAATACATATTCCATTTTTCTGAAGGAACAAGGAACCTTTGAATTCAACAACAGTAGATGACAGGTAAAAAGATAACAACTCCAAAAAAGAATCAACCGGCATGCCACATGCGTTCTGAAAGTTCACAGGACTGCAATAATCAATAAGATCACGCACGGCTGCAAAGAGTTCATCGTGGGGAATGCTGTAGAAGAGGTCCTCAATGTCAACCGAAAAAGCCGTGGTGGCACCGGGGATGCCGAGATTAAGTGCGTCAACAACCGCAGCCGAGCTGGCCACGCTATAAGGGTCCTGTACAGGAAGGGCCGTCAACTGCTGCTGAAGAAATTGGCTCACTACCTTCTGCCATGAACCAGTCTCCGTAACGATGGCTCTCAGAGGGCAACCCACCTTGTGTGTTTTAGCTGAAAAGAACACTTGCAGGCGGTCACCCTTGCTTTTCATGACACCATTCGAAAGTTTCTCCAAGTTGTTTTCTTTCAGGAGCTTCATGGCGGCGGTCTTTATCCTTGAGGGCTTCCGACTAGTAGGCACGAAGTTCTTCGACACAGCAGCCAATGCCTTCTCTCCAAAAGACTTTGTCGGGAGGACCACGAAGCCACCTTCCTTGTCCGCTTGGAGGAGGGTCAGGTCATTTTCGATGAAGTGGTCGACAACTCGGTTTAGCGCTCGTTTGCTCTGCACTAACTGCTTGCCATCAACCTTCAAAAGAACGTCCACCCCTTCAGACAAACAGCGCTGTTTCTCATCCTTGTGTGCTTTATCAGCCAGCCGATGTACGGTGGCTAGCAGCTCATGGCTCCTTAAGTTTGGTGTGAGGCTGTACTTAGGGCCATTTTTCAGCAGGTCATCAACATCCTTGGGCACTGTCGCACCTTCCAGGTATACAACTGAGGCTCTATTTTCCTTTGCCCGTTCTTTTTTTGGCAGATGCACCCTCAGCTGATTCCAGAACGCTTCCGTTGCCTGGCCTGCCAAACGGCGGTGCTCCTGGAGGCAGCGAGCTCCTGACAGCTCGTCACGTCCCGCGAGGCACAACACTCGCAACCAATCGTGCAGAAGCCTCACTTGCCTCCAGCACTCCGATTTCCAGATCTTGACCATTCTCTTCCAATGGCCGGTCGAAGGCTCCAGCAACCCGAAGAACGCCACCAGCTCTGGTGGAGCAATGTTGACCTTGAGGCAATGGGACGTTGCCAGCCTTGGCCACAATGAGTTACAGCGAACAGGCAACCATGATGTCAAACTTCCGCGACGTGCTCAGATAGGCTGTTTTGATTAGTCCCTACCCAGTGTCGTCATTGGGAGAGCAAAATGGGAATGGGAAGCCCAGCCAAAATCGAGTTGAGGGGAGCAGTTTGTTTGCTTGTATTTTGAAATTTCTTCATGGAATAACTGCCGTTCCTATGCATCGATTCCTGTAATTCTTCTTAAGTCAGCATCTGTGTGACATAAAGAATCCAAGTTCCTGAGAAAGCTGTATAGCTTTCCTTTGTAGCCATATGGCTGCGCTCGGGTGGACGCCAATAAGTAATTACTTCCTTATTACAAATCTACTCCACCTTAGGGGATTCCCCTAGAAATTGGACCAACACAGTTCCCACTTCGAGTTATTGATTAATTCGCTCTTGCCCTACCATAAGCTTGCCGTCCAGGTTAGCTCAATTGGTAGAGTGATTGCTCCGGTGAAGCGGTGGTCCCAGGTTGAGCCCCGGACCAGGACGAATTTTTCTTTAACTATGAAGTTCCTGAGAAAGCTGTATAGCTTTCCTTTGTGGCCGCATGGCTGCGCTCGGGTGGACGTTAATGAGTAATTACTCCCTTATTAAAGAATCAACCTGAAGTGTAGCCGGCATTCCTTCAAGCAGTGTTTCGCAGCCCTTTTAACTGAGCAGTCTGGCACAGTTTCGGGTGCCCAAATGAACCGTGCCAACAGTTGCGGTCTGTGGTTTGGATTGTGGTGATCTGCACCGGCTGAATATGCTGACGTGGAATGAACTTGTATTCCGCCCAAGTACCTTGGAGTACCATTAAGCAGTGAAAACCATTGGAAAGGGCGCGTGTCGACTGGTCAGCGCTATGCTCATAAATTTGTCCCTCATGGTCTGTCAATATTCGGCAAGGCTACCGCCTGTAACTTGTTTGTAGCAATAACAACTCATTATGTTCTGCAGATTATTCACTGCGCGAGGATTCACATTCATCGCTTCCAAAGAGTTTTTGCAACTTTTCTTTGGTGTTCGTTAGTGACTGCCCAACTGTCTTCCATGATCATACTTCTTTGGTGTCCTTCCATGGAACCTATGTGATGTGATTACCATCTTCTACCTCTCAGCGCGGGTGGGCTAGGTTTCTTTATGAACGGCAGATTAATGCCCGCTTTAAGTCTTTTCGCGACACTTTCCATCCGAAACTTCAAGCGTTTTCGCAGAAAAAGCTTGTCAATGTTTTGCCCATACTGATTGTGTCCCAAGTTCTCTGACCGTCCTTGTTTATAGGTATTTATACAGAAAACATAATTTGTTGCGCGTTTTCTGGCAGTCCATTTTTCAACGTTCTTATTTGAACTGTCGCGAGTACGGTCGTACAAAGATCTGATTTCTATGCTTTTCCGGCGTCCAATTTACCGCTCAGTGTACTTTTGATTGCCATCACAAGAGGTCCTTACGCGGGCGCGAAAAATATTTCTTTTCTTTACAAGCTTTTGACTGATTCTTTTTTTCCTTTTTTCTGCCCACCAATGTGAGTCATGTGGAATGTACTACCGCCCCCCCCCCCCTTATATAATACCCCGCCAGGGGCCTTTAAGGGCCAAATAAATGATGATGATGATGTTGATGATGATTAATGGCTTCAGAAAAGGGACACTTTGGGGCCTTCTGTCAACTGCCACCTCTGTGATGTTCCTGAAACAATGGAACAATACTTTAATAATTGTAAGAACGCAATTCTGTTCTGGGATGTCTTGCAACAGACCCTGAGAAAAAAATTGGCTGTGGTTTAGCTCTGGTTAAATCTAGAGGAATGCGAAAGCAACGAAGAGAGGGAGAGAGGCCGCTCCTCGCGCATGCGCAGTAAGGCCTTTGATCAGCTCCGTGAAATGACTCGGCGACTTGCGTAGTGTTGCTTTCGCAACAAGAACGAATTTATTTGACTTCTCATACCACACGATACCTCACCAGAGAGCAGTATGCTGATGAACCTGCTGATACGTTTTTTTTTCTGATTGTGTTGCACAGCATATGATGATGGACCGGCACTGTGAATCAATTGTTTCGACGAAATCTTATTTCTGCCAAATGATTATTCATCTGAGAGAAGCTTATGAACAGACCGACTGCAAAACGGCGTGACACTCCCTCTTG
This sequence comes from Amblyomma mixtum, assembly GCF_055824585.1. Lineage (NCBI taxonomy): Eukaryota > Metazoa > Arthropoda > Arachnida > Ixodida > Ixodidae > Amblyomma > Amblyomma mixtum. The sequence continues at coordinate 279,259,000 of NC_143012.1, read as the reverse complement.
GTGATGTGCGCAGCCTTACCTCCCGTCTAGTGCTATGCTGCCCTGATTTCTGAGACGTCTTTCGTGGCGTTTCCTACATGCTTTGTAAATAGTCCATGTAAATAGAACATATATATTCACTGTAATAAATACCATGTGTAAAGAGAAAAGCGTTTTGTGGTCTTTGGTTCCTTTCCCGCTCATTCGGAAGAAATTTTGTTTTTCTGTGCTGATGACGTCACGAGGTCAGTTGGTTCTTGTACCACTTTTTCTGGGCAAACGCCGAGCTCCACTGCGTATTAGCCATATGAGGTTTCGCCTTGAAAGAATATCTGAGGTAAGTCCACGGACATGAAGTACAGTTGCTGCTAAGATTAAAATACCAGGAAGCAATTTTAGTTCGTCATTTTTTTGTCATTGTGAGCAAGGACCGAACACAGCACGAAAAAAAAAGCGTGCGTTTAGCACAGTAGCGAATCGACTTATACATCTGTGATTGCGCTTCCTTGTCAGATTAAGATGGAGCGAAAATTAAATATAGAATCCGGCCAGCTTTGCTGATACACAGTGTCGATTTTTTTTCTCTCTCTCACCGGCAAGCTGAACAAACTCCAGTGATGGGCTTCACTGCACGAGAATAAACGTTAAACAACGTGACAATGCGGCCCAGTTAGCATTGACCGATGTTAACACTGCGCTGCTGAGGTGCAGGACTCAAAAATCATCATCGACAATATGTAGTAGTATTCTTTTTTTACTTTTTGTTGTGTATGTCGGTAGCGCAGTACTCGCATAGATGTTAAGTCAGTAAAGTTCTAATCTGTTCAGTAAATTCATGTTTTATGTTTCAGTCCGAGATTCGAACCTTTAAATCACGCCTTGCAGGGTGGCCACGGGTGACCGAGCCTGTAGTTGATTCTTGTAGTGAAATTGCCTTTTATTTTTTACTAACAAGTAGTGTACGAGACGGGTGCCAATAAAAGCGAGAATGACGCCTACGCTGTGCGGCAGCGGACGCAAACGCAAATTGTTCGTTAATTCACAAAGGTTTTATAAGAACAAATTGTTAGTTAGCTGACAAGTCCAACCCCTACGTACAACACAAGCTACGTACAACACAGGGGCGAGCGTAGTATTTAGTGCAATGGGTGGACCCAGATTGTTTATTGAGCCACATATTTTTGAATCTACTACCTACAAAGTTGCCAATGTCGCCTCTTACATTTTTCCGCACTTCAATATGCAGTCAGCACAGAAAAAATACGAATAAGATTGTGTTTCTATCAACGAATTGAATACGACATTAAAAACTATCATGTTGACTGCAACATGGTTTGCAAATGATGATGATGTATTTCATCTCAAAGGTACAGTGATCTATTTTTAATATGAACACAAAAAGAGGTGGTGGTGTTTGCTTATATTGAAAGAAGAAATCAGTTACGAACACACTGAAGGGTATTCTCAGTCCTATTCGGATGCATAAATGTTTCTTGTGAAATCTGGAAGCATTATACGTGTCGTCTTGTACAGCCTTCTGGTGGCTGTTCTGAAAGATTGTTATTGCTGCTGAGACCATCAGTAGCACCTGCGAAAACTCGCCTGCTTATATAAAATGCGTATGGCTCAGGGAATTTCAAGGGAACTTTATAAAGTATTGTCCAACTTGTTTTATTTCATAAACGCGAGTAACTTTGGGCAATGACGACTCACTCCCCTTCTTAGGACAACGATCTAGTTCCCTTGAGAATTAACTTAAAAGATTTCTCTCATCATTCCTGCCGTTTCTTGAAGCGGGCAGACTGCGACCAGATGCACTGTCTTCTATTCTTTTATCTTTCCAACGGCCTTGAATATGTGTCATTTAAAATGACGTTTTAGCCGTTAGGATAGCCAGATACTTACATGGACACGTCTGGGATGACTGGAAGATTTGGATAACGACGTGCTCAGCCAAGAAGCCCTGCATGGCACTTGAATGGCAGGCAGTCGTATTTTCGTGGTCGAGCTGCAAGTCATAGAATTTCCAGAGCTCCGGAAATTTTCCTCGCAAAATCATTAAAGAAGCGAAGAAATTTAAAGTAGTTCTTGTCCATTGTTTTGGTTGAAGGAGGGTACGGATTGCGGGTAACGCCTTCGTGAAGAAAGAAAGCCGCCAGCACGACCTTCATGGTTCTGGCACCGTGAGGACCGCGGTGGTTTTCACTGCTAAGCGCGTCGCTTTTGTTTCTTAATAGACCGACTGACACCTCCTTTTACAACTTCCTCCGATGAAAATGGAGCACCATTAGCAGCTCCCAGTAAGTTTTGTTTTTGTAAAGATTTAGCCCAAAATTCTTCCTGGTCCTTTTTTAGCGTCTCTCATAGCTTTAGTCACTTTGGGACGTTAAACCCCATAAACGAAATGAAACGAACTTCCTGGTCCTTTGTTAAATTCAGATGATGAATGTATTCCTTACGTATCTCACGCCCAAATCTTTTTGAAAACCTCAGAAACAACAGACGAAGTACACCCTCTCGACTGCAGTTCTTTGTAGTCCGTGTGCGTGTGTACTTCCAAGCATACAGGCGAATGGGTAACGAAACGAACCTGCGTCCAGTTAACCTCCAGGCAGTTCCTTTATTTTCTCTCCCTATCTTTCGTGACAGTCCATTGTTTTGTTCTAGCCTCGTGTCCATCAAAAGGTAACCTTCAGCCATCGCTACCATCATCCACGCCAAGTTTTCGGGTGGTCAAGAGATGGAACATATGTTGTCGTGTGCAACCGATTTGACATATCGCTGATGCCAACTCAGAACAGACTGCACCAGGCTTCTACGAAGCAGTACCACAGGCTGTACAAGCCGATGCCAGGATTCTACTCCAAGAATCGTCTCCGAATTCTTTTGAACACTTTCCAATGATGAATGTCTATGCATAGAAAATACTTTGTAAATACCATTCTGAATGCGACGCCAGAACCGCCAGACACCCAATTCAATGAATGGGTAGATACGGAGGAGAGGAAAGCGAAATTAGTGACTTCAGTATGCACAGTAACTGTTTTCGAGCAAAAATAAATCCGCTCTCATACACTGCGAACAATACTTGAAGTACTGAAAAGCGTTATTCACGTCCTTTCGTTGCTTCGAACGCACGTTTAGTGAGTATAGTTTATTCGTATAATTAATTCATGAAGCTTTGCGCAGGCAAATCGCACGGCATGGTGTCACACTCAGAGACAACTATGAAAAAATGTGCTAGGCAGGCGCTATCCACATTTTTTTTTTCGTTTCATCGAAAGCCCGTTTACTGAGTATAGTTTATTCGCTTTGAGATGCACTAAAACATACCGCGTGGTCGGCACATGGTTAACAGCCACAGAACCCTCTGTAAACACGGATGAATAATCTCCAAAAACCCGTAGTAACTTCGGCGTCAACGCTGAGAAGACCAGAAAAAACGACACATACGCAGTAGGTACTATCAAGAAGAGTCCAGAGCCTTGGGCATTTGTTATTTCACGTTCTTGCAGAGGCATATCAAGAAAAGAATAGTGGCCGGTACGCATGCTCTCATTTAAGTTTGTTTCTGACGCCGTTCTGCATAGTTGCACTCTGTCTACTGTAATTTTTGACATAGAACTGGAAGAACATGACGAGGAAGAAGACACCCTGTGGAAGCCCGATGTAGATGGTTACCCGCGGGTACCCGCAATCGATGAATAGGGGTATGATTCCATGCATCATCAGCGCGACAAACTGGAACATCTGAAATTGGGTGAGGTATCGCTTCCACCACAGGTATTTCCGGTATGACGGACCCAGGAGAGACAGCATGTAGTAAGTGTACATGATCACGTGCACGAACGTGTTCAAGACGATGGTGAATGCCGAGTGGCCATCGGCTCCGTACGCCATGCCGTACCAGCCGTTGAAGACCACCAGGACGTGATGTGCCACATGCAGGAATGACACGTGCGACTCCTTCTTGCGTAGCACAAAGAACACAGTGTCCAGAAGGTCAAACACTCTCACCCAGAAGTAGACAAAGCAGTGGCTGAGCAAGCTCATGGTCGCAGCGTCGCGCGCTTCGAAGTCAATGCCTTGGCAGATAAAACTGTAACCGCCTCCCAGATAGGTTTTTGACAGGAAGGCCAGCACAAAGTATGAGTTGAGGAGTACCATGGCAGCATTGTAGAGCACGATGAGAGGTTTGATGTTGTCGTAGGGCTTGCGCCCTTTCATGAAACGAGGACCCCCGATCTTCACGACATACACGTAGGTCAAAAGGAGCAAGACGAGGAACGGTTTGTTGCCGACGAGGGCCCAGTCGGCGGTTCGGGGATCCCGCTTGAAGACGCTGTCCTGGGCACCGGCGAAGTCAGCCATGGTGGAAGGCACCGCGGCGGGTGCTGCAGTCAGCTGCGCAGACTGCCTCCGTGTGACGGCTGCGAGTGCACCTCTGGCCGTTTTGAAGCAGCAACGAGCGGCCGGTAAATGACAATCGTCATCTAGCGTGAATGCCTGAACATGAATAAAAAGCCGGCATCGTTAATGACCTGACAACTGGGCGTCTGCGCACTTGCTGCTTTTAAAGAGTCCTCCGTCTGTAGACGCCACTTCGTCGACATTGTTCCGACGCGAAACGCCGAGGCCATTTTAAATACCCGAGTCAATGACGCTGGGTCCTCCTAGTCGTTAGGCGAATAAAGCAAGAAATGACAGCAGAACATGCCATGGGTTCGAAATTACACGCACCCAAAACCGGCGTATCAAAAGCACTGGCAAAAGAAAAAGTTAGAAATTGAAAAGTATCCTTGTCACTTTTTTTTCTCCCTCTAGTAAGGTCGTGAGGACAGTGGTGCCTTCTTTCACATTCAGACGATGTAACACTCTATACCTGTGGTTCTCAATGTAAAAGCATTCACCTGAAGCAAAGTATCACATTATACCCTATACTGAGGCGAAACTGGCATTGGAAGTGCGTACGAATAATAGTTGTGGATTTTTTTTTTCATGTAAACAGAGAGTACTGTGGCAAAATCATATATAAACCACTCACTATTGTACAGTGAACTCCGAGAAAATATTGCTCAGCTCACACGGAAGCTGTCATATTTACGCTCTTTTTTGTTTTGTTCTCACGCCCGATTCTGCACTTTCACTGCTGACCGATGGCGTCAAAAAAGACCGCAGGTATTCATAGCACAAGCGCTGCTAGCATAGCAACGGGGCTTGCCTGGTGGGAAGACAGGCGACAGAAAAATGCAAATGCACAACCACGCCAGATCCTGCCTATATCTAGCGGGGTCTTATTTTATGTCTTTCTCTAGTCTGGGGAATCGGCACTAGAAAAAAATGTTTCATCGCGTAGTAACTAATTAGCCAACTATATTCTTTTATCTCGGTGTGTATAGTGTTCTGGCCATATATTTGTTTCTTAATTGTGTCCTTGTTTTTGAGCCTTGGTTAAGGTAAATTCAATCTTTAAGAGTTGTTTCGGACGTAGTTACGTGTATGTCAAGACCTATATGCAGGTTTTCTTTTTCGTAGCAGTGCCGGTTTTAAACTTTGTCGAACGGCTGCACGCAGTGCCTCTGCACAGCACTGTGAGCGCAAAAATCCGTTCGCTGGTAAGAACAGTGCAAAAACCGAAATAAAACAAAGCGAAGATAACGGTTATTCTTTATAATGGATACCACACCATTGCCAACGATCAGCGATTAATGCTTGAATCCTCGATCTGCATCGCATCTCTTCGAAATCCCCGTTCAGTCATGTAAGAGATGCCCGAACGCGTCCGTTGTCGTCGTGGTGAGCTGCTCAAGGCCAGTGACACGTATTCGTGGTCGAAGACAACACTGCAGAGCTATCACCATCAGTCCTTCTCTCTTAGAAAGGTGAGAACTGTGAAGCTGTATAACAGAAGTCGGCCGATCTCTACGGCAGCACAATAAAGGGGGGTATTATACGGTGACAAATACCAGGTGGTGGCCGGTTGATTTGCAGCGATGTAGAGAATCCACGTACTGGGCTCCGATGACAGCAATGATTCATCAGGGGGTCGGCGACTATCATGTATCGCAGTACATTGCGATCCCCCGTTGCCCGCGAGACCAGTCTACAGTTAGTTGACCATGCCTGTGGAGCGCCATTTGCCTTCCGTCCCGTCCACCGAAGATCTGACAGCGTAGTTTTTTCTTTTCATGGTATCTTTAACGGCCTTGTTGCACCAATAAAGCGTGGTTTTAAGCCACTCCTCCCTGTCATAGACACAGACTGTGACTTCAAAGCATGGAGCGAGACTCGTTTCATTACTTGTAATACTACGAAAGGCGTACTTAATAAGGCCCGCATGAGTTCTGCGCCTCTCTTTATTATACTTGGCCGCCATTAGCCTTGCCGCATTCATCTAGGACGACTTGCGATTCTGCTTGCTAATATTCATGAGCAACCACTCGCGGCTCGCGCGAAGCGCAAAGGAAACACGAAATTTTTATTACATTCTTTCTCTTCCGTGTGATCACGCGTATCGAGGCTGGACATTTTTTTTCCTCTATGCTGCCGCCATGGTGCCGCTACCTGCGTTAGTAGTTCCTTGATTCGAATGTCGGTTCCTCTTAGAATTGCCCTAGGCTCGCTGAAAGAAGCACGCAAGTTTGAAACATAGCAGGATGTGCGCGCATTTCTGAAGGTCACTGGTAATGTTGACGCACCATGCGGCAGCCAATAGCGCGGACCGTGTCGGCATGTCTAGCCTAACGGAAGTGCGGATCCCGTATTTGTGGCATCGCGCTTTTTGTAAGTGGCTACGACGTTCGACTGCTGTGTCCAAGGTCGTGAAACCGAATCCTGGCCCCGGTAGCTGAGTGCCGATGTAGGTTAAACGCAGACGTGTCAGTGTGCTGTGCGACGTCAGTGCATGTCAACTCCAGGTGGTCGAAACGAATCCGGAGCACTCTGATACAACGTTCCTCACGGCCCCGTGCAACTATCTGGAAGTTAACCCTCACATTCCACCACTATGTCTCTTTATAGTGCAGAGTTCGTATGCTCATATTCCACGTGGCGAACAATGACGGACTGTCGCACTGATAACGAATTTTTGGACGTCGCTGGTTTGCTTGCATTAGCTAACCTCATGGCAGCAACGTCTGTTGGCTGTCACGTATCGGTTTCAATTCAGTTCAGTTTCGATCGCTTATTTACATACAATAATGGAGGAAGCAGAGGGAAAAAGCTGCACGGCAGCAACTTGAGGAGTCCTCGACCCCCTTTACAAGCAACGGCACAGGAGTGATGCACGCACGATCTCTGTGGTGATGACAGCAATGTTTCTGTTTTCTGTTTCGTTTTTTTTTTTTTTACAAGCCAACTTATCAGAATATACACGCATGCCATTAAAATAAATGCAGAATCGTAAATCTGCAGAAAAACAAATTATTGAGTAGCGGCGTTTTTCACGAGTGCTTCCCTAAACACATCCCATATAACAGTGAAATTAATACAAAAAGGTAAAGCATAACTAAGCTTTGTACAGAGGTTACCGCAGGCGGGCCTTTTGTAGAAAGCGGTACGAGCAGATGCGATTGGAATAATGCATCGCACGTTCGCTAACTCAGGCTTGGCAAATGGACGGGGAATATCCGTATGGAGGGCGCTGAAGAAAGTATGAACGATTTTTGCACTCCATCTGTGCGGACATGTGCCAAGTATTATTCGACGTGCTTCCATCACGATGACAGGAATGCTGATAGTGTGAAGTCATCTGGACGGCAGAATACCACTATCGCTTAGCATTAAGCTGTTAAAATAAAGAATACTGTTGTAACACTTGCTGCCTGTGATGCCACAAGAGACGTGTGTGCATTTTTATTCCCTCAAGGTAGAATATAAGAGATTTTCCTTTCTTCGTAGGCTAAGCATTCTTTGTCGCGCCTAGCGCCACAAGTCGAGCAATGCACCCCCAAGTGCCAAGTCAGAACCAGAAGAGACACTTTCTCTTCTTCAGGCCTGTCGAGCACGCGCTCAGAGCTCTTTCAACATTTTGTTACGAATGATCCTTGAGTGTAGAGAGGTGACTAGGCCAGCATTGGGAGAACTATCGCATTCATCGACGTCTCAGACAAACAAGTAAGCTTCTATTATATTTAGTTCTTTCTCTCTTCCTTGATTTTCCCCCAAACATAAAGGTGAATGGAGCTTGCCATCTTCTGAAAGCCTGTCATCGCTCGCTGTCACAGTAAGGGCCACCTTCAATGCGAATTCGTGTCGGCATTTCGGACCTACCATTTGAAGTCAGAAAGAGTGCGTTATAGGGGAAGCTGCATAGCCTGCTGGTCTGTTATAGGGTTCAGTTATAACGTTTCTGTACATAGCGCCGCGCGCTTCAAGGTGCGTTCGTATACTACGTCGTTGTTAACAGGAGTCCACAGTCGCAAATGCGACTTTCAGTTTGTTGAGCTATGTCATAGTCAAGAAATACGAGAAAACTTCACTTGGACCGCAGTGAGCGCAAAAGTCAGCCGCATTTTTATTTTCGACCCAAACTTATTTAAAGTTGAACAGAGGCTAGGGCATTCTAGCAACTTCCGAGAGAAAGCTATAGGCTTCATAAGCGCTTCAGGAAGGCGCTATACCACGGGCTGCCAAAGATCGTACTGTAACGCTGTATTATCCAAATCCAAATGCGAGTTACCACTTGATTATATCAGCCCTTCGCTCTCGCTCTGCAGAAGCCAGGACAACATTTGCCCAGAAATGGCGCAACATGCGGTCGGCATTTCGTGCTTCACGCTTACTATAAACACAGATGACTCAAGCATACAGGCGTGAATAAAATTGTCATGGGCTTTACAATTCATTTAGTCTTAGACATGGGCGAGCCAGCAGATTCAGACACCAAAAAAAAAAAAAAAGAAACAGCAGAAGTTAACGCGCAGTGCCCTCTGACCGACGCTTTTCCATCACCTGTATTGACGCTATCTTTCAGAAGAAATAGCTTCTTTGCAATGTCTCATCTATTTCTATGTTTTCCTCTTCCCTGAAACGAATTTCCGTCAAGAGCTACCAGCAACAACCTGCCGTCGACCACACTCAAATATAAATTATTTATTTTCCTTTCAGGAAGCATCTTGGTTTGTTCGAAAAGCGTCGTTTTGAGGATGCTACACGTTACGCTCTTTTTCTCTTTTTTTCACTGCCGGTATCAGACGCGCATGCGCTCTCAAGCAATCTGGTTTGTGCGCGCTTGAATGCCGCACCGCCAGTCTTCGTGAAGCTTTTTCCTGCGTCGTCCTGCTACCGGTGTTCGATGCTGGTTCCGCCATACCCGAGTAAAGCCAACTGTAGCCTACGTTGACATACTATTATAGCTTTAATCGCGCAAGCTGACTCACAACAGCTTAAAAAAGAAAATCGTGGTAAAGCGCGTTAGCTAAGCGGAAACTGAGCGACACGAAATCGAATCGGTGGTCCCCGATCTCCACAATGTGGGCTGCGGCAGCTCTGATGATAATGAGGGGCGCGTATACAGTGCTTAAAATTCAAAGCGTTACAACGAAAGGCCGGGTACCACCTGACAACCATACTGGCGTTGCGACAAACTAGTTTCTTCGCATGCATCAACTAACAGAGGCAGTCAATCGTGCTCCGCTTTTCGGCAGCCAGCAAAGGTATTTTACCAGAAGCAAAGTAGCAACGTTGATGCACGCAGTCGCCTCACGCGAAGCGTCATTTAAGCTTAGATTTAGCGGAGTCATCCTTGATTAATTTCTTTGCGTCGCCGTAGGCCTTTGTGTAGAAGCGGAGGAACATGAAGAGAAAGAAAAAGCCCTGTGGAAGCCCGATTAAGATGTGCATCCTTGGGTAGCCGCAATCGATGAAGAGCGGGATTAACACGTGCACGATCAGGATGACGAACTGGACCATCTGCAGTTGGGTCAGGTACCGCTTCCACCAGAGGTGTTTTTGGACAGAGGGTCCCAGGAGTGACAGGAAATAGTAGGAATACATGATCACGTGCACAGAGCTGTTGAAGATCACGGCGAAGGCGGCGTGGCCGTCGGATCCATAGGCAAGGCCGTACCATCCATTGAAAACCACCAGGACGTGGTGGACTACGTGGAGGAGGGAGACGTGGGATTGCTTCTTGCGCAGTACGAAAAACACAGTGTCCAGGAGGTCGGCAACTCTCACCCAGAAGTACAGCAGGCAGTGGGTCAACAAACTCATGGTAGCTTCGTCGCGCGCATCGAAGTCGATGCCTTGGCAGATGATGCTGTAACCGCCGCCCAAGTAGGTCCTGGACAGGAAGGCCCACACGAAGTAGCAGTTAAGGAGCACCATGGAAGCGTTGTAGACCAGGATGACGGGTTTGATTTGGTCGAACGGCTTCCGCCGTTTCATGAAACGGGGACCACCGATCGTGACGATGTAGACATAGGAGGACAATAGAAGCACGATGAACTGCACATTGCCGACTAGGGCCCAATCTGCGGTACGCGGGTCCCTCCGGAACAGGCTCACTTCGGAGCCAGCTTTTGCCATGGCTTCACTCGCGTTCTGATTGAGACCTTGGCTTCTCCGGCAGTTAGCTGCGCAGAGCAGAGTCCCCGCGTATGAGTATAGCTGAAATGTCGCCCGAAGATTTGAAGAAGTAACGACGGACGGGCAAATGACGCTTGGAATTATGCTTGCAAACATGAAAGGGCATTAACGACACAAACGCTGGGCGTCTGCTCGTTTGCTGCGTCTGCCGCTCAAAACCTTTTTTCGGCTCCACGTGGAAGCTGTCTTTCAAAACCGCAGCTTTCGAGTGTTCACAAATGAGACGACTCTTGGCATGAGTCCTAGTCGTTAGGCAGCACGTGGCGGCAGCGGGTACGAAATGTTTCCACAAACCGCGTAGTGGACAAGCAACGAATAAATGTCCCGGTAAAGTACGGGAAAGTGAATCCTTGTGTACTCGACTGCACGGTACAGCGAGGCATTGAAGCGCCAAAGCCCCCGTGTGCGGTTGGATGTCAGTGCTGCGCGTTAATGGACCGCAGCTCATAGCAATTAATCCCGATAGCTTTACTACTGCGCCTCTCGTAGCACAGGTGCAGCTTCAGGACGCCAAAATAAAACTACAATAGATGCCATACCATACCATACCATACCATACCATACCGTACCGTACCGTACCGTACCGTACCGTACCGTACCATACCATACCATACCATACTATACCATAACATAACATACCACACCATACCATACCGTACCGTGCCGTACCGTACCATTTTATACCATACGATAACACTGCATACTATATCATCTGCCATTCCATAACATCATCATCATTAGCCTGACTACGCCCACCACGGGCAAAGGCCACTCCCATGTCTCTCCAATTAACCCTGTCCTTTGCCAGTTGGGGCCTCCCTACACCCGCAAAATTCTTAAGCTCATCCACCCACCTAACTTTCTACCGCCCATTGCTACGTTTGCCTTCTCTTGGAATCGGAATCCACTCCGTTAGCCTTAAGGACCAGCGGTTATCTTGCCTTCGCATTACATGCCCTGCCCAAGCCCATTTCTTCCTCTTGATTTCAACTAAGATGTCATTAACCCGCGTTTGTTCCCTCACCCACTCCGCCCTCTTCCGATCTCTTAACGTTACACCTATCATTTTCCTTTCCATAGCTCGCTGCGTTGTTCTTAACTTAAGCTGAACCCTCTTTGTTAGCCTCCACGTTTCTGCCTCATAGGTGAGTATCGGTAAGACACAGCTTTTGTATACTTTTTTCTTGAGGGATATTGGTAAACTGTCGTTCATGATCTGAGAGAACGTGTCATATGCGCTCCACCTTGCTCTTATTCTTCTAGTTATTTTCCTCTCATGATCCGGATCAGCGGTCACTAACAGCCCTAAGTAGACATACTACCTCCAGCACCTCGCTACCAATTGCGAACCGCTGTTCTCTTGCTAGAATGTTGAATATTACTTTGGTTTTCTGCATTTTACTTTTAGACCCACCGGTCTGCTCTGCCTGTCTAGCTCATTGATCCTGCTTTGGAGTTCATGTCCTGCAAACCACTAAATAAACGAAGGATACTGGAACATTTTTTTTTTGAAGGAAGGTGGAGTTAGGGGGGGGGGAGACGAGACTAGAATGTATTTTGGCATTTTTATTTGAATTTACTATTTTCACTGAATATTTTGCTGTTTAAAGGTGGTCGATGTTTTGACCGTTTATTTATTTGTAGTTTTTACGGCCATAAGTCTTGAAAGGTGGTGTAAGCTTGTAGCTTGAGCATCATGCACGGAGAATCCCTGCGGATACTTTAGTTCTTCTATGATTTTACTGCTTACCGGGATTTTACCCCCACACAACCAGTTGGGCTGCAAGGCTCGGACAGCGCTGAAGTGAGGAGAAACGAGATAACACAGCATTCGACGGAAATTTTATACAAACTGCCCGAATGGGGGAAGCTGAAGGTCCGCTCCCCTCCGGCTGGACCGCAGGCCTCGTCTAAGTCAGGAGGGCTGCGGCGTACAGTCAGGGACAAAAGTCTCTGGACTACGTGCTTCGCAAACGATGCTGATATCTCTATAATTATTCGACGAATGAAGATGGCACTTGTGGAGGTGAAAGTTAAAATCATGTTCTTTCAACTCCACAACTGTCGTCTTCAGCCGGCGACTAGTTACAGAGCTATGGGCTTCGTTTGCGGACTACGTGGTCCAGAGACTTTTGTCCCCGACTGTACGTACGCCACTTACCACTGCTGGGTCAACGGCGGTCGTCGCAGTCGCAGAAGTCTACTTAAAATTCTGTACATTCGTCTGAACCTTGTCTACTCGCACACTAGCGAGCCGCGGACGTCGTGCGACCACGTTTGGTCGAATCGTTACGATCACTAGCGACTTGTCTGGGATTCTGCGATCGAAACGAATCGATTAAAACTTGTAGTGCGACGTCCGCAAACCGTCAGTGTGAACGTGTATTTACGATGCGCTGGCATGCTTGCGGATTTTAACCCTTTCGATGTTCGCAGTCATGAGGCGAACTCTACACTTTCGGGTGTCGACCATAGTGGAGAAGGGGGTAGGGTATGTCCAACCACGTTCCTCCTTCCTGCTTGACCGCTGGGCGTTCCTCCCCATGTGAGGAAAAGGCGTTGCTCGTTGGTCGCGACGGATTCTTTCGCCCTTAGGAACCATGCCTGCTTAATTTCTACAATTTCCACTTCCGAAGCACCATAAAGAAGAAGGCAGTGTTTTGAGCTTACACTCGGAACGGCGCTCCTTCTTCCGCCTGAGCCCTGGCGTCCACAGCTCTCTCCCCTCTGCTCGTCCCCTTGTCAGACCGATCAGCCGAGCATGGTCAACTGTGCTTGGAGCTCTCCCACACTTGACTAGAGAGCGCCAGTGAGGTGCTGCGGTGTGCGTCGATGCAGTTTACTTGTGCGCCAGGGTCGCTACAGTGACTTGCATTGTAAATGCGCCTTCGTAAAAAATTCATCGAACCCCGGGGGCAATAGCAAATGTCGCAAACGCCTACCGCAGTGCGCCGTGTGAGCGTTCTGTAGACGTGAGTGGAGCACTTCAAGTCAGCATCGATGAGGCCGTTGTAATAGTTCACCACTGCAGGAACGAAGCTACAAGTTCGCTGCACTTGAGTGATGAAAGGAGTGCCTCGCTCTTCGTTGTTGGCCAGTGCCCAGACATCTACTTTCAAGCCTGCTTGCCATGATGCATTCAAAAAGTCGTTTTGATGCGTGTCCGCGGCAGCTTGGTCTGCGGATGCCAAGTAGGGACCGTTTCTGGCTTACGACAACGGCAGAGACGTGAGCAGAACATGCGGCTGCCGGCTCACAGCACCGAGGTGGCGCTAATTGCGAAAAAGAGAGGCGATGGCAGGGCCGGCAACACGCGACAGCATACCCAACAATTCTGGACAAAAGCACTTCTGAAAGGGATAGAGTTCATGAAGGCAATTTTTTTCATATATTGTCATATATTGTCAATTAATATCAAAATTAAATTAAAAGTAATTTTTCACAATCTGTCAAAATGTCCTTCCCTTCATCCCTCAAAATGACAGTGCATGGTAAAGAACCCCAGAAGGTCGAAATTTCCGGAGCCCTTTACTACGGCGTCCCTCATAGCCTGAGTTGCTTCTGGTCGTTAAACCCCAATAAACCAAACCTAAACCAATGTACGCGCAGTGCTCCAGTAAGTATGTGAGGCGCCTCAGAGCGTAACCTTCGAGTGGTCCGCAACCTACATTGGTGTGAAAAGGATGACTTCACCAAGTTCCACTCATTTAACTTTACTTGTACACAAAGCAAAACAGGGCACCGACATGCATAGCGCTGAACTGATGTGGAGCCGCTTTCTTGCTGGGCTGTTTGGGGCTGTGTTTCGTGCTACACCCCGTCACACCGTACAGAACCAGGAACAGACGAAGCTAGCGCATCCTATTTAAGAAATTTACTTCTCTGCAGGAGCATAGAGAGAGGGAAGGCAGGAAGCTGGATGGTGTCGCACGATTCCGTCAGGGCTTCAGACAAAGTGTACGCTTCTTAAGGAGGGCTAACACGGGAAGCTCGTTGACCTGTTTGACTTGAATGCACCGGTTGAACGGCACTTCCTGGTGCCGGGCCTTGTTCATCTGATCAGCGTGGGAATGCGGAAAAGATCCGCTTCGCAGGCTTTTGCGACGGCCTTTTTTCAGTGCGCGGCCTCCCGGGCGTTGGAAGAACACCGCAAAAGTGCCTTCAAGTATGGCTCCAACTGGAAAGGATACAGAGGCACCAGGGATGAATGCTATATGCTAGTGGTGATAGAGGAGGAGAAGGCTCTCTTTGGTCCACTGTTAGAGAGTGAGGGATACATGCGAGAATAAGACGTGATAAATCTCCATCTATTGCTGCCGACTGTCGATGCTTTCATTTGCGATAGGAATTTTTTACAATTTGCTGAGTGTGCAAGTGTGTGAGTTAAGTAAGCGAGCGATGGGGTAGGGTTGAGATGAATTATGGTTCCTAATGCTAGCAGTTTCACGAGGAAGGATCATGCGTAGATGTGATGAGCATTTGGATAAAAAGATATCGCGTAGTCAAGAGAACTGGCCATCAGCAACCACTGACTACCAATCACAGAAATGTACATGGTATTTTTTCATGTATTCTCGGCATACCTGCCGTACATAACGCGCACACGCATACGGACTAACTAGAAGATTGCTTACACAGTCTCTCCTTTAATTCTATATGTGAGTCCTCGTCGTGTCTAACATTTTTTTTTTTTGTCAAATAAGCAACCATGTCCACTCACATATCGCTGTTACTCGAGCAGCATCAAGGGCTTGCGTTACTTAGTTCGCCTTTAACGGAATTCGAATCAGTCTCCTCAGTACATCACTCAGGACATTCTGCATCTGTGATTGTGTATATGTAACATAACTAGATTTAGCAGCTTGAACGCTCAGGACCCCGGTCAAGAATCAGAGGTCAACTGGCCTTAGTCATACTTTGTCCCTCAATTCACTCAACCGAAACGTACAGCTCGATCGAACAGTGGGTGACTGTCCCAGCTTCGCACTACGGTTTACTGTGATTTATAAAATGACGGCGTCCGCCGTGTCATGCACGAGCCATCTTTGAGCATGACTTGATTTGATATTTCGGCCACCAATTAGCTGGCAATAGATGTAGCTGCTTCCAGCTCAGTGCCAGAAATTTGCCTGAGAGAGAAGAGGTGCGCTGTTGTTTTGTATTTCCGCTAGTTTCTTGTGTGCTATATCTGCTAAAAAGAGCAAGATTGCTCGTTTTCTTGGTTATTCCAAATTACTGTGCACAATGATATAGTTTCGCTTTTTGTTTTCTCATTAACACTGCGCAGCTTGCAGTGGGGCTTAGCTGTACACGACTCCAAGAAACATAGGTGTATCTGCGATCCATGCCACTATACTAAGTTTTATTGCTAAATAAACAGAAAAGGTTGGCTCTTATCTTCAAGATTGTCATGAAATGGCTACGTTCCAAGATGTCTCGCCACTACCTGCAATGAAAGACTGAGAGAATGCATAGACACATTTGCACTTGAAAGCCGCTTTGTCTCGCCGGGTATTGCGTTCTCCTGTTGAGTTTAGGCTGTATATTCGATACATTGCCTCAGAGGCCGCCTTTGGCCGACTTTGACCACCCCATGTGGTCAAAGTAATTTCGCAATTGTCTAATAAGGCGTTCTCACAGCTTGAAGTGGGTTAGGCGCACGGAAATAAATTTAATACACGCTACTATATGTTTATAAGCCTATAATAAACTTAAAAATCCAAAGCTTGGCCTGCCGTGAATGCGCCAAAGTCTGGTCGCAAGGTGGCAGGCACTCTTCGTACCAGCAACCATTACAGAGATCGCGGGAGCAAAGGGCGGCAAATGCATTTCGTAAGGCGGCGGTATTCAAAAAGGACAGAATGTCATGTGGGTTCGATGAATAATTGAAGCCCTTGCCTGAGCGCTGAGGGCTTTTCAGAGCGTCAGTGTACAGGGCACCCAAATAAAGGCTTGACCGTAGAGGGGAAAAAAGCTCAGGAAAGACAAGGAGTCAAAATCGTCGAAGCACGATGTGCATTGCTGCATAGGCCGGCAGGATGAAATCATTAGATGCTGCATTAGCAGACGTCACTCTGTCTACACACGCGGACGGATGTGCAGTGTGTGGAACGAAATGACCATTGTCCGGACCCCTTACTTTTTGCGCTGAACGATTGAGACACTCATGATTGGCCATGCGCACCACTATAGCAAGATCTGACACGAGTGTTTGCACAGACTACCACTCGACTTTCCTCATGCACGGCAAGAAGGTGGGCTTCAAGTTCAATTTGATTGCTTAGAGTCATCCACTGGACTGGGTGAACGGTTATTCCGTTCTGCTACTGCGTGCGGGTCGCGGGTGCGAACCCAGTCGCGGTAACAGCACTTTAGTCGTGACGATAACCAATAACGCTCTTCTACTGAGATGCAGACGCATGTTAAGGCACTAGGAGGCCTAAATTCACCCAGAGTCCTCCTATGCAGCTTGGCCACATAGAGAGACACTTTGTCACTTAAAAGTCCATTAATTTTATTACTGATCCCGGCTAATGAAGCGCACTTTATTCGTCCTTTCAGTGCTTGTTCGCTTGCCTCAATGTAAATAATTTCCTTGTTCATAATGGTCTGACTAGAGGGCGTACAGGCGCAAGGAGATGACACAGGGAAAGATTGGAGTCGTCGTTACCAAGGCCACGCCTCAGTGGACAGCGCGGCACCGAGAAAAGGAAGCACTCGGAACGCGAAATGCTTCACGAAAAAAATAACAAGTGATTCGGCACGAACACAAAGGCAATGGGCAGCGGTTGCACGTCACATTTCGTCACGACGCATGCAAATATCTTTGATAACGTCAACAAACTCTGTAAGGCAAATTTTCCCAGGCTCTCATCAGCACGCACGCACAAGCACTGCACTAGAGAAAACCAGAAATACTACATCTACAGTTCCTCACAAGCTTGACGAAAACGTGTAAACAGAGAAAACGTGTAAACAGGGAAAACGCAGCTATCAAAGCAACCGCTGGGATAGCGAAATGCCCTGGACTGCACTTGTGATTACCGCTGCGTTCACACACTCACACAGCGCGTAAACGCGAACCGGCACGAATACAAAAATAGAAAGCCTCAAAAGACTAAAAGCACAAGCTCGGCTCGGATAATACCAAGTCCTATAGCACGATACAGCTCAATAACAAAGCGATGAATGCACCCCAATTGAGGCACTTCAGCCAATGGGGTCAAGCGATAATCATGATTGTTAATCCCCTTGCACCCGCTAGCGTGACATCGCAAGGGGCGGCGAATTAAAGGGGATTAGCCACGGCTTAATTTGATTATCCATAGCTTCATGAAAATTGTTTGACGCCATTGGCTGGAGGGCCACTGTTTCCGACTGTAGTTTCTCACGAGTCACATGTAATGAATTGCACCTTACTATAGGGTTTGCCAAGGGCGCCGTATAACCAGGAAGGTGGAAGGGAGGTTGTTTAGTACGGCGGAGCAGTGTGGATAAGCCCCGACGTAAATATGCGCTTTTTAATGCGATAACATTCGGAGGGCCATGAAGCCTTAGACTGTTTGGCAACGTCGGCATCAACGTACGTCTTAAGCCTCCACCTGCTAAGTGCTGATTAGTGCAATTTTCCTCTCTCTCCACCTGCCTTCTGTCAATCGTCCCCCTCTTCCACAGACCCTCACCGCTCATAGAGGAGAGGATCGAGGTAGACGCTGGACGAGGAATAACTCAGCAAAAATGAAAATTAGAATAAAATGACCAGACAACACCAGGCCTACGCGCAAGATATGCAGCTTCCTGGAGAACTATCTGTGTAAAAATTGGGCTTGTGGGAGCTATTTCTTCTCACTTTTCTCGGGAAGACCAGCCTGTGAAGCCACCACTGTGAACGTGTTTGAAACAACCGCGTGCCAGTGCAGTGGTGCAGCGCTTAACCAAGCGCCACTGCGTCGGGATACAGTGTTATGAGGACTCGCCGTGGTCTATCAGTGTGACACATTTAGCGTCCCATTTAGAACAGATTTTGGAGTAAAACACAACGGACTTGGAACTGGAATAGAACCAGAGTTGGAATACAGCCAGAACTCGAATATATCGTCGAGTGAAAGAAGAATGCTATCAGATTTCCTCCGCATCAATCCATTTGATCGCCCCTACATATTTATTTTGCAAGTCACCGTGTGGATAACGAGAAAAGCTCAAGACGATAGCCGAAACATGATTATAAGAAAGATTAGCATATGAGCAAAAATGACAACACGCCCAAGCATTTTGAGATTAGCAGAAAAGTACAGTACCAAAATGACAATTTTGAAGATTTCGAAACTAGAGTAGATCCCTTACAAGAAGGTGATTCCTCTGTTTTTGGCTTTATATCTTATAACGGCAACGACGTAAACAATCTTGGTTCAGAAAATTCCGAGTCAGAGAGAAAAGGACTGCATTGTCCGCACTGATCACTAATGCGATATTAAGTTGCTGTGAACAATTCATTTTTCTACTGCCTCTATTACAATATATTTCTTTTCCCGGCTAGCATCTATAGGTATACTCCGTTCTAGGATACACACAAGAATGATTGCTACATGGGACATACAAACGTTTTCGCAAAGTGGAAATAACGCAATATATCCTACGCGCTGAACAGATTTGAAAATACTGTGGGCTATAGCAAAACACAGCTGCGCAAATGTTCTGTGGAAGGACATCGCCTGATCTTCGCTTCTAGAGAGTTGCCTGTTTACTTGATTATTATTCCTCTTTTTTCCTGTGTACATGCATGGCTGCTTTCTTGCTTTGGACGTCTCTTCTTTTTATCGTGAACGATTACTAATTAATGTCAATGTGCATATCTGTGAAACGTGATCCTATTTTACTGTGGACAACTGATGTATGTGAGGCAAGAGTCAAAATATTTTCCTGTACTGTTCGTGTGCTACTGTCTGTACTCGCTTTCTGGGGGCTAAGTCAAGCTGCGCAAGCATCCTTTTGTCAGGAGATCCTCTTGTACTAGACAATTAACAAAATTGCTTGATTTGCTTGCTTTGCTTGCTTGCTTTGCTTGCTTGCTTGCTTTGATTGCTTGCTTTGCTTGCTTGCTTGCTTGCTTGCTTGCTTGCTTTGCTTGCTTGCTTGCTTGCTTTGCTTGCTTGCTTTGCTTGCTTGCTTGCTTTGCCTTGCTTTGCCTTGCTTTGCCTTGCTTTGCCTTGCTTTGCCTTGCTTTGCTTTGCTTGCTTGCTTGCTTGCTTGCTTGCTTGCTTGCTTGCTTGCTTGCTTGCTTGCTTTGCTTGCTTGCTTGCTTGCTTGCTTGCTTTGCCTTGCTTTGCCTTGCTTTGCCTTGCTTTGCCTTGCTTTGCCTTGCTTTGCCTTGCTTTGCATTCTGCAGCCAACAGGTGCATAAATGTACTCAAAAATGAGCGGTGTCAGGTAAAGTGGCTCTATATGACGAAGGAAACAGAAAATTCTGTGTGGCGTTGCGTACCCTGCAACCAAACTGACCAAAGATCAGAAGTTTTGGTAATAACGACAAAATTTTTCTGCGCCTGGTGCAAATTCGTGTCTTCTCCGATACAGCGCGCTCTCCGGTAAAGACACAGAAACTTCCTCGTGGTAAGAATCGTTTACACTACGGCAGAATTCCGTCCAGTATTTTGAGTGCGTCCACGTCTGACCATCGGCTATAGCCCTTGCGGCAAAAGTTCGATCTGGAACGTTTAGCAGAGGCATTTGCCATTTGAAAAGCGTCACTAGTGTGATTTACCGGAGGAGGCTAAACAGCCGGACGTGAATGAAAACGGCTCGCGTTACTTTGGCGCAGCGAGCCTAAGCTGTCTGTTTGACAGAGTGAAGCCTTGAGCAGTCGGAATGGCACAGACGGCTGGTGCCACTCGAGCGCATAGCGGCCTTGGAGAATGATGAGCGATTATTGCATGCGTGCGCTCAGACGGTTCTCCATCTTCGCATGGTCTGCTGCTGTCTTCGGAATTGAGGAAGAATGAAGGACACTTTGTGCACTGGCGCTATCCTCGTTTGCAGCATAGCTCCAGATAGGTCGAAACAGGCAACATATCAAATATTTGTCAGTCTTCAGACCTCTCGTAAACAGCTTTCCGCAGGCGCGCGGTAGCTTTGCTGCCTCATAGTGTCTCGGTCGTCGCGGCTAGCTTGTTTGTAGGAAAAATTCTGTTCGCTAATTGCGAATTTGAGGGCTGGCTTCTATGCGCTGCGTATTTTCGCGTGCAGTTTATTGACTTAGCTGCAGAAAATAAGTTTATCGTATAATGACAGATTTCCTGAAAGCCATTCGATGTGGTACCCGATTCACCTTTCCTACCTGCCTCGGATTATCTTTTTGTTTGATTGGGCAAGTGGACAATTATCCAGCCGCGCAGTTCTATAGGCCCGTGGTTAAGGCTCGGAATCCTGGTCTACTGTAGTAACCTCAGGCGCAGCCCAGGGGTCTAATTTGGAAATCTTCTTGTAGTTATTCAAACGACCTGCGTACACGTTGCGTATACCCCAAAAATTGGATTGCATCTGATGAATGTGTGATATACAGATATAATTATAATCCTTATGGTTATCAGCGTTGAAACCATATCTCAACTGTATTATTCTAACAAGGTGCAACCAAAATGGGAACAAAGCGAGAAACATACACATCCAAGTGCCATGACGTCGATTTTCAATGAACATCGCTTCGAATGTAAGGGTAGGTGGTGAAAAACATGTATCGTCTATTAAACTTTTACAGAGAAGTGATTAGGGTACAGCCCTATTGGCCCTTTCCCCTCACAATACTAGGTGGAGCCCCTACTTCGGGGCCCCATTGGCAAGCAACGCCACCCGCGTCCGTTGAACCTAGGCCTTTTGGGTCTCTAGGTCATAACAGCCGAGCTGGGCCGCCTCCCAGTCCTCTCTGGTGGGGTTGGGGGAATAGATGGGTTTCACTGGCACGCCAAAACCACATGGAAGGTGTCGGCCACCTCCCCACAGAACTGGCTCGTGCCATCAAAGGATGTGTTGAAATGTTTAAGCACCACCGGGCACAGTACAGTGTTAGTGAGAATTTGATGAGGAGGCGCTCGTCAGCGCGATCCAGACCCTTACAAGGGGCCGGGTAGCGCCGATGCTCCTCCTTGCAGTAATCGGTGATGTCTTTGAATGTAAGGGCCAGATTGTCTGATTGGGAGTACCCTTCCAAGGACAGGGAGATAACCCGGGGAGACAGTGCGCGCGTGGAATGATCGGCTGTTCGTTTCCCTGGAGTCCCTGCTGACCGGGGGCCAAAATCATGCATCGGCAGCTATATTGCAGTGTAACGAGAAATGCTGCAGCACTAGTGCTCTCATCAAACGTAGTTGAAATAAACATGCATATATATATATATATATATATATATATATATATATATATATATATATATATATATATATATATATATATATATATATATATATATATATATATATATATATATAATAAGTTGGGGAAGTCACATTGAAAAACTTAACAGATTTATTCAACGTTTCGACCAGGGACTGGTCTTTTTCAAGGGACTGGGACTGGTCTTTTTCTTGAAAAAGACCAGTCCCTGGTCGAAACGTTGAATAAATCTGTTAAGTTTTTCAATGTGACTTCCCCAACTTATTATATTTTTAATCAGTTGCCTTGAAGATTTTGTTATCCCTTATATATATATATATATATATATATATATATATATATATATATATATATATATATATATATATATATAACAATTTACAATATATAACATATAATTAACAATTTTGCAGTGCATGTGTCACGGCTAAAGAAAAGGGTCGTCCGTTGGCAAGACTGAACATGTTGTGGTACCTGTTCCTTTCAGGTCCGCAGTTGCGAAACCGCTCACCGAAAAAGTGAGCGGTTTTTTTTTCTTTTTTTTTTACCTCAGCTTCTTTCTTCACTAATGGTGAATTCCAATGGCAGATCGGGATCAAGTTTTTCTGCTCGGTTTGGATCAGTCGTATTCCAATGGTAAAATGGGAGCGCGAGTTGTATGTTCCAATGGCAGATCGGGATCAGGCGTAAATCCCGGATCGCTCCGTGGAGCAGCGATTCTTGATCTGCCGAAATCGGCGGATTTGAGCGGAACCTCGCGTGACGTTTTCTTTTCCGCCGCGTCTACTTCCTGTCGCGACCGGCAGCAGCTGCTTCGTTCCTGTCGTCGCTACGTGGTGAGCCGGGCGAGCCGGGACAGACGGGCACTTTCCACTCAACAGTGGACGGCAATGATCTTGCTTCGAGCCGTGCGGCACTAATTTTGCTTCATGGAAGTGACAGTTCCGACTCGGGCACTGAAAGCTCAGAGTCCAGCAGTGAAGATTCGTCTGAAACGGACAGCGAGTGTGAAGCTGCCGGCCTGTATATGCCTGCCGCCGGCGTCAGAAAAATGCGCTAATATTCTTTGTTCGCGTTCATAACAAGCCCTGGAGTAGAGGAATGTGAAAAATGAATCATTTTTGAGGATCGTTGGCCAATACCGAGTTGCTGGTAGAAGTGATAACTGCGATACAAGCAAATTTCTTCCTGATGCCCAGTGCGGCTGGCCTGCTGTCTGCTAGCTCCGCTGTTGGAGGCGTCGCAGAAATCGATCATGTCTTTATTTTATTATGAGACGAGGAACACAGTAAAACGGTGACGCGAGTAGCACCTTTACTACAGCGCTGGCCAATTCCGAAGCGCCCTCAGCTGCGGCATCGATGAAAAACAGTTAGGCTTAGCGACGACTACGGCAGCCAGGGAGAAACGTTGGCCGGGGGGCAGCGCAGTTCGTCGCTCGGCGTGTCCGCGGGCGGCGTCGTTGCCGAAAGCTCGACTGTCTCGCTGATTGGTTCAGCGGCTTGCGTCTCGCAGTCGCAAGGCTGGAAAATCGAGCAGCGAGCGACTTGCCTGCGCGTCGTCCGCCACTTCTTTCGTGAACGGTAGGGACAGGCTCACCGGCTCTCCGAAGACCGCGGCCGCATACTCGCGTGTTCACGGAGGGTGGACCATCCTGTACATACGCTTTGGTTTTGGTTTTACATTACGGCCTTCGTACTACCTCCTTTTTGTTTCGCCGAGACGGCGTCTGTCAACGCGGAGATCGCGCCTCGCGCAACTCCTGTCGCACTCGAACACGAAGCTGGCAGGGCGTCCGCTTCGGCGGCGCGCCTAGTTTCCGCGGTCGCCGCTGCGGCGCTGGCGTCGCGCTCCCGAGGGATCACTGGCATTCCAATCGCAAACTGGGAGGTGGCAAATCTACGCGCTCCGACGCGCTCCGTACGCGATCCGACGGAGCGGTCTCGATCTGCCATTGGAATTCAGCATAAGACAGCTTGTTTTGTCATAGTAACACGGGCCAACACGCTTTGTCACGACAAAAATACCCGGGGGAAATAGTCGAAGACGCGATTCAACGCGCTCGCAGCCTAGAAGGTTCTTCCCTCTTGGCAGAGAACAAGGTGAGAAAAGACAGCAAAACAAACCTAATCCTTACTTACTCCCCAACGGCTCCCAGGGTAAACAACATACTAAGCCGTCATTTTAATGTAATCAGACAGAGGAATAGGTTGTCACTAATATTCAAGGAACCACCCCGAGTGGTGTACCGCAGGGACAAGAACTTGAGAGACTTGCTTGCCAATGCGAAAACAAAGACCGCTGCCCGAGGTGGATGCCACCCATGCGGAAAACCCCGTTGCAAAGTGTGTCCGCACATTTCCGACACCAAATTGGCAAAATCCAAGTCCGATAGCTTTATGTTTCACATAAATGAAGACCTCGACTGCGATTCGAGCAATGTTATTTACCAACTTCAATGCGAGGTGTGTGAGGAGGAGTACATTGGTCAGACCAAGACAGCATTTCGTTTCCGCTTCAACAACCACAAAGCGCATGTGGCACCCTTACCCAACTTGCCCTTTTCCAGGCACCTTCGTCTGCCACTCCACAGTTTTGAAAACTTCCGTGTAATCCTTTTCCAGTCCGGGTTCCCTAACACCTATTACTGGGAACAAAGGGAATCATACTTCATTCATAAATTCGGCACGTTCTCCCATGGCATGGGGGTTGACACCCAACTGCGCGGGAACGCGGACGTGCTCTGCATGGGCTCCGTGAATCGTCAGTGTTCTTGACCGGAAAACCCCAGTTTAATGCAAAGTGTTCATTGGATGTGTTCCGTGAAGTTACGAGGACCATCTGGACACCAATTTTATCTCTGTGAGTAGAATATTTTTCCACTTACGGGACATTGAAATCTTGAGGCGGCGAGAGCCACGCTACACCTAACGCCGACGTAGCGTCGGCCGTGGCCGAAGCAGGAGACGCATGGGCTTCGCTGGCCCTACCGGGGCTGAGCAGCCTCGACGGCGGCATGGCATCAGCATCGACTGCGGCACATATTACGGCCCCGGTTATTGAAAATAACCCGGGTACGGACCAGCCCCAAGCCATGGAGCTTGCAAGCACCAACAACGCTGGAGCTACGCGGGGACCGCAAGAACAACCAAGAGTCTACCCAGTCAACGAGACCCCGTGGCGAGTGATGAAGGAATTAGTGGAGCGCAGAGCCCAGAAGGATAGGAAAGCTACCGGTCAGGCAAGTACACCTTCGGAGGCAAACAAGACTCCAGTGGGAACGAGCGAGCCACAGCAGCAGAAACCTGGGACGCCGGGACCGAACGCCATGGTCCCGAACGCGCCACCGGCGTCCGCTGCAAACAACCAACTGAAGACACTCCCTGGTAACAGGCGAGATTTCGTACAGCTCCCGAAAGGAGGATACAAAATCGTATTCCGACCGAAGAGCCACAACCTAAGAGTGGGAGATTTCAAGCCCAGCGATTACATACAAGCCCTGGTGAAGGAATGCAACCTGGTATACATCGGCGACATGCCTGTCGCGGTGAAAGCCATCTCAAACATAATAATAGTCCGGACGCCAGA
The DNA here is from genome assembly GCF_055824585.1 of Amblyomma mixtum. Lineage (NCBI taxonomy): Eukaryota > Metazoa > Arthropoda > Arachnida > Ixodida > Ixodidae > Amblyomma > Amblyomma mixtum. The sequence goes on along the minus strand of NC_143012.1, from coordinate 279,233,458 downwards.
TGGCGCGAAGGCAGAAGCTCTGCAAAAGACGAGGAAGTTGTGCCTCGGAGACAAACAATTCGAGTTCAATGCATACTGCTCCACGGCGGAAGGAACTGTCCGGGGTGTGGTGCATGGAGTGATGGCCGGCACCACGCAAGAAGTCCTAATGAACCACATCCAAGTAGCAACGCCGGGAATTCGTGCAGTCTACGCAAGAATGCTCGGGAAGTCAGAGTCAGCGCTCATCGCGTTCGACGGACCGAGGTTGCCCAAGACAGTCGCAGTGATGGGAGGACTGTACAGAGTTTACCCTTACCAACCTACGAAGCAGGTGTGCTTCAGATGCCACCTGCAGGGGCACCGATCAGACGTCTGCCCGGAACCAGAACCCATTCCGCAGTGTCTTAGATGCAAACGTGCCAACGTCGACGGACACGAGTGTGGGGAGCCCAAGTGTGAGTGGTGCGGCGAAGCTCACGCCACGGGCGATATAGGATGTAAGAGACGTCTCAAGCGGAAAGGCCAGCAGAACCAGCAAGGCAAGAAAAAAGAAAGCAGTTACCACGGTGGCCACAGGCCGCGGTGGTTCGACAGCGAAGAAGCCGAAACGAAAGAAAAGAACGGATCTTCGAGATCTGCGTCTCGGAACAGGCGCGGCGGCAGCAGAAGCCGAACGCCGTTCTTCAAAGAGGGAGACTTTCCGGGGTTAGCAGACGCGAGAACCACCGACCACGGTGGCGACAACGCCTGGGTTCGAGGGAATGCTCATGGCGCTTCCGCATCTAAACAGAAGACCAAGCAGTCCAAGAAGGTGAGTCAGTCTGGGAGCGAGTCTCCAGTCTATCCCACTGCTCTAGACTATTCGATACAGGCTAGATTTGAAGCTCTAGAAAAAACAAACAGGGAACTTAGAGAGGAAAATGAACGACTAAAAAGGAGGCTCTCGTTTATAGAACAGCGACAACAAAGAGAAGAAAATGATACAAACCGAGGAAAAGTACACGGAGTACAATCGCCCACGACGAAAACAAGCACGCAGGGGCCAGCAGCTGTACAACCGCAAGTAAGGGAAGAAATAGATGCTACTATACCACTACACCAAATACAGGAGCAACAGAAAACAGTCTTGACGACGCTGGAACAAATCATGAGCAGACTGAACGCGACCGATCAGAGATTGGCAGAACTGTTCAGGAGACAAAACAAGAGAGCACCGGAACAGGTCGACCTAAACGAAAGCGCGAAGATCTTCGCGGCGCAGCAGTAGTGTCACATCATGGCTAACGCAGAAGAAAAATTTACAATATGGCAATGGAACTGTAGAGGATTTAGAAAAAAAAACGATTTCAACATACATGTAATGCAGCATAAACACCCTCCTACTGTAATAGCGCTGCAAGAAACTAACACTTCGCCGAAGATAGTCGGCTACGACACCATAGTAGATGAAAGATTTAAAAAAGTGGCCATTTTATGTCAGAAGGGGGTCACTACGCACAAGCACACGACACCAGAAGAAGATATAGAACACCTTTCAATAGAGGTAATACCTAAGAAGCGCGGGAAGAAGAGCCTATTCGTACTTAACATATATTCACCACCGCGCAAGAAGAGACATGACTTCAGAGAAATCATTAGAGCGGTGATCGGCCTGGTAAAACAAAACCACCTTGTGATTGTGGGAGATTTCAATGCTCCGCACAAAGAGTGGGGCTACAAGATGAATACAAAGAAAGGAAAAACCATCCTAGATGGAGTGGACACGCACGGGCTGGAAATCGTTACCGATAGCAGATACCCTACTAGGGTCAGAAACAGCGTTTCAAGAGACACTAGCCCTGATTTGACCATCATAGGAAATATCCTAGACTACGAATGGTCTAACACCGGGGAGCAGTTCGGAAGTGACCACTACGTAATTCAAACTCAAATTAAACTTACAAGGTTCAGCACAATCCAGAGAAAGACAAAAATCACAGATTGGAAAAAATTCCGTGAACAGTTGGAGAATGAAGCCGGAAGAACTGCGATAACGGACATCGAAAAGTGGACCAAACGACTACGGGAGGTCCACAGAGACAATACTACGGAGCTAGAGGTCACCGATGAATTTCCACGTGCGGATAAACGATTGCTACATCTTTGGGAGGCTCGTAGGGGGCTGACGAAAAGATGGAAGAAACAAAAACATAACAGGAAATTGAGACTCAGAATAGCTCAAATCAATAAGGAGATAGAAGACCACACTGCAAACTTACTTAGAGATAATTGGCACCAAATTTGCAATGAACTAAACGGCAACTTGGGTAGCGCTAAAACATGGGCGCTGCTCAGGCACCTCATAGACCCGACAAAATCGAAAAGAGAAAACAGCAAAACGATAGAACGTATCACGCACAATTTTCAGGGAACGGACGCCCAGATTACAGATTTTCTTTGGTCCAGGTACGTCGGAAGCACGCAGGTGCCACCCTGCACCATGGTATATTCAGGGACAAGGAACTCGAAGCTGGATGAACCGATAAAAGACTACGAGGTATACGCGGCTGCCAGGTCATTCACAAGGAACACAACACCGGGAAAAGATCAAGTAACAAATGCAATGATGAGAAACCTCAGTGATGACCAAATCGAAAGCCTGACTGGACTAATCAACGAGCACTGGGAAAGGGGCACGGTCCCGGCGGAGTGGAAACACGCTGAGATTATCGTGATACCTAAACCAGGGAAAACACCCAGTTTGGAGAACCTTAGGCCCATTTCCTTAACTTCATGCCTCGGTAAACTATATGAGAAAGTGGTCAAGACTAGACTGAGCATTTACATGGAGGACAACGGTCTGTTTCCGGATACCATGTTCGGGTTCAGAACGGGGCTCTCCACGCAAGACGTGATGCTCCAGTTAAGAGACACGGTACTAAAACAAATATCGGGCACTCGAGAAGGCGTAATCTTGGCCGTAGACCTCAAGGGGGCCTTCGACAACATCGGCCACAATGCCATTCTCACAGAACTCTCGGCAACAAACTGTGGGGAGAGGATCTTCGCATACGTAAAGGCCTTCCTGTCTAACAGAACAGCAACGATCGGCATCAACAACATAAGGTCAGAAAAGAAGACGACGCCAAACAGAGGGACGCCACAAGGATCCATCATCTCACCTTTGCTCTTTAACATAGCAATGATTGGATTAACTAGGAGACTGAAAAACATCAAAGATGTCGAACATTCAGTTTATGCGGACGACATCACAGTGTGGACGACAAAAGGATCGACGGGAAACAAGCAAGAAATATTGCAAAGAGCGGCGGATGAGATCGGTCAATTTGCTTTCTTTAGCGGCATGCAGTGCTCCCCAGAAAAATCAGAATTTATTAGACTTCACAAAAATAAAGAGGACAGGGGAACGATAGAATTAGAGATAGATGGACAACCCGTAAGGAGGACAAATAAGCTTCGCATCTTGGGAATGTGGCTGCAGGAGAAAGGCAAACGGGACCATACCATCCAGCTCTTGGAACACTCCACGAAACAGATATGCAGGATGTTAAGCCGGATTACGAACAAGAGAAAAGGGGTGAAGGAGCGAGATGCGTTACGTATCACTTCTGCGCTCATCATACCGAGGATGACGTACGCGCTTCCGTACCTACAACCTAACAAAGGGGAAAAGAACAAAATGAAAACATGCATCAGAAGGGCGTATAAGCAAGCTTTAGGCGTCATGACCTGCGCCTCGACAGAGAAGCTGATGAACATGGGGGTGTACGGCACGTATGAGGAGCACAGCGAAACCATGCTCAGATTTCAAATGGAAAGACTTAAAAGAACAGCCGCTGGCCGCGCACTACTGGTCAAGCTAGGATACCCGGCAGAAGACGAGGGCGAAGACAAGACAGACATTGACAGCCAAATTAGGAGCACTTTCTTGGTTAAACCAGTGCCCAGAAACATGGACCCCAAGAACCACGAAGGAAGACGGGCGGCGAGATCATTGGAGTTGGACAGGTTCCTAAAGAAAAAACAGATGGTTCTGTATGTTGACGCGTCCAAGTACAGAACGAAGGAAAACGCTAGGGCGGTAGCAGTAGTGAACGCCAATGGGAATATAGTTTCTGGTGCATCAGTGCGCACAAGGACAACACAAGCAGCGGAAGAGATCGCCATAGCTCTAGCCCTGACTGAAGCCAATCGGCAGGGACTGAGTTACTGGATAGCGACGGATTCTCAGGCTGCAGCAAGGGCCTACAGAGATGGAAGGATCGGCCGAAAAGCCGCGAGTATCCTCTTCGAACAAAAACAACACAGACATGGATCAAACAACACAAGCATTCAACACACCATCATTTGGGTCCCTGACACTGGGGTTGAGGGAAATCTCATGGCAGACACCGTTGTCCGAGGGTTCACGAACCGGAGGGCGGGTTTGCCGGTCGAACCCTTCAGCACGCCAGAATCTTACGGGGAGGCAATGAAGGCGTTGTTGGGAGCGCGCAAGAAGTACTCGGCTCCGGCGGATATCCTCGACAGAGAGCAGGCCACCACGCTCAGACGACTACAAACAGACACCTACCCAAGCAGAGCCATGTATCACAAAATGTGGCCGAACAGATACGCGAAAGAGTGCGTGTGGTGTGGGGGCTACGCCACAACGTACCACGCCACCTGGGGCTGCGAAAAAAGCCCTTTACTACCAACGGTAAATAGCCCTAGTCTAGAGCAGTGGGAGGCCCTCCTGGCTGACTCCGACCCGAGCACACAGCTTATGCTGGTGACGAGGGCCAAGGCAGCGGCGGAGGCCAACGGGATCCTGGACTAGGGAATACCGACCACTGAAGCTCCACATCTATCTATCCCCATCCCCCTACTCCCTAACTCTTCCTTTTGAAAAAAAAAATAAAATGTTTTCACTACTACTACTACTACTCCCATGGCATGAACGCTACACCTGGGAGACTTTCCTGCTTAAAGGAGCCAACGTAGGAAACTCCGCCGGTCATAGGCCTTGGACAGCGTTATTATCGGAATACGCCGGAACTTGTTCTTGACAACTGCAGACACACTTCGAAATGGCAGGGAATCTGGCAGTTTATTTCCTGAGTACTTTTTTGTCCAACCTCCTGCCAGCATCCATGTTCCGTCTCAAATAGTCACCTTTGATCTATCACCTAGACCATTCGGACCACGCGGGAGCTCCGCGGGCCGCAGACCTTTCGCGTTTTCCGCACACATGTATTATTATTATTTTTAACTTTTTAACTTTTGTATAATTTTTTGTGCTCCATTTCAATTTTTCCATGCCATTTTCATTTTCACTTTTCTACACATTCCTTGTCATTTGTTATTTACTTACAACGACATCGATTCAACTCGATAATCTCAGAATGATTTAACCTGCGCGTGCATGCAAGTCTCTAAACCACATGCACTGCGCCAAACTTTATCAAAGTACTCTCACCATGTCATATTTGTTCGGCGCCACATTTCATCAATAGTTTTTCTTTCTTTCTTTTCTCTTTCTGTGTGTGTGTGTTAACATTTTTTGGGTTATATTTTGTTTAAATATTTTTTTGAGTTAATTTTTTTTTCTCCTCTTCCCACCGTTTGTTTTGTTCCCACAAATTCATCTTTGCCTTCCCATTATGCGCTCGGGCTAGATCAGTATTTTACCCGACGGATGCTGCTCTTTCACGGGAAGCGCACTGCGGGACACGGGTTGAGACAGCCTAGTATATTTATGCGAAAAAGGGCGCCAGATTGTCTGGTAGAAAAGCCCGACAGGAGAGGAAAGCGACGAAATGAAGCAAAAATACGCAGAGGGCACAATCGCAGGTTGCCGTTGCAGCGGTTAACAAGTGAGTGTTGGCCGTCTCTCGAACGCGTCCCCTGCAGGCATCTCAGGATACTTGATACGGGCCGCCCGCTCGGACCCGGCGGCGTCCTAAGGGGTTGTGTGCGTGGTGGGGGGGGGGGGCTCCGTGTGCGCCGAGGGCCGGGTTTAACGCTCTTTTTCCCCTTCTATCGCTGTGCTGTTCAAACTCGCTATTTCCTACTACTTTACCATTTCCACCTCCCCGTTTATTTTTCTGGTTGTTGTTCAGCCGCGGCCCGTGTGAGACTTGTCGTGCTATCTATTATATGGTCTCTTATCCTCATTCTCAAGTTTGTTTCGAGGGCGAAGATTATACCTACTCGCTTGTTTTGTGTCCTTATATTGACAAAACCGATTCATTGGAAGCCTTCCCTGACGAAGGGAATACCATTCCCGAAACTGTTGGCAAAATAAACGTTAAAAGAACAGTCGCGTTTGTTTGTACTGCACTGCATGATGCTGCGAACGGTCCGCATGTGATAGAGGGTTCAGCGGCGCAACAGGATTCATTCATGATAGTCACCTTATGGCCTCCGATGCTGGGCAACACCGCAGGGCTCAGCCAGGTTGAGAAAACACTGCCGGGGTGCCCGATCTCTGAGCCACGGCTCGTACTTTAGTTGTCATCCCTCTCACCTACTGCCAAGTGACTCTGTAGACTTTCTCTATCGTCATCATACACAAAAGGTAATCTACGTGCACGTATGACGTCGTGGTCATAAAGCACATATGTACCGCCTAACGGCTGCACAGCCACCATAGTCCTCGATTAAGTCAGCAAAAAAATTTATATATTATTGACGGGTGTCAGACAAGGAGACACGATCTCTCCAATTCACCGCCTCTTGACGGGAGGTATTCAGAGGCCTGGATTGGGAACAGTTGGGAACACTTAACAGAGAATACATAAGCAATCTGAGATTCGCTGATGAAATTGCCTTTCTAAGTCACTAGGACATGAACTGCAAAGCATGACTGATAACTTAGATAGGCAGAGCAGAACTTCGAGAGAGCTTCTGCAAAGTAGCTTCACTCTGCACTTCATAAGTAACATTATGCAAGGTGTACAGATTTTGTACCAACCATGCATAGTCATACCTCGTAGTCATAGCCATGACTTATGACTCCCAGTCATTCCGCAACGTAGCATAACTCAGCACTTTAATGCTTTCGCAATCTCACACATAAGCAGTCTCAAGTATCTCTGCCAATTTTTTCGTTTTATATGGCACTTCTACAATAAAAAATATATAAATATCTCATATATTTTTCATATCTCCGACAATAACGAATGTCTTCCCAATGTTTCAAGTCATCGTTCCTTTATACTTTCTTCTTGTTCAGATGATATTATAGTATAGAGTTAGATGATCTCAGCTGTCAATGAAAGCAGGACTTATTTTGCTGTATGTAGCTGTTTTTAAGTATGTCTTGCCTTTAAGCTTTTCGTGTTTACTTGTTCATGCCCAGTGCAGCCGACTCACGGCTTTATCACTTTGTCCTTGACACAAGATGCAGCCAGATTTATTTCGTATTATAGTAGGCAAGTGGAACCAATTCTACATTGTTCGAGACTTGTGTGTGTGCGTGTATGAAAGTGTTTTTTTCCAAGCCGTGTCTCGAAAATTCGCTGTCAGTTTTAAATTCAGTGCTGCCGAGAGCGGCGGACATTCTGCTCTTCGACGGCTGCCGAGCACGCTTGTTGCTATCGCCGACGCCGCCGAGTTCAGTTCTTTGTGGAAGCGCAGGTCAGCACAATAACGAGTTTTGTTTGGAAGAGTTCCGCGGTCTTCCAGCTAGCCGTATACTGCCGTCACTACAACGGGAATATATCCAGGTGTCACTCGAACTGCGCGTTCAAATCCTGTGTTAACAAGTGGCACTGCACATAGGCATTCAGTACACTTTCACACAACACAATGTCAGTGAATAAGGATGAACTCTCTTTTAGTGCCTATTTCCATAGCCTGGCTCCTATTTACTCAGAGTTCCGCAGATTCCTAGGCAGCCGCGCGTCCGGCCACCTGCCTACATTAAACTCAGGAAGCCAGGCGATGACATGTATGGCAAGGGTGAGTCTTTCCTTGGTGGGCGCACCGGTCATGGAACATGAATGCACCAGAGGGGGGTGCAAGTGCAGCGTGTTGCGCAAAAGGCAAGCGGCGACGGTAGGTGATGTGATACGGTGAACTACTACTGCTTGAGTGAATTCAACATGAAAGAAGCCCACTCAACTCCTCTGGTGATGCAGCGATGGCGTAGAGGTAGAGCATCCGCCTCGCGTGCAAGGGGACTGGAATTCGAATCCCGGTGCCAGGCAATTCTCCACGGGATTAAAAAAAAACTCCGCGTGTCGATGGCATTGCATAACCAGGCTTGAAGTGCGGCCTGATTTCGGTGACCAGAACCGACAATGCACTTCCTTACCAGAACAGGATTTGGCCACCCTGGTGTAGTACTTGGCCAAAACCTTCTATGAACAAACCAATTAACCCTCGGCCCTCAGTCCCCAGCGGCTGCGGAGCAACTGACCAAGGCGGCGGTCAGATCTGTGACGCAGCAGAGGGTGCTAAGAATCTCTGGTTCCGGACAGGCCGCCATTGGAAACTGAACCTGGCAACGTTTAACGCAAGAACCTTATCAAGTGAGGCTAGCTTAGCAGTGCTATTGGAGGAATTAGCCGGTATTAAATGGGATGTCATAGGGCTTAGTGAGGTTAGGAGGACAGATGAGGCGTATACAGTACTAAAGGGCGGGCATGTACTGTGCTATCATGGATTAGCAGATAGGCGAGAACTAGGTGTGGGATTCCTCATTAATCAGGATATAGCTGGCAACATCGAGGAGTTTTACAGTATTAACGAGAGAGTGGCAGCTATCGCAATTAGGCTTAATAAGAGGTGCAAGCTGAAGGTGGTGCAAGCCTACGCGCCTACATAAAGCCATGATGACCAGATAGTTGAAAGCTTCTATGAGGATGTGGAATCGGCAATGACCAAAGTAAAATCACAGTACACTGTTCTGATGGGCGACTTTAATGCAAAGGTAGGTAAAAAGCAGGCTGGAGACAAGGCGGTAGGTGACTATGCAATGGTTCTAGGACCAGTAGGAGAGAGTTATTAGTAGAGTTCGCAGATAGAAATAATTTACGGATTATAAATACCTTCTTCCGCAAACGAGCAAACAGGAAGTGGACGTGGAAGAGCCCCAATGGTGAGACTAAAAATTAAATAGGCTTCATACTGTGTGCACACTCTTGCATCGTAGAGGATGTGGAGGTCCTCGGTAAGGTCCGTTGTAGCGACCACAGAATGGTAAGGTCTCGTGTTAGCTTAGATTTGAAGAGGAAACGGAGGAAACTGGTGAAGCGAAAGGCTATTAACGAGTTAGCATTAAGAGGGAAGGTAGAGGAATTTAGAATGTCGCTGCAAAACAGATTTTCAGCTTTAATTGAAGAAGACGACCGTAGTGTTGAAAAATGAATGATAATCTTACAGCTATCGTTACAGAGTGCGCCGCAGAAGTAGGTGGCAGGATGGTTCGACAGGATACCAGCAAGCTATCTCAGGAGACTAAAGATCTGATTAAGAAACGCCAAAGCATGAGGACGTCTAACTCCACAGACAGAATAGAACTAGCAGAGCTATCGAAGTTAATAAATAAGCGCAAGGTAGCCGACATAGGAAAGTTTAACATGGAGAAAATCGAGCGTGCTCTAAGGAACGGAGGCAGCCTAAAATCAGTTAGGAGAAAACTGGGCATAGGTAAAAACCAGATGTATGCTCTAAAAGACAATCAGGGCAATCTCATCAGCAATATGGATAAGATAGTTGAATTAGCCGACGAGTTCTACACAAATCTATACAGTAGCGAATGTAATCATCAAGTTACTGAGGGAGGCAGTCGAGCACAGCAATGGGACATCCTGCCAATAACGAAGGAGGAAGTAAAGAAAGCCTTAGGAGCAATGCAAAGAGGGAAAGCAGCTGGTGAAGATCAGGTAACAGCAGATTTGTTGAAGGACGGAGCAGAGATTGTGCTACAAAAACTATCCACCCTGTATAGGCAATGCCTTGTGACCTCGAGAGTACCAGAAGCTTGGAAGAACGCTAACATTATCTTAATTCATAAGAAAGGAGACGTCAAGGACTTAAGAGGATTCTGGTGTGGGCTAGTTGGTTCATGCTTAATAAACAGATTCACAACAGCGCTACGGAACAAGGACAGAAGGAACACGAAAAACACAGGACGGGCGCTGACTACCAACTCTTTATTGCGTGAAAAACCAGCACAGATTTATACTATTTCCTGGACCACGTGATGCACTGTCAGCCACGGGACACAGCGAAGGAACGCTTCACACGTTTGGGGAGTCATCACACAGCTCGACAGAACTCATAAAACGTGCATGCACTATCAAAAAATATAGCATTACCAAGCTAATGATAAAGGGACTAACAGATACAAAGATGTGCATGGACCAGCTACAGCCAATGACAACTGCAGCTCAGATAGGCAAGAAAATGAGTACTTCAAAGCAAAGCGGAATCTTTGGGCTACGTAAAAAACATTCAAGAGAGCGAGAAGGCGTAAAAGCATGAGACAAGCATGAGCAAAATGGCGATGAAAAAAGTAAAAGTTGCTAGGCAATAGGCACAGTCAGCAGGCTAAAAGCGAAAACAAGAAACCGACACCAACAAATAACACGGTAAAAGTAACAATCGTTAAAAAGGAAACTAAAAAGAAAGAACAAAAACTTGAACCACCACCGTCCAAGCAATGAAGACGGTAAAACAACTAAAAGTCTTTAAAAGACAGAGGAGCAAAGTTCCGCATAAGGTCAACAAACAAAACAACGCAAAATAAAACACTATAAGGTGAGATGCAGGAAAAACCGTTTGTCAGGATGTCTAGCAGTTAAAACGCAAGAATATCGTCCGTTCAAGAAAGGACCTTTCTTTCTCCTGTAAACAGACAGATGAGCTGCTGATGCACTCGTCCCCAGCCTTTTCAATCAAAAAACCTTCAATAATCTCTCTTTCTATTCTACTCCTTGCGGTCGCCAGAAACTTGGTGTCTGAAAACATAGGTCGACAATCGTGACGGGGTTGGTTACAATGTAGTGCCATGTGGCTCCCAGACTTGTTTTTTACGTTCAGGAAGTGTTCGCTTATAATGATAGTGCATGCACGTATTTATAATGATAGTGCATGCACGTTTTATGAGTTCTGTCGAGCTGTGTGATGACTCCCCAAACGTGTGAAGCGTTCCTTCGCTGTGTCCCGTGGCTGACAGTGCATCACGTGGTCCAGGAAATAGTATAAATCTGTGCTGGTTTTTCACGCAATAAAGAGTTGGTAGTCAGCGCCCGTCCTGTGTTTTTCGTGTTCCTTCTGTCCTTGTTCCGTAGCGCTGTTGTGAATCTGTTTATTAAGTCAAGGACTTGAAGAATTACAGACCAATCAGTTGATTGTCCGTTGCCTACAAGGTATTTACTAAGGTAATCGCTAATAGAGTCAGGACAACCTTAGACTTTAGTCAACCAAATGATCAGGCAGGCTTTCGTAAAGGATACTCGACAACAGACCACATTCACACTATCAATCAGGTGATAGAGAAATGCACAGAATATAACCAACCCCTATATATAGCCTTCATTGATTACGAGATAGCATTTGACTCAGTGGAAACCTCAGCTGTTATGCAGGCATTGCGGAATCAGGGTGTAGAAGAGTTATGTGAAAATACTGGGAAATATTTATAACGATTGCACAGCTGCTATAGTTCTCCATAAAGTCAGCAATAAAATTCCAATACGGAAAGGTGTCATGCAGGGAGACACGATCTCGCCAATGCTCTTCACTGCCTGCTTACAGGAGGTATTCCGGGGACTGGAATGGGAACAGTCGGGGATAAGAGTTAATGGAGAATACCTGAGTAATTTGCGATTCGCTGATGACATTTCCTTGCTAAGCCACTCAGGACAAGAACTGCAAAGCATGATCAATCAGTTAGACAGGCAGAGCAGAACGGTGGGGCTAAGAATTAACATGCAGAAAACCAAAGTAATGTTCAACAGCCTAGCAAGGGAACAGCAGCTCGCAATTGGTAGCGAGGTGCTGGAAGTAGTAAGAGAATATGTCTACTCAGGGCAGGTAGTGACTGCAGATCCGGATCATGAGAGGGAAATAACTAGAAGAATAAGAATGGGGTGGAGCGCATATGGCAGGTTCTCTCAGATCATGAATGGTAGCTTACCAATATCCCTGAAGAGAAAAAGTATACAACAGCTGTATCCTACCGGTACTCACCTATGGGGCAGAAACGTGGAGGCTAACAAAGAGGGTTCAGGTTAAGTTAAGAACAACACAGCGAGCTATGGAAAGGAAAATGATAGGCGTAACGTTAAGAGATCGGAAGAGGGCGGAGTGGGTGAGGGAACAAACGCGGGTTAACGTCATCTTAGTTGAAATCAAGAGGAAGAAATGGGCTTGGCAAGGCATGTAATGCGAAGGCAAGATAACCGCTGGTCCTTAAGGGTAACGGAGTGGATTCCAAGAGAAAGCAAACGTAGCAGGGGACGGCAGGAAGTTAGGTGGGCGGATCAGATTAAGAAGTTTGCGGGGATACAGTGGCGGCAACTGACAAAGGACAGGGTTAATTGGAGAGACATGGGAAAGGCTTTTGCCCTGCAGTGGGTGTAGTCAGACTGATGATTATGATGATGATGATGATAATAAAAAGATGAAAATGTAGGAGCGGGTATAGGTGCTGGTCGAAAACACACGCTTTTCGGACCACGAAACAGCCTTGTACAAGCAAGGCGGAGCAGGCAGCAGGACTGGCATCACCTAAACTTCCTTTCTGTGTCTTTCTGTACTTGCGTCTTCTTGGTTCTAATATACGCGCTGGTGTAGAAAACTCGAAACAACACAAGAAAAAGCAAGGCGATAGAATTACACACAAAAACATGCGTCTTCGGGTAACCACAATCGATGAACAGTGGCAGAAGCATGTGAACGATCATGACGACGAACTGAGCCATCTGGATCTGGGTTAGGTAGCGCTTCCACCAGAGGTACTTCCGCACCGAAGGTCCCAGCAGAGACAAACAATAGTAGGAGTACATTATCACGTGAACCAGGCTGTTGAGGACGACGCTGAATATGGCTTGGCCCTCCGCTCCGCAGGTGAGAAAGAGCCAACCTTCGAAAACGACCAGTACGTGGTGAACCACGTGCAGAAAGGACACGTGCGAGTCCTTCTTGCGCAAGACGAAGAAGATGGTGTCCAGGAAGTCGGCAATTCTCACCCACAGGTACCACCACAAGTGGGTGAGCAAGCTCAAGGTCATCTCGTCGCGTGCCCCAAAGTCGACGCCCTGACAGAGGAGGCTGTAACCTCCGCCTAAGTATGTCCTGGACAGGAAGGCCACCACGAAGTAGCAGTTCAGGACCGTCATAGAGGCGTCGTAGACCACGATGAGGGGCTTGATGTTGTCGAAAGGTTTGCGCCGTTTCATGAAGCGAGGCCCACCGATTTTGGCCACGTATACGTAGGCGCACAGCAGCACTGCGAGGAACCGCTTGTCGCCCACGACGGCCCATCCCTCCGTGCGTGGATCCGTGGGGAAATACGCTGCCAGTGACTCGTACAGTGTAGCCATTGCAGCGCCGATGAAAGATCTGGCGCGCCTCAGCAGCCCAGGGCACTTTCTGCAGCAAGTCACCCAGATGGAGTCGCCGCTGCCCGCGGCGAGAGTGGACTTCGCTAGGACCGGCAGCGCCTTTATGGGCATTCTGTTTTTATTATTTCATAAAAAGCAGCACGTTTCGACAAGAGGCCTTGCGGGTTTTATTTACCTTAGGCAGATTTTGTTCTTAGAGCTAACACTCGTGAGAAAGCAAATGCGGCTCTACACGGCTGAGCTATCAGTTTTTCCTTGAGGTTTGTACAGTCTCAAAACAGACACGAACTTTCCTCATCCGCGTGGCTACGATGCCGCCGTCAGTTTTTTTTTTTATTTCTGCGTAAATCCTCTTTTTTCTCTTTATGCGGAGCGCAGACGTCGGCAAACGGGGGGGGGGGGGGGGGGATGAAACAACGTTTTTGTTTTTTATTTGTATTCTTTAAACGGTAAGTTGCTTAAAGGAACTTTTGTAAAAAAGGTAATGAGTCCAAGGGGTTCGCTTCTCAGCCGTGTAGTTGAGATGTTGTAGCATCCGTAGAAGCCTCAACTTTTGGAAGGATGGGGACGTGCGTTGCTCTAGCCTTCTACAAATTTAGAACTTTAGAACGATAGCGCTGTATTGCGAGCCACATAGCATCGTACAGAAGCAAACACGTACTTTGACAAGAGCTGTGCCTCAGTGGATACTGGAAAAAAAATTTAAAAAATACAACTATGCTATGCGTCTTGAACAGACAACGGAAGGGAAATAGGACCTCGTAATGACATACATTTGAAGGGAGTCAACAGTCACTGAAACTAAGGGCAAGCATATAGGGGAATGTTTAAAGCTTTATTTCTCTATTTTTTAACTTGTGGTATTGACTAACAAGAAATTAATAGTGTAATTACTTTATGGGACCGCCCGCCATCGGTACATGTGAGGAATGGGAGGCCCTCCTTGCGTCGCAGGACCCGGACACGCAACTTCGCTATGTGAACGGGGTGCCAGTGCCATGGCCCTACGTGGCCTGGACACATGCGCGTAATGTGAGGGCTGTGCGGTGGCCCTGAGACCTTGCACGGTCCAAACTCGCTTGCATAATAAAGTTTTCCATCCATCCAATGGCATCCGATCCCACGACCTCCGAACTTAGCATACGTAATATAGGCTACAAGATACATTTTCAATAGACTGTGCCTGCTGCAGACTGGAATGTCGATCCCACGACCTCCGAACTTAGCATACGTAATATAGGCTACAAGATACATTTTCAATAGACTGTACCTGCTGCAGACTGGAATGGCCTATTCCAGCACCATTGCTGGCATCATGTGCTCAACCACATACGCTGAAACGCCCCGCCGCGGTGGCTCAGTGGTTATGGTGCTCGACTGCTGACCCGAAAGACGCGGGTTCGATCCCGGCCGCGGCGGTTGAATTTCTTTGGAGGAGAAATTCTAGAGGCCCGTGTACTGTGCGTGTCAGTGCACGTTAAAGAACCGCAGGTGGTCAAAATTTCCGGAGCCCTCCACTACGGCGTCTCTCATAGCCTTAGTCGCTTTGGGACGTTAAACCCCATAAACCAAAGCCAAACCACATACGCTGAAACAGCTACCAGTGAACTTTCACTGTATTAACGCTTAGCTGCCATATAAGTTTGTACCCACTACTGCTGCAGTACTACTCATCGGGCCTATGAGGCAATCAAAGCAAACGAAATGCACTTGCAACACACAAAAAGCTTAGATTGAAGAGGAGGGGGGGGGGGGGGGGCGAGGGGGGGGGGGGCGAGGGGGGGTGCGGTGGTCAGAGGACACGTGTTCGGAAGGCGCCTGGGAGTTTCGGAGCTTGATAAGGGCGGCTCTGACTTCAACCTCCATAATGGGGGCGTCGAGGGAGGGTTGATCGGAGCCTACATAGTCGGGATATTATACAGCTTGGCCCACAGTGATATAAGTTGATTGAAGTTGGCGTAACAGTGCTTGATGATTTTGTCGATTTTGATGCGTAAGTCTTTTCAGTGGCCGAGTTTGCTTTTTAGATTCAGTGGGATCTATCATATGTCGTAGAAGATGTCAGGCCCTGGTGGAGGAGAGATTCCCTCGTTATTCGTCACATAATTGGTGCCAGTTAGATTTACTGAGTGCGGCACTGTGCTCTTCTATTTGTTTTTGTAGTTGCGCTAATTTTAGCTTAAGTTTCCGATTCTGTTTCTGGGTTTTCCAGCGTGTGAGGATACTGCTTTGAGCTTGGATTAGGTGCGCTAAGCGACTATCTACAACGGGAGTCTCAGGGGTGGCGTCTAACGTTTGCGTGAATGCCTGGATATCCAGTTTCAGCTCTGTCATCCATGTGTGAAGGTTAAAGGGGGTTTCCAATGTTTTGGCCTCTCTGTGCTTTCGAAGATTATCCCAGCTGGTAATCTGGACACGGTAGTTTTTAGCTTTTTTGGCGAAGTCAAGCTGTATAGTTATGATGTAATGATCACTGCCCAGGGCCTCATTTGAGTTCGTCCAGACCGGTATGGGAAGGTTGCGACCAAAAGTAAGACCTGGGCTAGTGTCGGCAGTGACACTATTGCCGATTCTTGTAGGTGGGCTCAGATCATAATATATGGACAGGCCGTGCATCTGAAGGGTGTTGCGCAATTCCGCTCCTCTCTTGTTAGTGCGTGTGTACCCCCAGT
Source organism: Amblyomma mixtum (assembly GCF_055824585.1). Taxonomy (NCBI): domain Eukaryota; kingdom Metazoa; phylum Arthropoda; class Arachnida; order Ixodida; family Ixodidae; genus Amblyomma; species Amblyomma mixtum. The sequence continues at coordinate 279,217,245 of NC_143012.1, read as the reverse complement.
CTACATGTGCGCCGTTGAAGTCACCTAATATAATGAGGGGGTCCTTTTTTGCAGCGTTGGAGGCGGCTTTAATGAGAGAGATTAAATCTGAGACCGGCTGCCGCGGAAGGAGGTAACAGTTGAGGATGAAGAGGGGTTGGGATCTGTGAGTGGAGGGGATTAATTCTAGGAATGTGTGAGCTACCGGCGAGGTTAGTGCATGACACGTGCATGGTACAAAATATTGGAGATACGTGGTAACTCTGGGGTTTGGAGTGGTGTCGGAGGGTACCAGAGCGTATCCTGGCAGCGATAAATTTGTGCCAGCATCCTGAAGTGCTACTATATCAGGGGGTGTGGAGGAAGCAGAGAGGAGCTGCTGCAGGGGGTCTCGTTTGCGACGAAACCCCCTGCAGTTCCATTGTAGGATGCTTAATTGGAGATTATTGCCCGTCAACTGGGTCATGCTGGAGGGGGGGGGGGGGGGGGGGAAGGATGGGAGCAGCTATGGGGTTGCTAGCTGGGATATGTGAAGACATTCCAGCAATTATTTGTGGAATTTGTTGTAGAATGGCAGTGGTTACCTGACTGACAATCGTTTCTGTAAGCTTAGTGATGGCGGCTTCAATATAATTTTGAGTCTGAGCCAGAATACTAGTGGCTTCGAGTTGTTGGGCAAAGTTTTTTTAATTTAGAATCCATGTCTGGAATGTCGTCTGGCCTGCGTTGCTTTTTTTTTTTTTTGGGGGGGGGGGGGGGGTGGAGGGTTGTGGTGTTGGTGAAGAGGTTTGGGATGTTGGTGAAGGAGTGGGTGGAGAAACGGTAGGAGGGATAGAATTAATATCTGCCCTAAGATGCCTTACCTCTTCCCGCAGGAGAGCTATCTCTTCCTCCCGCTGTAAGGTTTGGGGTGTACTGGTGGGTGTGGTCCAGGCTCGCTGGCGATCCTGATGAGGCTCTAGCGATGGAAAGTCCTTTGGCGTGGGCACTGGTTGCTTGGGTTTCGGCGCGGTCTGTCTACGAGGTGGAGGGTCCTGGCTTTGCACGAGCCTGTGCCGGTAAGGTGGGAACCACCACACAGAATGCAGCTTGGCGTGCATGTGCTTTCTTGAGGGTTGTGCTTCTCGCCACACCGTGGGCAGAGTCCAGCCTTCGGGAGAGGGTACACGTCGTACTTGTGTCCAGGTTTCCTGCAGTGTGTGCAGGCGTCGGGGCTACCCTTTTATTTGGTGAAGCGGTGTACCACACACATATATTTAATTGTGTGAGGCACGGGACCTGGGGTAAAGGTTATTAGGATGGACGCTGTTTTTCCCATGCGTCGGGCCGCTATAATGTTAGCCTCGGGGTTTCTGTACAGGAGGTCACTAAGGATTTGTTTAGGTGTTTCATTCCAGTACGTCCTGGAAATGACACCCTTGACTGCCGCTGGAGGGGCCGCGATGTACGCGGCTACAGGGTATTGCGGTCCCTCTAATGTAATTTGCTGAATTTTGACGAATGCCAGAGCTGTTGCCTCCGCTACCGTCGCCACTGTGAAGGTGTTGTTAGTTGGATAGATTCTTATGTGCAACTCGCCTATCACTGAACAGCTGAGCGTTGAGTGAAGTGCCTGCAGGATACTGGGAGCCGGGAGCTTCTCCAGGGAGAAGCCGCCTCGCGGGCGAAAGACGACTCTGATGGTTCCCGCCGGCAGTGCGGCGAGTTGCTTACTTCTATGGACGACGGCGCGCGTCATGCGTAGGAGCTGCGGCGTCTCCTTGAACGCGTTTCGGGACATCCCAGACGCAGCGTCCGGTGGCGCGCCGGCGTTGCTGGGGCTTGGCTTAGGTTCAACGGAGGCCGCTGCCGGGTGTTTTGGGGGCTGGAAGCTTCCGGAATAACTTTGGAGGAGAATTACGCTATCACTTCATACCCTTAAGGCGGAACTTAAGTGTCTCCACCAATTTTTTGTTCCCGTAAGAAAATCTATCCGCTGACCACTTCCAATCTTCGCTACATACCGCTGTTACACACTGTTCAACCTTACTTCGGCTTTACTCATATTCATTTCTACGCCCACCGTTCTGCTTTGCCTTTTTTGGTCCTCAATCACCTCCTGCAGTTTATCCCTTTTGTTATCTAACGAGGCAACGCCATGAACAAATTGCAGATTACTAAGGTATTCATCATTGACTTTACCCCAGCTTTACCTAATCCAGTTCTCTAAATTTCCATCGTGTGAACACGCTGCGAAGACCAGTAGAGGTATCGCGCCTGTTTGCCTAACAGCCTTCCTGATTGGGATTCTAGCATTTTCCTTGTGAAGGACGGCGACCACCGTGATAATTTTCAGTACCTTTACATGTGCCTCTTCTACGCCCTGGTTCAGGTGTCAGAACACATCCCGAAATTTTCCAAGCACTACATCCCTCCCTTTCCCGCCTCCCTTCGGCCGTTTTTCGCGCATGCTATTTACACGCCGCAACGATGTAATAAAATGTAGAAACGAAAATAAGAGTGTCGGTTTATTCTCGAAAAGACTGATGTACTTTGTCACCGCTCTATAATAGAAAGCGGAAGTTATTGCCGAAAAGAGTCACTATTCGCCATTTTAGTTCTAGTCACGGTTTACCCAATTAAACACACATTTTCACGTCAGCCTACTTTTTCATCCTTTGCATTGTCCTCAAATGAGCATTAACTATCGCGAATATCAAAAGTGTTTTTTTTTTTAAGCGCCTCTGCGGCCGGGCACAGGTTCGCATGCATGGGGTAGATGTTTTGACAAATGCCCCTCGTTCTCAGTTGCTGACTTTGTAGTAGAGCAGAAGCTTTTGTGTTGTTGTATATTGTGTTAAAGTTGTAAATAGCCACGTTTTTTTGTACGAGCGTTTTCTTTATGAGAAAATAAATGTACTTTAAGAATTAAGTCCTCGGGATCCTGTGGGCACTTGTATTTTTATGCAGATATTACTGCGAAAGAAACTAACCCTTCGGCTTTATTAAATAAGAAAGATCACTAATATATTGTTTAAGCGCAATCTCTCATTTTTTTATTATATTTTTTTTAGCGGCGGCGAATAGCACCCCCTAAAAAATATTGCTGGCTACGCCACTACCCTGGTTATATAATGCATACATTAGTGCTGTTGTTTCGACTGAACCAATTGCTATCTCTTAGTCTGTGATGGTTATGTATAGGGTATGGTTATATTCAGTACATTTCTTTGCCACCTGATTCATGTTGGAAGTAGGGTGTATTGTAGACTATTGCAGAGAAAGCCTCTCCGGACCTTTGGTGCACTGAAGTGTAATGTTCCTCTAATACTACGGGTTATTGCCTTAGTAAGTACCTTTTAAGCAACGGACTGTAAGCTAACCTGTCTATAATTTTTTCAAGTCCCTGACGTCAGTTTTTATACGGATTAAGATAATCTTAGAGTTCTTCCAAGCTTCTGGTACTCCCGAGGTCGTCAAGCATTGCGTGTATAGGGTGGCAAATTATTCTTCCGTAATGCCCCCGTCGCTCTTGAACAGATCTGAAGTTGCTTGACCTTCCCCTGCCGCTTTTAATTCTTTTCATTACCTCTAAGGCTTTCTGTGCTTCCTCTTTAGCAACCGGCGGGCTACGCACTTTCTTTGCACTAAAATTACGATTATTCCGGCTACTGTACAAATCTTTGCATAGTTTCTCAGCTACCACATCATGCCGCTTCATTCCATTCCTTAGCATACCATGTCATACCGTGTTATACAATGCCATCAATGCTATCGTACCGTGCCATACCATGTCATACCAGGCAGTGCCATACCAGTGTGCGTGCGTGCGTGCGTGCGTGTGTGCGTGTGTGCGTGTGTGTGTGTGTGTGTGTGCGTGCGCGCGTGTGTGTGTGTGTGTGTGTGTGTGTGTGTGTGCGTGTGCGTGTGCGTGTGCGTGTGCGTGTGCGTGTGCGTGTGCGTGTGTGTGTGTGTGTGTGTGTGTGTGTGTGTGTGCGCGTGCGCGTGCGCGTGCGCGTGTGCGTGTGCGTGTGCGTGTGCGTGTGCGTGCGTGTGTGTGTGTGTGTGTGTGTGTGTGTGTGTGTGTGTGTGTGTGTGTGTGTGTGTGTGTGTGTGTGTGTGTGTGTGTGTGTGTGTGTGTGTGTGTGTGTGTGTGTGTGTTTTCCACGCCGTGTCTCGAGAAGTCGCTATCAGTTTTAAATGGGTGCGGCCGAGAGCGGCGGGCACCCTGCTCTGCGACGACTGCCGAGCACGCTTGTTGGTATCGCGGGCGCCGCCGAGTTCAGTTTTTTTTTTAAGTCTTTATTTCTGCATTTAATAGGGTGATACCTTGCGGCAGAACTAAGGTGCTTCATGGAGGTTGGGGTGGGGGAGTGGTTAAGGGTGGGGGTGAGGATGGGGGTTGGGGTGAAGGTCGGAGTGCGGGTGGCGGACCGCTGTCCGCTTCTTCCTCGAGGTAGTGTCGTCCCGAGGTCGGCTCCTCGAAGTGATGGCCTGGCCCTTCATCTTCCTTGAAGTAGGAAAGAAAAGTTCGCCAGAGCCGGAGTGCGTCTGATGGCGGATCGACCCATTCCTGCAGGGTTCCCGCCCAGGGACTTGAGTGCTCTCTCCCGTACTGCGTCAAAGGTAGGGCAGCTCCACAGGAGATGTTCGGCCGTGCCGCTGGCATGGTACGTCGGGCACTGAGGAGTCGGGTATGAGCGCGGGTTTATGAAGTGCAACTTCGCTGGTGATAGAAGCTGGCCGGTCTGGGCTCGGCGAAGGAGCACTGCCTTGTAGGGGGCAGGTCAGCACAATAAAGGGTTTTGTTTGGGAGCCTTCCGCTGCCTTCCTGCTAGACGGACTGCTGTCACTACAACGGGACAATATCCAGGTGTCACTGGAATTGCGCATTCGAATGCTGTATTAACAATCGGCACTGCACATAGGAATTCAGTACACTTTCAAACTATGTAGTGTCAGTGAATAATGATGCACTCTATTTTAGCATCTATTTTCAAAGCCTAGCTCCTATTTACTCAGAGTTCTAAGAACAAGATGAAGACGTAGGAGCCGGTTTAGGTCCTGAGGTTCTGGTCGCAAAACACATGCTTTTCGGACCACAAAACAGCCTTGTACAAGCAAGGTGAAGCAAACAGCAGGACCGACGTCACCTAAACTTGCTTTCTGTGTATTTCTGTACTTGCGTCTCCTTGGTTCTAATGTACGCGTTGGTGTAGAAAACGCGGAACAACAGAAGAAACAGGATGACTATTGAAATCCACGATAAAACTTGAGCTTTAGGGTAACCACAATCGATGAACAGGGGCAGAATCATGTGAACGATCATTACAACGAACTGGGCCATCTGGACCTGGGTTAGGTAGCGCTTCCACCAGAGGTACTTCTGCGCCGAAGGACCCAGCAGAGACAGACAGTAGTAGGAGTACATTATCACGTGAACCAGGCTGTTGAGGACGACGCTGAACATGACATGACCGTCAGCTCCGCAGGCGAGGCAGAACCAACCTTCGAAGACGACCAGGACGTGGTGGACCACGTGCAGGAAGGACACGTGCGAGTCCTTCTTGCGCAAGACGAAGAAGATGGTGTCCAGGAAGTCAGCGATCCTCACCCATAGGTACCACCACGCGTGGGTGAGCAAGCTCATGGTCATCTCGTCGCGTGCCCCAAAGTCGACGCCCTGACAGAGGAGGCTGTAACCACCGCCTAAGTATGTCCTGGACAGGAAGGCCACCACGAAGTAGCAGTTCAGGACAGCCATGGAAGCGTCGTAGAGCACGATGAGGGGCTTGATGTTGTCGAAAGGTTTGCGCCGTTTCATGAAGCGAGGCCCACCGATTTTTGCCACGTAGACGTAGGCGCACAGCAGCACTGCGAGGAACCGCTTGTCGCCCACGACGGCCCATCCCTCCGTACGTGGATCCCTGGGGAAATACGCTGCCAGTGAATCGTGCAGTGTAGCCATTGCAGCGGAAAGATCTTCTGGCGCGCCTCAGCAGCCCAGGCCACTTTCTGCAGCAAGTCACCCAGATGGAGTCGCCGCTGCCCGCGGCGAGACTGGACTTCGCTAGAACCGACAGCGCCTTTATGGACACTCTGTTTCTTTCACTTCAGCAAAAGCGGGACGTGTCGACAAGAGGCCTTGCGGGTTTTATTCACCTCAAGCAAATTTTATTCTCATAGCTAACACTCGTAAGAAAGCAAATACGGCCCTACACTACTAAACTATCAGTTCTTCCTTGAGGTTTGTATAGTCTCAAAACGGACAACAACAAATGTGGTCACCTTTCCTAATCCGCTTGCCTACGATGCCGCCGTCCAAGTTTTTATTATTTCTGGTGAATTCTCCTTCATACGGAGCGCAGTCGACGGCAAACGGGTGGGAAATCAAACAGCGTGTTTCTTTTTAACCTGCATTCTTTAAACGCTATGTCGGTTAAGGGAGCCTTTGTAAAAAAGGTAAAGAGTCCTTTTCTACTCAGCCGTGTAGTCGAGCCGTTGCAGCATCCGCATAAGCCGCAACTTTTGAAAGGATGGAGACGATTGTTCCTCTAACGTTCTACAAATTTAGAACGATGGGGCTGTATTACGAGCCACATAGCATCGTACAGAAGCAAACACGTACTTACTTTGACAAGAGCTGTGCCTCAATGCACGCTGAAAAAAACAAAACAAAACAACAACCGTGCTATGCGTCTTGAGCAGATAACGGAAGAGAAATGAGGACCTCGTTATGACATACATTTGAAGGAAGCCAACAGTCACTGAAAGCAAGGGCAAGCATATAGGGGAATCATTTAAAGCTTTATTTCTTTTTTGTAGCTTGTGGTATTTACTAACAAGAAATTAATAGTGTAATTACTTTATGGCTGAAAAATGAGTTATGACTGAAGAAAAAGCAACCGCGTGCCACCATGGGGATCCGAACCCATGACCTCCGAACCATGCCTCCAGCAGACAGAAATTAGCATCACTGCTGTCATCACGTGCTCATCCGCATTCGCCAGTCGCCAGACGACTGCGTTGGGCATTTTCCTACCGCTCTACTGAGCATACTCTGGCGCGACTTCCTTATAGCGAGCTCGCCTTTGCCCGGCGCAAGGTGTTGTCATAAGGAACGCCTCACGTCTTCGCAGAATTGCTTCTCGGTCCATCGGTCTCCGTATCTTGCGAAAGGAAGGCTCTCGGACGCATCTCATGACGCGAAGGATTTCCCAAAGAAAGCAGAACGCGCCCACCGTTTAGCGAGCACAGCGGTCTTTTTTTCTGGGCGGGCAGAGGGAGACAGCATCCAAATATCCAAATGGGCCCATTTATCAATAGGTTAATTATCATTCACGACTAATATTTGAAAATATGCGGTAATTACTCATTAACGTCCATCAAAGTATATACCCTCACGACTACACAGGAAGAATAACAGCTTTCACAGATAATTTCCAACCAATGATGCGAACATATTCAAAAAAACTTCACTTTTACCTTCTGCAGAGGCTGAAGTTCTTCAGGCAAACAATCAAACTGACTTTCGGCCTCTTGTGCGCGCCGTAGTATAGCCTGAATGCTGTGCGGAAGACAAAAGGAGGTGAAATTTTTATTTCCTTGGAAAACAAATATTATTTTCTGACCTTCAACAGAAAGTACGAAGCGTCCTCTTTTCACTGCCCTGCAACTAGAAATTTTGGCGGTGGCCGCGCCCTTCGTCGTAGCTTATAAAGCTTAGTGAAATAGGGTGACGATGTGCTAAAATGAACACTTGCGCGCTTATTGGCCGTGTTCTCACAAAAGCACTGTGAGTGGCCAGGCTGATCATTTAGCACCGAAGTTAATCGAATTCTGCCTGATGACTCCCTGCCTTGGTACTGAAGAGTTTTGTTCCAGCGAAATTGCATTATAGAAGAATTATAGAATTATAGAATCAATCCCTGCCAATGATGAACGCTTTGCCCAGACGAAGACAAGTCCCCTTGTCGAAACGTTGGCTCTAGCAACCTGAGGTTTTCCCCTCCCTTGTTCATTTTGTGATCGCCAAGGACCATCTACCACACCCTCTCTCTACCATGGATTATAGAAGAACGTAATTTATTGTCGTATGTCCTCTTAGTGCAGAAGTGCACGGCAGCCACGGCGGCATATGCGGAAGGGGGTCTAGTCGCTGACGGCTCCTGTAAAGATATGCATCACCTAAGGTAAAGAATGCATCACCTAAGGTAAAGAACACATCACAAACAGAGGTTTCAGAATATGGCAGGATTAAACGGGTTGAATGTGTGAAACCTGCAGGTAAATCATGGCAAATACTTTTGGTCTAGCATTTGAAACGGTGATGTAATCGTGCAATAAAATCGCGACTGCCTTCAAGCTTCTCCGGAGCACACAGTGCCAAGAGGGGACCATGTAATGACGTCGTCTACGGTATAGGTAGAACATTTCCAACGCATAAACGCTTGCTTTTAATGGTAGAAAACCGACACCACCAAAGGCAAAGGCCACCCAGCATTGTTCGGCAACATCCAACGACGCACGGCACGGTGTGGTTGACGCGGTAGCGAAAATCTGAAATATTACCGTCTATGACGTCACACCAAGCTCCTTCGCACTCCTCCGGTGCTGTGAGAAGCCTGAAATTTCGTCTCGATTACGTCGTTATTTTAAATGCTAGCGCAAAATAAGCTTTGCATGATTTACGTACAGTCTACATAGATTTGAATCCTGGAATATCACTGAATTCTCAAAAAGAAGTGCCATTGCCCTTTACTGCTATCTTTTAATGTCGTCGCTTGCTTCCTAAAGTTTTTTTCTTTTTTTTTCTAGACGATGATTTCGCAGCCTATTGGCTTTCAACTTTAGAAGTAACGCATTTTACTATTGTCATCTTAGGCATTCAAAGCTATGTATTTACTAGGCTACTGATTTGCGTCCAGCGTAAAATCAGCTCACCTCCAAGTTAGATGAGCAGATTTCGTCCTGAATGCTTAGAAAAGAAAACTGCCTGCATTATGATAGGAAAATACACCATTTCTACGTCGTATCAATCGCAGTATTGGGGCTGTTACTCTCAGCGAAATAAATACAGCGCGATTCTGCGTCTCCTGTGTTCGCTCGCTACTAGTTCTCGAGCTCCTTAAGCTGATGCCACTGATGCTGAGCCATCTTAACTCGCGAAGAACTTACACAGTGTACTCAAACAGAGTGCTCACAGTATTCACACAGCAGATAGGTATACTTTGAAAATCAGTGACTCGCTCATTCAACAGATTTGAATGGTCACTCTTTTAATGCTCATTCACTCAGTGAAACAAAAAAGCACATAACCTTATTTACAAATGCAGCTTCTATGGCAGGCACAATACCATCCTTCCAGCACCCAGAATTAAGACTGCGGGACACATCTTTTTTTTTTCGTTGTGGCTGTTGTTCCTAAGTGGAATAATGGGTTCTTTCTCCCATCGCAGACTGTTTTCTATTTTTTTCTTCAAAAACTACGTATTCTGAAGGAAACTGATCAAAGTACCGCGCGCAGTAAGGTATGATTTTCATAAGCTAATGGTCTACGTTATTTACCAAACAACATGTCGTAACAACTGCTTAGCTGCTGGAACAGAGAGCACCCAGCGTGTGCTTCGATTCTGAAAATTCGAGTCTTTTTTTTTTTCCCTGATATTTACTCCATGGCACTCACAATACGTGTCTCAGGAGCGCCACTTCTTGTACTTAGTTCTATGTCTCCCCATTGGAGATTCACACAAGGTTTCAGCTACCCCATTCGTGCGTTAACGAAAACTCATCACCGAACGGCATGCCAGTTAGAATGCAAGCCGGAACGCCAGTGAACGTGAAACAGTGCTAACGGATAAGAAAACTATCAGTGAGAGAAAGGGATCTCTCGCCGGTTGCTGCCAGAATTTTCCGCGGTTGGTGTAATAGGCATACGTATACGTACGCACTCCGCGAATACTAAAAAAAGCACTCCGCGAACTATCCCGCTGGTATGGCATGAACTTCCTCAAAGGTTCGCGTGAATCCGAACACGCCATCACGATCGAGGCAGATGCAGAGAGAGAGAGAGAGAGAGAGAAAAGAAACTAGAATAAGATAGGAAAACTGCACCCTCCATGCCTACAGGATCACTCGGACGGCAGATAAAAATACATCACGTAATCGAATTCACCAAGGTCTCATATGACTCGCACATGGAACCAAAAGAGGAAGTATTTAGCATAAAAAATTGTTTTCCGGCATGCGTACCAACGCTCCCTGTCGCCTTCGTGTGAATTTTGATGAGCAAATTTGGCAATGAAAGAAGCACACTTTTGCCTGTTTCTGCGCGCCAGCTGAAATTTCTGGGGCCCTTCACTACGGCGTACCTGATAGCGTGAGTCGCAATGGAACGTTCAACCACCATAATCCAAAGCAAATCAGTTTAGAAAAAGAAAGTTGTTTTTTTTTGTTTCGTCTATATTGAGATTCATGGCCGAAGGCTCAAGTTACGAAATTTTGGTCTCACTAATACCGATTACATGAAACTTCTGCCAAACCCTACCAGTACAGTAGAAATATATGGAAAAAAAACCGAAAAAGCCAGACAAATCAATAATTTCGTTCACAGATCTATCTTAATAAGGGAGTAATTACTCATTGACATCCACCCGAGCGCAGCCATACGGCTACAAAGGAAAGCTATACAGCTTACTCAGAAACTGCGTAGTTAAAGAAAAAAAAATGAGTAATTACGCAGTGAGAAATTACTCCCTTATTACAAATCTACTCCACCTTGGGGGATTCCCCTAAATATTTGACCAACACAGATCTTCCTTGTATGCGCCCTCCTTCAGCACGCGTAATTTATGAAGAGCGTGTTTCCGGGTACCTGGATGGCAAGTGTCCTAGGCTGCATATTAAACAGACCGATTAACAGACCTGACAGAGCATGTTCGCGTGCCTCTGTGATGGAGATCTCTGAGTCGTCTAAGCTCAAACAGTACCCGGTGCAGAATGCTGCGATCTTTTCGCTCTAAATTTTACGAGAGTAGAGATCGGGGCACACTGTCACGTGAGTTGCAATGGCAGTTGTGCTGGGCACTACGATTATGACGCACGAATGAAATACTGCCATCTCCTGGACACCTTTGGGCCCGATCGAAGGCATGCCCCCCCCCCCCCCCCCCCCCCCCCCCCCCTACGCAACTTAATTTATTACACAAAGCTCGACACGACGTCTCGTCGCTCCTGTGCCCAACGAAAAGTGGCCACAAAATTCTTGCTATAGGCTCTTTTCGGGAGCAACCCACTCTTCCCAGCTGTTAGAATATAGTATGTGGGTAGTAAAGCGGCCGCCTAGCATCTGGCACAAGAGACTTACCTCGACCCGTAGCAAAAATATTCTGAAGGCGTTTTACCGGCTGTTCAAACCTGTCCGCAAAAATGGCTGAGTGGTAGCATATTATCACAGTTTAATTCCGTATTTCGAGCGTCTGTCACGGCAAACAGCAGCACAGGCCGCCGTGGTGGCTGCAATAAGCAGAATTTTGAGGGGGATACTTCCAAAGAAAAGCATGCACAACATTATCCGCAATCCTCTGCGTGCAGTTGCAGTGTCCTCCCAGCCAACGTGTCAGGGGGTTCTTTAAAGGGTTGCGTTGCAAAGCAACACAGTGATGCGTTCGACACGAAGAAATGCTGTATGGGATAGATAATTATAAAATTCTGAACAGAAAAATCCTTTTGTTGAATCAGCTGAATCTTTAATATGTCGACGTCTTATTTCCACAGGAATCTAGCGGCTAACGACCTAATATTCGCGCAACGGTAATTTTCGTCGTGGCCCACTGATCGTGAAAACAAGAAAAGCATGGATGCGTTTCTTTACAATTATTTGTATCCCAAGTTACTTGTGCACATGGCCCCCATCAGCGATTCCTACTGAACCGAATTAATTGCGCTTACTTTCTATTTATGCAATTCATCCTGTGTGTGATTTGAGGCTATAATCAACGGTGAGCAAAAATAATATATGGTAGCATCACCTAGCGCAATATATACGCTTCCATTTCTTTTGTCACTTAAAATTTTCGGCCGCAAATTGAATTGTTTTAAAATGTACAGCTAGCAAGTGACATTGCCGAGCACTAAGTTATGTGACTGAGTGCATGATCTTTATCCAGTTATGTCTATTCCTGGTGTAGTTGAAACGCTTGTTGAAGGCTTTTTGCTCATTTTGGCAATAATCATTTTTTTATTTTGCTAAATCCTATAAATTATTTGAAATGGAGGAGGGCATGTTTTTGCCGAAATTCGCATGCTGAGGAATGTCTTTGCGGGAACCATACATCGCGTGGCGCCATCGTTTGCTATCGGAGTTGGAAAGAGGGACGTACGACATTCCCAGACATATCGATGTCACGAAGCTACTAGAATTAAGTGTGACAAGTGCGAAGGAGGCGACATGCGTGTGTTCTGATGGAAGCACAGCGTTCCAGTTGTTGAGCGTCAACACATTTGTTAAAGCAGAGAATCGGGTTAGTTTGTCGCTGTGTCTTCTGTGCGTTTTTTCAGTGCTTTTAGAGTTGTACGGGAGACAGTGCAAGCCCAAAAAATCTGGACAAAAGCACTTTTGAACTGGAAAGAGTTTATGAACGCAAATTTTTTCATGTACTGTAAGATTTCATAATAACAATCAATATATCCGGAAATCTCCCGTTGGCAGGCTTCCAATTTTGTGTTCTGAACTGTTTTGCTGTCGTCAAAAGCGTTCTCTATTAGTTTACTATGGCAGTCTTAACTGCTCGATGCGAGCGATGGAAACGTTAAAAGAAAAAAGATTTTGCTACATACCGAAAGAATGAACCATTACCTTCAATATTTCCATACGAGTGCCTTAGAGTTTTGCAATATTCAAAATTTATGTCCAAGAATTTCGGACGTGCACGAACACATACACGCAGGGCTTATTCACTTTGTCTTACGTCTAACTCTAAAAATGCAGTTAAGCTATAGCGTGAACATTTCTCTCAACACTGCTACAGAATGTGGGCATTGTTGTTCGCTTCTCTTACAGAAGATTGACTATAGTCACGGCTATACCTCAGATTAAGAACGGAAGAGATTGGCGCCTGCTCTCAGCTGTTCCAAGGACACTTAGCTGGCCGCCAGCAAAGAAAAGAAAAGGAAGAAAGCCAGCTCTTGCAAAATCATTACGAAAGTTTCGTGGCATTCAGCCTCCCTGGGTACGTGAACGCAAGATTTTTTTCTTGTATCAGCGAGCATTGGCAGTTCGCTGAAGCGGGGAAGGAGGTCCTTAGTGGAAAGGCAAAGAAACTTGTACGCAGCCGGAATGAAAAAAAGCTCCGGCGAGCTTCCTGGTTGCCCCAACAACATGATATAACAAAAGAAGTTAGCAGGACGCTTAAGTTTCGCGTTAATATAGTAGACGTGATAGTGCCTTCGCATTCTTTTTTTTCCCTTTCTCATTTCTCGCCGATTACGAAACCACTGTCACATTACCGATCACAGTCATCGATTACATTTACGACTACCGATCACAATGCCGATCTCAGTCATCTATTACATTCACAATTACCGATCATATTATAGACTACCTATCACAATTATCGGTTATCAATCACTAAGCATTATCTATAGGTTACACTGCACGACACCCTACGCCACTACATACTCATAAACATCATTTGCTTCAGTACAATGAAGTACCATAACACCACCTTTTCGTTCCGCGCAATTTCTGAGCCTATAATTAGCATATTTATATTTCGTTTTATTTTTTTTAATTACTATAACATCATTACACGTTCCAAACACAGGTTACTAAGTCTTACACACCACAATGCGTTCACTAGGTGCCCCTCTAGCACGCTCGAACCAACGACCCTTCGTGGCCTGTAATGTTTTATACATAACCATGTAGAATAAATAACATGAAAGAAAGAAAAAAAAAGACCCTTCGTGGCCTATGCGTTGCATGCCCGCCTGGCAGGCAAAGAACATAGGTTCGAATCCCAATGGCGACTATTTTCTTGTGGTGGTTTGCTGTACTGTGCTTTACCTATATTCGGGTACATTTTCCTCCTAGCGGAGGATGGCGGCCGGCGCTGGGATTTCAGCAGAACGAGCTCCTTACGCTGTCGCGCAAAACGAAATCGTGGCCGTTACAGAACACTATACTCTGTCGGTGGCCGCAACGTCTTGTGTTATTCAGTCGGAAGTTTAGTTACTCTGCCAGCAGGGCAATTATATCCTGTAATATGCACGAAAGTTTTCCTTCAGCCGTGGCTGCGAGAGCAAAAGTTAGAATTTTTTTTTAGAGGAACTCACTGTCGGGCCTGCAAGGCAGCTTTTTCGCAGACTCAGTTTCGCGTCCGCATTGCAGCCCACCTTGACAACTTTTCTTGTCCAGGCTCTCCTGGATGACAATAAAACACACATGCGTATTTACAAGCCCACACTGTGTACATGAGCACGTATGGCACTCATTGCCTACACTGCCCCGTAGGTATTCGTACAGCTTGTCCGGATGAGAGCTTGGAGAAAGGGGGGATGAAGAAGAAGACAAAGATGGCAGTCGATGGTTCGCATTCACCACCGTACCTTGGCCAATCCTCCCGCGTGGGTATGTGCCATTTTCATGTGGAGAAGATGAAGAAGAAGTAGAAGAAGAAGAAGAATACACAGGCTGTTATGGCAGTTACCCCAAGAAGCACTTCTTGAGCAGTTACAACCAGCATTTTGCGAGTTTACCAGCATTTTGCGAGTATACGAGCAATCCTTTGTTTTTTTTTGTGTCTTTTTTTTCGCCAGAACACTTCATAGTTCGAGATATGACCGCTTGAATCAAGAAATGAAACTGAAGTTCTGTGTGGGACAGCACCGCTTGCTTCTAAATGCGACAGTCAAGGCTCATAAGAGGCACATCGAGCGGCGCTGTTGGTGCGAAGACACAAAAAGAGAACAAAACTAAAACTTCCAGAAATGAACAAAACAGTCGTTACGCAACGGTACTTCCTCGTCTCGAGACGAGAGGGGCCAGACAGACCGGACGCTCTCCTCCCGTTCACATAAGTGGGTCGGCGAGGCAAGGCCGTGTGAACTTGACACAGAAACGAGCGAACCCATCCCCCCTTCCCCGCTACAAGTCAGCCGCCGCTCTAAGGTTGCTTTATCTTTTGTGATTTTCGTTTTTGGCCAGACATCGGAGAGGCGCGCCCGTCTGTCGCGGTCATTGCGCTGAATGCCGCAAGGGATGGCGAGATGCTGTCGAGAGAAGGAAGGAATCTCACCACGAAGCTTTAATCTGGAGTATAAGTTTGAGAAAAGCAGGCTAAAGCAAATCTAGTGCTTCGACAAGAGCCAGCGTTTCGGATAGGGCATACATCCCGGACTGACGAACGCAAGTCCCTTTGCCGTACCATTAGCACAGGGTCCCGGCCCCACACCCGTTCTTTTCAAATTCTTGTAATTATCTTCCGGTATTCTTCTTCGGCGTAGCCCAGATATATCACACAGACAAAAAAGATACGAAGTTCAAGGATGGATTTATTTACAGACGAATCTATCTATTTACACAAAACAATTGGCTTGTTCCTAAACACAGCAAATCCCACTGATCGAGGGCCTGAATCACACGTCAAGGCTCACTGGGTGATGCCAACACGGGCGCAGTCAGCTAAGAACTCGAGGATCACAGTCATCTTCTTGGTGTCTTGATGGGGGCGCACGAACCAGGCGATGGGTTCAAACGTCGGGAGGTCGGTCCCAGGACGCAGTCGAGAGGATAGTGCGTTCGGAATCGCGAGACCACATCATTGGCGTCGACCAGCAAACTGATTCTCTCGTTAAGCAGTTGATTCCGAGTGGCGGTCACTCTGAAAAATCGCGGCTAGGCGTACAGACAAGCGCGGTGGAAGCATTATTGGGCTCACACTCCCATTGATAGTAAGCGAACATAAACCGTTTCGCCACCTGCAGCAAAATTCTCGCTACGCGCCTATACGGCTGTAATCATTTCAGCCTATTTAATAACTTCAGAAAGCAAACGAAACAGCGAAGCGATATCGACTGACTTGTATCTTGAAGCTGCTGCTGCTGTCTCACGCTTCGCTTTTATTCAAGAAAACATGGACCAGATTACGCTGCCGCATACATCTCGACTAAATTTAAGCCTCATTGCACCAGCACGCGCTACTAATCACAGGTCTTAAGTGAGCCGTACTCACTTAGCTTTACTTTCGGCTCCAACGCGATGCTGAGGCCTCGTTCTTTTACAGTAGGACTTGATGTAAAAGTTCATGAACATGACGAAAAAGAAGATACCCTGCGGTAACGTGATACACATTTGTGCCAAGGGATAACCGCAGTCGATGAACAGAGGAATCATCATGTGGAAGAAAAGGATCACAAACTGGGCGAGCTGGAACTGCGTCAGGTAGCGCTTCCACCACAGGTACTTCTGCACCGACGGTCCCATCAGGGATAGGAAGTAGTAGGAGTACATGACCACGTGCACGAAGCTGTTGAAGATGATGCCGAAGGCAACGTGGCCGTCCGCACCGTAGGCGAGACCGAACCAGCCGTTGAAGACCACCAGGACATGGTGCACGACGTGAAGTACGGACACGTGCGAATCCTTCTTGCGCAGAACGAAGAAGATGGTGTCCAGGAAATCCGCGATCCGCACCAGCACGTACCACCAGACGTGCGAGAGCATGCTCATGGTCAGCTCGTCGCGCGCCTCGAAGTCGATGCCCTGGCACAGCAGGCTGTAGCCGCCGCCCAGGTACGTCTTGGACAGGAAGGCCACCACGAAGTAGCAGTTGAGGAGCACCATGGACGCATTGTAGAGTATGATCAAGGGCTTGATGCCGTCGTACGGTTTGCGGTCCTTCATGAAGCGCGGCCCGCCGACTTTGACGATGTAGACGTAGGCGGACAGGAGTAGCACGATGAACTGCTTGTTGCCGACGAGGGGCCAGTCGGCGATACGTGGGTCGCGCCTGAAAAACGTGTCCGCCGCCGACTCGAAGGCGGTCGCCGCTGCCGCGGCAGTGCTGTTCTCCATGGCGCCCTGCTCGGCTGCGGTGGCCCCGTTCCTGATTGCGGGGAGCGAGTTCTCAAAACGGAGTCACGACGGCGCCCGGACCAAATCTGAGCTCCGCTCTCCGGAGACGCGCCTCTTTTCTATGCGCTTTGCTCATCCGAGAGCCGCCGCGGTCGAGGAAGAGCAGGGGGGCGAGGAGGACGAGCGATGGGAAAGGGCATGCGGAGGAGGGACGCACAACGCAAAGTTGGGCGGGTTTTAATGGGTCCTTCTCTAGATCATGTTCTACCGTTACAGCATGGGCGATATGTGGGAAACCGAAGGGGGAGAGGAGGAGATCTCGATAAATAAATCCGATGCGGCACGTGGCAGCAACGGAGAAAACGCGTAGCCTCTACATCTTTTCCTTCCTTGCTGTATAGAAATGCGGTCACGTACGCCGCGTACCAATAATTTTTTCCTCCATCTCCAAGCCGCGATGCCTGATGTTGCTGAGGTCACGGGCCCGCTACTTCCTCTCCGGCGTCGATCACTTTCTGCGAGCCTTATTAGACACACCAGCTCGCGCAAGCGTGCAAAAAATAAAGAAAATACCAAGCACGAGAAAGTCCACGCGAGCACGCGCCAGCTGTTCATGGTCGCATGTGACGCTCATATGTGACGTCATCGCTCATTGCTATTGGGCTGAGCATCCAATAACGGCGCGTGCTTGGCCCGAGCCGGCAAATAGACGGAGGACTTCGCCTGCTGCCACCGTAACAGCTGGGATGCGTACGTATGACCATGTGAGGTTTCGGCCTGCATCACGTGCCGTGGAATTTCGCTTTTGGTCTGGCTGAAACAGGCACAGAGCCAGCTAGCAGAACAGCGCTTGGCGCCAATTAGACACGCCGCAAAACTTTCGGGTGTTTTTTTTTTTTTTTACAACGAGAGGAAGACGGTGCTCAAGTTTCTCCACAAGGTGAGACGATTTTCCGGGTTGGATCATTAGTTATGATGCTCGGATGCTGGTCCAAAGGTCGAGTGATCGAAAGCCGGCCGCGACGGCTTCATTTCTTTGGAGCCGAAATTGGTGGGCAGGTGGCCGAAATTGAACCCAAGCGCCCCATCAGTGCGTCTCTTATAGTCCGAGTGTATCTTCGGGATGTTTGGTTTGGTGTATGGGGTTTAACGTCCAAAAGTGACTCGGGCTATGAGGGACGCCGTAGCGAAGGCCTCCGGAAGTTTCGACCACCTGGGGTTCTTTAACGTGCGCTGACATCGCACAGTATACACGGGCCTCTAGAATTTCGCCTCCATCGAAATTCGACCGCCGCGGCGGGGATCCAACCCGCACCTTTCAGGTCAGCAGCCAAGGGCCATAACCACTGAGCCACCGCGGCGGCTCATCGGGATGTTAAGCCCCACACATCAATGGACGTTTTTGACATACCGGACATATTAGGGGGGACGCATACCGGTTTACCGGATGCCTAATGCGCACGCGCAGTGACATGGCTGTGGCCAAGCGGGGCCCCTGTGCGTTCGCATGCAAGAAGCATTTGTTAAACGTGTGTACGTTTCCGCTAATACGTCTCCGGTTTGCTAATTACCTCTAGCGCCAAGGGATGTTGCGGAGCTGGTTCATTCTTCATGTTCAAAGCACAGAAATATAGTACTAAAAAAGACAAACAATACACTAAAGGAATAATGGAATTTTAGCAGTGTTTGCTTTAGGGTTAGCTGTCTGATAATAGTTCAAGACGGATTATTTCCAATAGAATAGCATAAAAAGGTAGAATAAGGGTCCGCGAGAATAAAACTCCACTAGTATTGAAGAAGCGCAGCTTGTTGGGCCAGTTGGTGCATGGTGAGTAGAAAACCAGCGGAAAGGACGTGGTCACAAGAAGGAGAAGTGCACTGGAAAACGCTGGAAACAAAACTGAAAATTCTTTACTTGGTGAATCTCCAACATCAGAACGGGGTGCACATGCGCGAGAGCAACCACAAACGTTAACAAAACAACAAACACAAATTTGATTAAGCTCCCGAAGATTGCAAGTGGCAACCTATGCCCCATTCATGAAACTGTACTCTTTTGACGTGAACCTAACAAAGCCGTCGCTTACGCATTCAGTTCCTAACTGCTTGATTTTGAAAACTTTTAAGATTTCTCGTTCTATCTGCGTTCTGCCGCTGCCGATGATTCTGACATTATGGAACAGAGGGGTGCAGTCTTTGCAGTGGTTGCAATGTCTTGGCAGATTTGCTGTGTTGCCTGGCTGCAGCGAAGTGCGGTGCTGTCGCATACGGTCGTAGACGCATTGACCTGTTTGACATAATGTAGGCATTGCCACAGGACAGTGGAAGCGAGTAAACAACACCGGTTGTGCATTTGGCGAACATGCTCTGGTGCTTGAGATTACATTTCTTTTTTGTGCTAATTTTAGAGATACGTGAAGAAATCGACGACAGTTTGGTAGGCGCAGAAAAGACAACCTTAACACCGTATTTCATGGTAGCCATGAAATACGGTGTTAAGGTTGTCTTCAGTTGTTCTTTTTACTGCGTCAGCAGTATAGCCCCCTTTGCCCAAAATAACCGTGCTGTGTGCGTGTGTGCGCACGCGTACGTGCATGCAGCCTCCACCCTTGATGCACACCACACCCCGGTGGACGCACATCCGGGCACTCACAGATAAAAAATGCACTTTCAACAACCTTCCCCATCCCACCACCCCCCATCACCCAAATGTGCGGCAGATTGTTGTGACTAACTTTCTGCCGCCCCCTGCTACCTTGTCGTCTCTTGGAATCCACTCTGTTATTCTTAACGACCATCGGTTATCTTGCCTTCGCATTACATGCCCTGCTCAAGCCTATTTCATCCTCTTGATTTCGGCTAGGATGTCATTAACCCGCGTTTGTTCCCTCACCCACTCCGCCCGCTTCCGATCTCGTAAACGTTACACCTATAATTATTCTTTCCATAGCTCGCTGCGTTGTCCTCAGCTTAAGCTGAACCCTCTTTGTTAGCCTCCACGTTTCTGCCCCATAGGGAAGTACCGGTAAGATACAGCTGTTGTAAACTTTTTTTTTTTATTGATATCAGTAAACTGCCATTCATGGTCTGAGAGAACCTGCCATACAAGCTTTACCCTATTCGTATTCTTCTAGTTATTTAATGTAGAACTTAATGTAGAACTAATTAACATACTAGAATGGTGCCATGAGTGGAGCATGCTCCTAACCTCAGAAAAATCTGTCTTGCTTCGCGTAACCAGGAAAAATACCCGCTTCAGTATACTTACTCTGTCCAGGACCGCAGTTTAACCGAAGTGAAGGAATACAAATATCTCGGCGTTACACTAAATAACCGCCTCAGCTGGAACAGACATATTCTGAACATCTCTTCAGCCTTTCGCAAACTATGCCTGTTCAGACACAAGCTCAAGGATGCTCCCGCTCATGTCAAACTTCTCGCATACACAACTCTTATAAGGCCTAGGCTTGAATATGCTTGCACAGTGTGGGAGCCCCATACGATGTGCAATATTAATGCTCTTGAAAAAATTAAGAGGCGGGTAGTGCGTTTTATTTATTCCAGATACGGTCGCACCGATTCGGTATCTGAATTAATGGCAGAAAATGCAAGAAGAAAATTCCTCCGTCTTAAATTTTTATTTCTCTTACTTAATCACAAACTCGCACTTGATCCTAGCCCTTACGTTTGCCCTCTTACCACTAGACAGACACGTCACTCTCATGCCCTCTCTTTAACGCATCACTTTGCAAGGACTAACTTATACAAATTCTCCTTTTTCCCTAATACAATTGCAGACTGGAATAGTTTGTCTGCTTCTTTCCTCCAATCTATAGATATGCTGGAATTCAGTATGTAATCACTATGAAATCTTGCCTCCTGTCAGTTCTTTGGTGTCGGTTTTAACTGTGTCAGTTTTTTTGTGTGCTTATATTTTATGTGCAGTAATAACCGTTTCAACTGGTCTACGCAATGTGTTGATGTGTTTTGTAACTTGTGCTTTCATGCTTTTTTTAATTTTATGTAACTATATACCACTCCTGCTTGGGCGCTCAGGCTGCAGTATGTTCAAAATAAGTAATAAATAAGTAGACATATTCTCTTACTACTTCCAGCCCCTCGCTACCAACTGCGAACTGCTGTTCCTTTGCTAGACTATAGAACATTACTTTGGTTTTCTGCATGTTAATTTTTAGACCCATCGTTCTGCTCTGCCTATCTATATGCTTTGCAGTTCATATACTGAGTGACTTAGCAAGGCAATGACATTAGCGAATCGCAGATTACTTAGGTATACTCCGTCAACCCTTGGCGAGCATTGGCGAGATCGTGTGTCCCTGCCTGACACCCTTCCTTATTGGAATTTTATTGCTGACTTTATGGGGGACTATGGTAGCTGTGCAGTCGTTATAGATATCTTCCAATATTTGCCCATGACACTCTTCTACACCCCGATTGCGCAATGCCCGCATGACAGCTGAAGTTTCCACTGAGTCAAATGATTTCTCAAATCAATGAAGGCTATATATAGGGGTCGGTTATATTCTGCGCATTTCTCTACCACATTATTGATAGTATGAATACGGTCTATTGTCGAGTATGGTGAGACTGAGACTGTTACTGCGCCATTTCCTTTCCTCAAAAACCACCTCAACAACGTTGTTGGGTCGTTGCGCTAATGTTTCATATATTTGTGGTAAATGATGCAAAGAAAGGGAATGTATATATTCTCAATCGGTGTCTAAAGTACTATGCGTAAATAATTTCATTGCAAGTTTTCTTCTTTCAAATGATGTCCTAGATAATAGAATACCTGGATTACCGTGTGGTATTCGCCTAAGGCCGCTGAGTGTTTTAGAAAAGATTTTATTCTCTCATGCTGTTTCGGTTTCATCACTTGAACGATGCTGTAACGTGTATTTGAACTTTAGGTCCCGTTAGAAGCGGAAAAACTGTGATATAAACGCTGATACGTTGTTTTCACTAACTACTGCACATAAACCAGCCTGCTTCATAGGCTAGAATTACGACTAATTGCATATTAGCAGTCATATTGCCGTTTTTTTCGTGCCTCATGTACCCTGATTTCAACTACACGTCCCAGCCATCGCTCTGTTGATGAAACCAAAAGAGCGTCAAGAAGGAATTCAAATATAATTCATTTCTTGGTCGTAGGTGAATACCACGGGGTGCTCCATATACACCAATGTCGAAAGCATCGTTTGAAAGAAGAAAACACGTAAGGAAAAAATTTGGTGTCTATAGTCCTTTATTGCGTTACATCAGTGCTAACAATTTGATTAAAACCATACGCAAACATGTGAAGAGGAGGAGTAATAACTCAAGATTTCGCATAAACCTGACGTACAATGGTTTATAATTGGTGCTAGTAAATTACAGAAGCGTCAATTAGGCTCCTTCCCAGACACCAGACTTCATTCAATTTTGTTGTCCCATAAACTGTGTGCCATTTTCGCATTTTCTAGCGCAGACAGCTTCGGATGGACAAACCTACGCGCTAGACTATCTCATTTTGTCTGAAAAAAAAAAATGTGTATTGGGTATGCAAAAAAAAGTGGGGCCGAACCGAGTCCCGAACAGGTTCGGAACGGTTCCTTTGAATCGCTCCGGTTCGGGTTCAGCTCCAAGATGGCCAAAAAATTATGGGGTCGATTCGGTTCTCGTTTCGGGCGAAAATTCGGGTTTGGTTCCGGTTTCGGGTTCAGGTTCGGTTCCGGTTCGACACCCTGAGAGAAAGCCAGTTACAATCCTTGATAACATGGTTGCCATTTTTGGTTTCTTTCAGCACCGAATGATGTCCGCTGCTGTGTTTAACATCCCAGCAAACAGCGCCACTCACAAGACAAGGAAGATGGAAGAAAAAGCGACGGGCGTTAACAGCGCTTAACAAACTGGGCCTTCTTTCCCTTGTCAATCTTCCCTTTCTGGAGACAAGCAAGGTGATTTCGTAGACAAGCCGCTCGAGGGATGGATAACGCACTGTTAACCTCTTCGGCAGATGCGTAAGACCTTCCCAACCTCACGCGTGGTTTTTCCCTATGCCTAAACAGCATTCTAGTCCTCTGAACACATCAGGAACCCCCTTCGGTCAATTCCGCATATGTTCGGTGGTACAGCGGCGTTCTTTCATTCTAGACCTTGCGTACTATCCGGTTTGACCCGAAGGTTAATACAATTTGGCTTGCAATTTTTTACTTCCATTGGAAAAGCTCGGCATTAATCCTGACTCATATCCCTTTCTCGTGAACCAGAAAAAATACCTGAGCTAAAAATGGGTCATTACTTCCATCAGAAATGGGATTCCTCATAAGCTTAGTAGGTGGCTGGAAGGTTTAGGAGTGAGCATCATGTTTTGAACAAAAAAAAAAAAAAGAATTAGGATCTGTGTACAATGGGGCGCTGCAAAAGTGCCCAAGTTGGCTCTTTTTTATTTGCTGTTTTCTCCTTGCATTTGCTATCCGTTTTGTTAGCCCATCGCCCCGCCATCCTTTCAAAGCGACAGGTGTTAAGAGTCTATTCCTTGGGGTGTAGTTACTCTGGAAGATGGAGTAGGATGGAAGCTAAAAAAAGTGCTCTAAAACTATACAGATATGAAGTCACTGTCATATTTTTACCTCTACATATCGTAAGATATAAATACCTTAACAGTTGTCACGGAACCTCACGTTACACAGTGGTAACCACGCTGTGAATTATTTTTTGTTCCCCTTATCCTGCGTTTTGTCAAACCATGTATGCCACGGCTTTTATGCGTAGCATATTGCAATCCCTCAGTTGAGCCCTTGGGCGCGGCCGGGCAGCCACCAAACCACGTGACGTGACGTCACGTGGTTTTGGTGAGGTCACGTCATGACGTGACGTCACCAAACCACTTAAAAAAGAAAGAGGAAAAAAAAACAAAAAAGAAAATAAAAAAGGACGGCTGAGCATGGCGGCGGTTGCCACCGCCCCGTTTCAAAGGGGGCGCTCCTTTCCATCCATCGATCCATCCATACGTCACGGAGGAAAAGCTGCTGAGAAAATCGAGTGCCGCCAAGCAATACCTCGCGCAAAAAGACCGCGCAATATGCAACGCATTCTTGGCTTAACCAAGCTAAGCCTGGGCATCTTTTTTCTCCTAGAAAATCGAAGGCCTCTTGCCTCACCCCACTGTTCGCGTTCTTTCTTCTTTTTCTTTTTGTGTTGTTTTACGAATCAAGCGTCCTTGGCGCGTTTGCTTCGTTCTTCATCAGGACAACAACATCGACGAGAGAGGGAAAAGTTCGCGACTGTTCTCGTGGGAAGCAGCGGTCGTCGTCGCCTGCGTAATCGACCAAGCTGCGCCTTAGGGATGCAAGAGCTTTCCCACAATATCAAGGTCTTGACTTGCAGCAGCAGCACTAAATCACTACTGCAGGGAAAATTACTGCACCCGCAATGACAAATGAGGGTTTTTTTTTCGCATTTATTCTCATACTCTTCACTGCCATCGCTGACAGAGTACGTTGTCCCGGAGTTTACGAGGGGCATGGTAGCGGCGGGGCGATCCAAACCGATCGCTGTGTACGCTGTTGGGCGTGAGAAAGGCACGTGAGGAAAGGCATGTAGGCGCTGTCCCTGTTGCCCGTGTAATAATGTATTCTGATGACGGTTCAGTTTGAGACGCTTGCGAAGGGTAACTGCTGGTATCGCTCTCTTTTTTTCGTTGCACTCTCATTTTATCTTCGTTTCAACAAAAATGCACGGCAGCGCAGACACATCCTTCCTTGCCGGTCTCCACGCCCCAAATTTTCTTCTTTGAGTTCTGAGTCAGCGGCAGGATGACAGAGCGACCGCGAAATGCCCGACTGAACAGCGCTAGCAATGCAACTTTTTGTCCTGTTAACATTATTTACAGTTTCCTTACAAAGAAGTTTTAGACAGTCTATAGAGCGTCCATAGACTTCTGTCTATAAAGTCTACAGACTGTCTATAGACAAATCTTAGAGAACAGTCTATAGAAAATACAAATGCCATGCCAGTCTATAGAGAATCTATAGATTTATGGCCATACACTTTTAGTAGACTTTTGTTTATAGACAGTCTATAGACTACGAACAGACAAAAAGCAATATTTATAGGAAGTCAACACAGTCAATAAGAAGTCTATAGACTGTCTATAGACCATTAAGGCTTGGAAGCATCGTCATCACCATCACAATCATCAGCAGACTAACTACGTCCACTGCTGAAAAGAGGCCTCTCCCTGACTCCCAGTGACGTCCAGTTAACCTTTAAAAAAGGTGTGCGCTCAACTGACGTTCATAGAAAAAGGAGAGACAACAAGACAGAAGCGCTTCGGTCCTATCAGTCTCTCCTTTTTTCTGTGAGCGTCAGTTGAGCGCACAGCATTTCTAAAATATTATTTATACCAACTAGCCCGTCAGAATGCCTTGCTTCAGCACAATGGCCCTGTCCCGCACCAACCGCAGCCACCTTCTTTCGGCAACCTTTATGTCCTCTTCCGCACACCTGACTCTCCGTCCCCCCTGTACGTCGTCCTTCTTATGGATTCCCCTCCGTTATGCTGAGTGAACATCGGTTATCTGCCGTATCTGCCATTTCCTCTTCTTGATCTCAGCTATAGGTAACATTGACTCGCGTTTTTTTTCCTTAACCCGTACTTCTCTATTCTTGTCTCTTAAAGTTACCGATACCACCTACTTTCCCATAGTTTAATTTGCAGCCTTTTCGTTGGCCTACATGTTTCTTCCCAGTAAGTGAGTCGGTCCGCATCCACTGACTCTAAGCACGCTGCGCTGCGTCACAAGTCTGATCACTGCCTTAGTGAGTTGCTCCTCAGCCACTGGGGAGTGAGGGCCAGAGCTTAACTGGTGTATTCACACTGGGAATGGTGGCCGAAAACGCAACGTAAGCATAACGGACTATGCAACAGACAGAGCACTATACATAAGAATGAGGAGCTGCAATGGGACCTCTCTTTACTGTCATTAATCCTTGGAAAAAACAAAGAGAAGAAATCGCATGGCAAGAAAGGAAATACACAGAATTTACATATCGAGAAATCAAGTTTACCCCCGTACTTTCTATCGCTCTCCTCTTTTTCCCCCTTATTTCCGCCAGCCACAGTCCAGGTTCTTCAAGCTTTGATGGCAGATCCCGCGGCTACCAACATATTTTCCTTCCGTTCTACTTTGTTTTTGAACACATCACTAATACACCCTTTACTTTTAAGGAAACTTGCTGCACTAAATATTGTAACGAAGACGAAGAAGAGGGCAGTGGCGCGGGACGGAGCGCTCGCGCTAGGCCCACAGCCATTAAACCATATTATCATCTGTCATCATGTCGTCCTTTTCCTAGGCTTGCCACCTCGTATCATTTGGTGTGAGGTGTGGGTTCCTCCTCGTCATCCCGGACCCTGGAGCATCGCCGCCTTCTGCTCGCCTTCGTCGTTGGCCGAGGGGACCGGGACTTCGCCGCCGGCTCAACCCAAGCCCGACCTGACCAGAACCGACCGGCCGCTTTCCCCAGCCCCTTCCCCAGCCCCGACCACAAGACACGACGACCAGGACCACACGAAGCATGACCCGACGACGACCCGAATCAAGACGGCACCCCCGCCCAAGCTGTCCGGCCAGTCCTTAAACCCTGACCTTCGGCTGTGGGCGACCGACCGCTGGACCTGAAGCTCCAGGGACAACCGTTCACCAGATCATCTCGTTCGTATTGGTGGCAAGCCTTTCATCTTCTTCTATCCTTTGTGGTCATGGTCACCGCCACCTCATCTTCGGGAATTTAAGCAATCGATCGGGACGATCGCTCGGAGGACCCGGGTCATGTAACGAAGACGAAGAAGAGGGCAGTGGCGCGGGACGGAGCGCTCGCGCTAGGCCCACAGCCATTAAACCATATTATCATCTGTCATCATGTCGTCCTTTTCCTAGGCTTGCCACCTCGTATCAATATTAACCGCACAATGCTTGCCTGGATCGAAAACTTCCTATCGCCCCGCCGATAGTACGTAATATTAAATATATTTTTTCAGATATAACATCAGGCGTTTCACAAGGCTCAGTTTTGGGACCACTTCTGTTCTTAAAATATATATAAATGATATTTGTTCACAAATTCATTCAAATATATGGTCTTTTCCAGATGACTGTATTTTATACAGACATATAAGAAATGAATCTGACGTTCCAGTTGCAAAGTGATTTACTATGTGTTCTTGAATGGTGGTCAAAATAAAGAATAAAACTAAACACTGAAAAATGCGTACATGTTGCCTTTACACGTAAAAAAAGAGTTAACCTCAGAATATATACTCAACAGTAATATAGTTTCACAAAAATTTCAGCATAAATATTTTGGTGTGACATTCACAGCCGACTGTTCATAGAGTGTGCATGTTTATACCGCGGTTGCAAAGGCCGCCGGGACCTTAAACTTTATAGAACTAAATCTGAGGCACGCGCCGTCTCGCTTGAAACCAACAGCCTATTTAACATACGTTTGGCCACTGCTGGAATACGCTTGTGTCGTATGGGACCCATTGCATATAACACTGAGCAAAAAAAAAAATTGAAAAAAATTCAAAACAGAGCAGCAAGGTTTTTTTTCTGTGTCGGTACTCGAGAACTGATAGCTGCACCAACATGAAAAATAATCTAGGATGGGAAACTCTTTCTTCTCGACGACGGAAATTACGACTTAAACTCCTGTATCAAATATATCCCGAGAAAACCAGCACGCGAAAGAAAATATATTTACAATGGCCGCATTATGACTCTGCTCGCACTGATCACTGTCAAAAATTTTAGAATACCGGGTCAGAATTAATACCTACGCCAGTTCCTTTTTTGTTCGTTCCATCGTCAATTGGAATCTGCTTGCAGATCAGCAAGCGCGCTGTGTAAATGAAGATGTGTTTTTGTCAACTCTGTAGCACGCCGCTGTAGCTCCCTCGGGCTAAGAGGAGTAATCACTGAATAAAGAATAAAGGAGGAAGATCAGGTCACTCAACGAATAATTGAATGAATTAATTGCTCTCAGTGCTTGAAAAAATTCCGGTTAATTTTCACGTCACACGACCTCAAAGGTTTGGTTTGGTTTATTGAGGTTTAACGTCCCAAAGCAACTCAGGCTATGAGGGACGCCGTAGTGAAGGGCTCCGGAAATTTCGACCACCTGGGGATCTTTAACGTGCACTGACATCGCACAGTACACGGGCCTCTAGAATTTCGCCTTCATCGAAATTCGGCCGCCGCGGCTGGGATCGAACCTGCGTCTTTCGGGTCAGCAGCCGAGCGCCGTAACCACTGAGCCACCGCGGCGGGCCACGACCTCAAAGGTGCGTCAGCGCGTCGCCGATAGCTTGACATGAAGAAAAATGGGTGGTGGAGAACTCTAATAAATATTGAGCCTTATCTTAAGCTATTGTTAGGTTGACTCTTGGTCTCGTGAAGTGGCCGGCAGTAGGTGACGTCCGGCGACTTCCAAAGCCCAACCCACCAGCTGTTTTTGGACAAACAGAGCTGGACACCGCGACCTCCCATCGCTCGAGGTCATAGCCACTCTGATGGGGGATGAAACTCTGAGCATATTTATAGTATGTGGTGGATCCATGATGTTGAAGCACCGCAACGACAAGGACGGAAACGAAGAAAGAAAGAAAAAGTGTTCGCCATCAAGTGACAGAAATTAATTGGGAAATGTAAAACAAAACAAAAGAACAGAAAAGCACATGACATGCGCAATTCAGTTCGTGATTACAACGCTCGAACCAGAAAAAAAATCACGTAAAGCAACACCACGATTCAAACTATATTACAGGGATTAAAGAGAATTTTATACTCCGTTTCATACATAGCTGTCAACGCTGCCAAAGGTACGAAAGTAGTCCGCTGCAAAAAACAAGCAAAATGTATCCGTCCGCCTCGCGTCGTGGCTGAGTGGTACGAAGCGCGCGCCTTTCTGTTCATTTTACAAACGGCCTAGGTTCGACTCCTGGCTCGGGTGGTTTTTTTATTAATTTTTTTTATTTTTCTTAAAAGATTCATTACGTAGAAACTCGAAACTGTCAAACTCTAATACCTACTTTGAAAAACACAGTGATGTTTACTTGTCTCGAAGGGAAAAGGTAGTGTAGTGTATTGGCGACGGACGTGATTGCGAAGTGCTTTTCTCGGGTACTGAACGACTTTTTAGCATGCGGCACACAATGAATCATTGTGTGGTGATAGAATTCAGTGTGGCGTCGATTATTCGGAGCAGCCTCGGCTAGCGGCAACCTTGTATTGATCGGTGTACTCGGCGGCTTTAAAGTGAGGAGCGTCTGACTCGGGTCTCCTCTTTGAGCTGTTGTCACAAGGAAAATTCTTTGAAGTCCTTCCGGTCGTAGTAATGTTTTGTATTAGATGTCGGATTCGATGTGTTATGGGAGTGAGCTAGTGCGGCGAGATGGGGATTGTTGAAAGCTCTGCATTTTTAGGCCCTGAGCAGAGATTCCGCTGCACAGGCCATCGAACGCAACAAGTGGTGTCGTATATTAGCGCACTTGCCGCTGCAGGTGACATTGTTATTGTGAGAAGACGACGACGAGGTACCGTGGTTCATTAAGAGGGCACACGAAGAAGTTGACGAAGCTCGCTGTTCGTTCTCCTCAAGGTAGCTCGTCGTCGTCCTCTCGCGGTATCAATATAAAGATCGCTCG
Source organism: Amblyomma mixtum (assembly GCF_055824585.1). NCBI lineage: Eukaryota > Metazoa > Arthropoda > Arachnida > Ixodida > Ixodidae > Amblyomma > Amblyomma mixtum. Next base: position 279,187,498 of record NC_143012.1, on the reverse strand, counting down.
ATGAGTGCAAGACTTCGCTTTCGTTTTTCGAACTTAAAACCGATATCTTTTAGTAGCCTCCACAAGGTAGCCTTACTCATGTCCGGCAAATCGGCATCTTCGTTCACTTCATCCAGGATTCTGTCCAAAGTAGGTATTTCGCGTTCGGCATACATACGATGTAACTTGAGTCGGATGGCGTTGACTGCAAAGCTGTCATATTTAACACTGCGAGAGCTAGATATGGTCACCTGGCTAGGTCGTTTTTGCGGTGATCTTATTCCAGTAGCGAGACCTTCCTTCTTGAACCTCGCAACTGTCCGAGGGCTCACCCCGGTCATCTCGCCCACAGTTTCGAGAACTTCGCGCACAGTCTTCTCCGGGAAGCGCTTCCTTACGCTAGAGTAAACGTTGACAATAACCTGCTTGGAGTCTTTCGAAAATTTCGGAGACTTCAGCTTGGAGAACAGGCGAGCAGGAGATGTTTTTGAAGCCGCAGTGGGCGAAGAAAACAAGCGAGTAGGCGATAGCGGTGCCATTTTCTCCATACTCGGAAACCGAAAGACGAACGCGGAAGACATCACCGGCCGGCCTAGCTGCGAAAACCTGATACAGGAGGAGCCGAAAAAAAAACCAGAAAACTAAGGCACTCTGTTTTGAAGAACATTAAAGAAAAAGCAATCTTTTTGCAAAATAAAACACCATTATTATTATGCTGCAATATTAACCAAAAATAACTTTAATTTTGAGTTCATTACTCTTGTCACTTTCGACGCACTACATTACGATGCGGACGAGGAGCGCGAACAGGTGCCGCAGCCTTGGCTGCGTTGACAGCTATGTATGAAACGGAGTATAGTGACTCGAGTTGTCTCAGGGACTCCCGTCCCTCGAAAGAAACAGTGACATACAAACAGCCCAAGTCCGCTAAGGCGCGACACACACACACACAAAACACACATGCGTCGAGCCCACCAAAGTTCGGGGCACAGTCACAAAGCGTTCACGTCGCGGTGTTCGCCACGCACTGGTGTCCCTTTAGACCACGACACACAGCAGGACACGCGCACAACACACATTTTCCTGCTCATAGTACGGCAGGGGTAGTACGGCCATACGGCCGCGCCGCACTTCGATGGAGCGGGCGGACCAGCGCCGAAGGAATTGGTGCTCCTCCAGCGACACGAGGGATATCGCATTCTCAAGATAGTAACAACAGCGATGGCGCACTCACGCAGGTATCGGCTGACTTTCTTATCCTAAAAGCCTCCATAATCTCCCGGGCTTTCTTATCTCTTACGTGTCCACAGAACGGGCGTTTCTTCGAACAGTGGAGTGCACTTGTGGCTCTTCACGTGTTTGGTCAAACACGTCAATAAGTTTTGTTCTTTTGTTTTGGTTTACACCTCCCAGTAAATTTTTGTCAGTTGATAGTGGGCGCTTTTGCTGTCTTTCATCGTCTCCGTCCTCGTCATTGTGGTGCCTCAATATCTTGGATTCGTACCAAGTCGCCCAATTTTCCACCCTTATGTGGCGGAAATAGCTCTAGGGGCGAAAACAAGTCCCATGTCCATGTGTATTGAAAACCGCGTTAGACTACGCTCCGCTGGCACAGCGTGTAAAGAGGAAGGATTCGTCATGAATCTTTAATGTATACCGGACATTATCACAGTCATACACCCAATTTTCCACCCTTATGTGGCGGAAATAGCTCTAGGGGCGAAAACAAGTCCCATGTCCATGTGTATTGAATACCGCGTTAGACTACGCTCCGCTGGCACAGCGTGTAAAGGGGAAGGATTCGTCATGAATCTTTAATGTATACCGGACATTATCACAGTCATACATACTGCCCCACAAGCGCCGTATACTTCCTCCAGGAGTGATTAATGACACTGTCAAAGTTCCAAGTCCGCTTTGCAACAGAAAGCCTCCAGCGCCAGTGACCGGCTGACAGTGTTTACCGCGGGAGCAGAAAAATATCAGTGAAAACAATTGACAAAAGTTAAAGCGATCACGCCTGCCAGTCGCGAGAAACAAAAAAAAAGAGAAATCTGCCCACAAATCATTTTGAGCTAGGCTTTCGTGTTTGCCTTCGGGCCACCTTTATCCGCAACCTACGTCCAAAGAGCCATATGAAGCAGCCAACCAGTGACGTTGTCATAAGGAGGACCCTGAAGACAACTCCATACAATATAGTTTTCGCAGAAAAAAAAATGATTACTTTCCTCTTCCCGGTTATGTTCACATTTTGTCCAGCAGAAAACGACTGCTTTAACGCCTAGGCATTTAGATGTTAAAATATTCCCTCCAGCCGATTTAAACTCGTGACGTGGTTGCGAAAAGAGCGGGTTCCTACCGTTTTCAAGTGGATGGCGGTGTAGCGTTGCCTCTGAGATCCGCACCAAAAAATGGCGTCCACGCACGCATTTTCATTGTGAAATGGGCCGCTGGGGCGACACTTGTATTTTTTTTTTCTAGCTTATACAAACTCTATCGATATAAACCATCTCCGTTTTGTCCCCAGCGTCACTTGGATACAACCTTCGGTTCCCCTTGCAGCACTCGATGATATTAGGCATAATTTTAGAAAGGCCAGCAAGGCACCAAGGTATCCATTAATTGGTACTATTTTTGTTGTTTTTTTTTCGTTGGGAGTACGTTGTTTGTTTATTTTCATTTTGCTCTCTACGTGTGGCGCGTGCTCTATGGCGTTGAATGCAAAATAAATGGAATGTTTTGTGTTTCGGGCACATTCACAGAGAATCGGCAACTATGTGTGGAAGACATTTCGGGTCAATAGCGGTTAGTATAAGCACCTTTGCCTAGCTTCTAGCTCGCACAAGGTGGCGGTAAGGGCGATGTATTTCCAGTCTGTGTTTACCGGAGGAGCTCCACCTATGCCATAGGGCTCCATCTGGACCACAGATGGACAAAAAATCCATTAGGCTTTCTAATACCTTCTAACACTATTGAGGCAGAAGCTGTCTATTCGGCCCGGTTGGTGCCCGTTAGCTGAGCTATAGTAACCTGGTGTGCTCTCGGTGAAAGCATGCATGTTCAAGACAACATGAACATGAACGCACGGCATTATTATAACATGCCGATGAAGTCGCCTTGGATTTTCTGTATCTGTGCGTTTTATACTAAAACGACAGACGTGGAACGTGGCCTAAAGGTGGTGTCTCACAGATTTTTCCACGGCACACACTAGCTATCACGATCCACAGTCCTTTTCCTTCCGAAAAGCCAAGCGTGAAAGATCAGCTAAGTCAGTGTACGATTTTGAATGGCGCCTTGCAGCATCGTCGATGCCCCTCTGTGCCGGGTACAAGAGCCAGCTGTGAATGGACCGGCCATGACCAGGCGCGCACTACGCAATCCTCTCCGGCTCCAAGCTTGAACGAGAGAGCATTTCGGCGGCAGCGGATTTCTCTCGCTCTCTCCGCCGAATGCCCAAGCGTGGACCAGCCTTTAGAGAGACGCGTCCCAGCAGCGACTCGTGTGCAGCGGCAAAGGAAAAACGCCCTCAAGCAGGAACGTTGCAGGAAGGATTATAAGCGGCTGTTGTTGAGCCTGCGTAAGCGGCTCAACAGCTGCGCGTGTGAAACGTCGGGGACTGGGGCCATTTCTTTCCCGTGCGCGGTGCGCAGTTCGCTGGCGGAATAGCACAGGTCATCATCAGCCTGACTACACCCACTGCAGGGCAAAGGCCTCTCCCATGTCTCTCCAATTAACCCTGTCCTTTGTCAGTTGCCGCCACTGTATCCCCGCAAACTTCTTAATCTCATCCGCCCACCTAACTTTCTGCCGTCCCCTGCTACGTTTGCTTTCTCTTGGAATCCACTCCGTTACCCTTAAGGACCAGCGGTTATCTTGCCTTCGCATTACATGCCCTGCCCAAGCCCATTTCTTCTTCTTGATTTCAACTAAGATGTCATTAACCCGCGTTTGTTCCCTCACCCACTCCGCCCTCTTCCGATCTCTTAACGTTACACCTATCATTTTCCTTTCCATAGCTCGCTGCGTTGTTCTTAACTTAAGCTGAACCCTCTTTGTTAGCCTCCACGTTTCTACCCCATAGGTGAGTACCGGTAGGATACAGCTGTTGTATACTTTTCTCTTCAGGGATATTGGTAAGCTACCATTCATGATCTGAGAGAACCTGCCATATGCGCTCCACCCCATTCTTATTCTTCTAGTTATTTCCCTCTCATGATCCGGATCTGCGGTCACTACCTGCCCTAAGTAGACATATTCTCTTACTACTTCCAGCACCTCGCTACCAATTGCGAACTGCTGTTCCCTTGCTAGGCTGTTGAACATTACTTTGGTTTTCTGCATGTTAATTCTTAGCCCCACCGTTCTGCTCTGCCTGTCTAACTGGTTGATCATGCTTTGCAGTTCTTGTCCTGAGTGGCTTAGCAAGGCAATGTCATCAGCGAATCGCAAATTACTCAGGTATTCTCCATTAACTCTTATCCCCAACTCTTCCCATTCCAGTCCCCGGAATACCTCCTGTAAGCAGGCAGTGAAGAGCATTGGCGAGATCGTGTCTCCCTGCCTAACACCTTTCCGTATTGGAATTTTATTGCTGACTTTATGGAGAACTATAGCAGCTGTGCAATCGTTATAAATATCTTCCAATATTTTCACATAACACTCTTCCACACCCTGATTCCGCAATGTCTGCATGACAGCTGAGGTTTCCACTGAGTCAAATGCTTTCTCGTAATCAATGAAGGCTATATATAGAGGTTGGTTATATTCTGCGCATTTCTCTATCACCTGATTGATAGTGTGAATGTGGTCTATTGTCGAGTATCCTTTACGAAAGCCTGCCTGATCATTTGGTTGACTAAAGTCCAAGGTTGTCCTGACTCTATTAGCGATTACCTTAGTAAATACCTTGTAGGCAACGGACAATAAGCTGATTGGTCTGTAGCACAGGTAGGTTCTTTATTTCCCAGCGTGTGGAGGATGAAGAACACAAGTTTTGGAGTGCCGCTGGAGACCCACAGAGTAGGTGGAGGGAGTAGGGTGAGGGAAATAGTTTACATGTGAACAGAATGCGTTCTGCACCTGCGCTGGCGTCAGGGCAACCGGGACAGTTAGCAGTATCACACCATTCGCAGAGACTGAGGAGAGTGTTAGTATGAAATTGGTGGAGGGTGTGGGTGAAAGTTCCGTGCCAAGTGACGCATGAGGCTGAGGAAATATGATGCTGTTTTCCCTCATGTTCCTGAGTTGTTGTTCTATTCGCTCTTTGTATGGCATATGGCTTCTTACGCTGGCGCTGGATTTGGGCACGGGATTTGAAAGAGAACGGATGTTGAAGGGGCACTGAAACAGTGCTCACTAAGGGGGAAAAAGAAGCCCGAAATACTTACATTGCATCGCCTATCATCGTCGCGCAAAAATTCTTAATCTAGCATATTGAGCAGTCCTTAAACGCTCCTCTTTCCAGCAGTTCACCGCCTGTGTCTTGGCCACTCCTCCGTAGTGGGAATGGGCCATTTTATTTTAGGCCAACAAACCAACCAACCAACAAGGGAAGGGGAAAGAGGGGCTCGTTATGAAATTCATGACGGAAGCCAACAGTCACCGAGACCAAGGAGCATAGGGGATGTTTTTTTTATGTATAATTTTTGGTGTTCATCAATCAGATATTAAGAGGGTAATTATTTTAAATATAACTGATTAGAAAGCAGAAGAAAAACAACCACATGCCGCCGGTGGGATTCGAACCCATGACCACTGAATTTCGCGTCCGGTGCTCTATACCAATTGAGCTTTCTAATCGATTATCTTTAAAATAATTCGTATATTAATCTCACATTGATCAACACAAATCATACATAAAAAAAGAACTGTTGGCTGACTGTTGGCTTCCGTCATGTTAATCTAGCACATGTAGCACAAGAGATATCGTCGATTAAAAACAGCCTGCGCGTGTTCTCTTTCAACTCATACACCGAGCCGAGCGAGAAAAAATGACCACTACAGAGCGGTACCGCTCTGCGCCCACGAAAGCATCGCCAAGCCAACCCGGCTCGATGGTTTCCTTACTATTCTTTGCCCCTTGCTCTCCCGCCACGGCTAGATAATAGAGGAGAATGTGGAAAGGTAGACACGCCGCAGTCTCTTGCCGGCTGTGCATCCCGCCTTCGTCGCTGCGGTTTTGGAGCGATAGCTCTAGTAGATGCAAAGTCGATTTGCATGTCAGCGAGATCCTTGACCTAGACTAACCTTATGAAGCCAGCATAGCAACGGAATCACTTTATGTCAAACTATTTTTAGCACGGCGGTATACCATGGCCACCACGATTCATCATGCAATAAAGAGTTTAACCCTGCGAAACTGCGTCTAGCCACTACAGAGATAACCGTGCTATATGTCGAGCTAAAGCGTGGCCAGAATATAGAAACGGCAGCGCGCGCTGACGCGCGCCGCCGCCACTCGAGTCCGGTTCGTGACCAAAGACTGCTGACAAGGCGTGCACTTCATGACGTCGTGTGCGGAGTTTCCCTCGAAAGCCCGGCACTGCAGGTCTCCGCGAGGCGCGAAAGGGGTAACGTTTAAAAATTATTTGTAAACTGTCGGCTCTGTTCTGAGGACCTGTGCGCGGCCTGCACACACAGTAGCATTTACTGTTATATTTCACATGCACTCCATAGGGTCTATTCTGGCCCAAACTAGCTTTGTCTACGGGCCCATCAAATTTTGATATAGGATTTATGTGTTAAATAAAGCAAAATAATCTCTCTCAGGCGCTCTTCAGAGACCCTCTGACTTCGCGGGCAAGTTGATAAACCAACTCATTTCTCTCAATACCTTCGCGGCCTGGTGCTCAATGCAGGAAGATTTTAATGCTTGTGTCTGAGGTTGTGAGATTCCATTACAATGTCGTGCAGTGCGTGGACCCAGATGCATGTGGCGCTTGCACACGACTGCGAGTCCGCAGCGAATTGGTAAGTATTGCTGGCGCATCGTGGTTTTTGTGGTCATAAAGTAAGGTACGAGCCTGCTCAACTTTCCTGCATTTCCGAGCCCGCGCTGTACGCCACAGGTGTCGATTCCAACAACTGTGAGCCTATAACTTGGGCACCCGTTGAGTCAGTCCTGCCTGTTCACCTCTCCTCCTCCAACGGTCTGCCACCTGCGGAGTAGCGTTCGCATTTTGTTGCTGCCCCTGCAGTGGAGCAGAAAGTCTTGACAACTTCTGCTTCGAGCTTCTGCGCAGAAGCACGCGCACCTCATCAGTCTCGCGCAACACCGGTGAGCATCTTCACGCGACCCTTCAGCCTACCTCGCCTCTAGACTCAGTGGAGGCGACAGCCCTGTCTTCTCGTCCGCCTTGCACCATCGGCTCCCTTCCGTCTATATACCGGATCCCCCTGCCTGCCAGAACGGTGAGGCTCCAGCAGCCTGCACTGTGCTGGACACCACGCGCTGCCCGCAGTCGCATTACTGTACAGCCTGATCAGTTCAACGGTGTCACCAGCATCTTCTGCAGTGTCCCCGTCTTGCCTCCACCTTCTGGAGACCCATCGTCCGGAGACCCATCACTATCGGCGTCTGACCCACTACACGCTCCTTTCCCCGCGTTGTTGTCGCATCCTGTCCACTACCCCTTTAAATTCCCTTCATCGTAAATAAGCAAACAAGGGAAGGGGATGAGGGGCTCGTTATAAATATGACAGAAGCCAACAGCCACAGAAACCAAGGGGCACAGGGGATTTTTTTTTTTAAGTTATTTATTTTGTGGTGTTGATCAATTTAGAATATTACTGAATATGTTATCGTTTTAAAGATAACTGATCAGAAAAGCAGAAGAAAAAACAACCACCTGCCGCCGGTGGGATCCGAACCCACGACCTCCGAATTACGCGTCCGGTGCTCTACCTCTGAGCTACGGCGACGGCTGTCAATTCTTCTGCTTTCGGGGGTATTTATGTTTACAAGTAACCTATCTTTGAGAGTGTTCATCAGCGCCACCCACGTTCATAAGCGGCGGACGTAGAACGTCCTGAGTTACCGCAGGTGTGACGTAGAACGTCATCGAACGGAGAGGGTGGAAGCTGCGTGAGAACCCTCTTATGCTTCCTAAGGCGTCAAGGCTGCCAGAATCGAGGCCCTCGCTAAGCAATTAAGCAAACAAGGGAAGGGGATGAGGGGCTCGTTATAAATATGACAGAAGCCAACAGCCACAGAAACCAAGGGGCACAGGGGATTTTTTTTTTTAAAGTTATTTATTTTGTGGTGTTGATCAATTTAGAATATTACTGAATATGTTATCGTTTTAAAGATAACTGATTAGAAAAGCAGAAGAAAAAACAACCACCTGCCGCCGGTGGGATCCGAACCCACGACCTCCGAATTACGCGTCCGGTGCTCTACCTCTGAGCTACGGCGACGGCTGTCAATTCTTCTGCTTTCGGGGGTATTTATGTTTACAAGTAACCTATCTTTGAGAGTGTTCATCAGCGCCACCCACGTTCATAAGCGGCGGACGTAGAACGTCCTGAGTTACCGCAGGTGTGACGTAGAACGTCATCGAACGGAGAGGGTGGAAGCTGCGTGAGAACCCTCTTATGCTTCCTAAGGCGTCAAGGCTGCCAGAATCGAGGCCCTCGCTAAGCAATTAAGCAAACAAGGGAAGGGGATGAGGGGCTCGTTATAAATATGACAGAAGCCAACAGCCACAGAAACCAAGGGGCACAGGGGATTTTTTTTTTTTAAAGTTATTTATTTTGTGGTGTTGATCAATTTAGAATATTACTGAATATGTTATCGTTTTAAAGATAACTGATTAGAAAAGCAGAAGAAAAAACAACCACCTGCCGCCGGTGGGATCCGAACCCACGACCTCCGAATTACGCGTCCGGTGCTCTACCTCTGAGCTACGGCGACGGCTGTCAATTCTTCTGCTTTCGGGGGTATTTATGTTTACAAGTAACCTATCTTTGAGAGTGTTCATCAGCGCCACCCACGTTCATAAGCGGCGGACGTAGAACGTCCTGAGTTACCGCAGGTGTGACGTAGAACGTCATCGAACGGAGAGGGTGGAAGCTGCGTGAGAACCCTCTTATGCTTCCTAAGGCGTCAAGGCTGCCAGAATCGAGGCCCTCGCTAAGCAATTAAGCAAACAAGGGAAGGGGATGTTGTTCATCTACCCATCGCGTTTCTTGCAACTTACGCTCGGATACCCGGCATCCAGTGCGTCCGCCTTCGTGGTCACTGCCTCTGCCTCGGCTACCACGATTCATCCTTGTCCGATCGCCCGAAGCCTGATGCCGTCACTGGCAGCTACACCCGGCCTCAATTTCGGTTTGTCAACGGACTTTCCATGACGTCCGCTACTATTCCCTGCACATCACCCCGCCGCGCCACTACCAGATCACTCGTCTCCCTTACGGCTTCCTCGCTAGAGGTTGGACCCTATACTGGGCTGCGGCAGCACGGCTGACGACGACGACGGCGCGCCCAAGCATGTTCGACTGGCGCGCGCTGTTCTGAATCCGGCGGCTACCCGATCGGATGTCGGCGGTGAGCCGGCTCGGATTGGCGACGGCACCGCTCCCTCCTGGCTGAGCGACTCCTCTTCTACGTAATTTGGTGCGCACCAGACAGACACATTCAGCTTGTGTCCGGGATTCTCCTTTCACAGACATAACCATATTTTTTTCTTAGGAGGATTTTTGACGCGAATCAATATATTCAACTCTAAGCCTCGTCTTCTTAGACCTCTTTGATTTGAATTAACCTGCCTATCAGTCTTGCATCCATGGGGGGGGGGGGAGGTAACGAGGGGGACTCAGAGCCCTCAGTCTTCCTCGATGCTTCTTGTTGAGCCTGCACCGCCATACACCCCCTCTCCCTCTTGTCAAAGAAGTTGCCTTTGGCCCCTCCCGAAAAAACTTTTCTGGCTGCGTGCCTGTTGCACGCACTACGGGCCCCGCTATGGATGAGCGTGGCGCCGGTGAACACTCTAAGTGTTTGGTTACATGCAACACATAAACCCCTGAAAGTAGACGATTGGACAGCGTGCACTGTAGCTCAGTTGCTAAAGTACCTGACGCGAAATTCGGAGGTCGTGGGTTCGGATCCAACGGGCAGCATGTGGTTGATTTTATTGTACTAACACTAAGACCTATACTCACCGATTTCACCTGTGTCTGGCGGCGCGGGTTGCTCGGGAAGAGCAACATGTGTATCACGAGCACCAGCGGTGCCACCACCTGCCATTCACGGCTTCATCACTGCAATAGAAGTGATGAATGGGAGCGGTATGAGGCCTCCCGGCGATCTCTGAGTGTAAAGCAGAGAATGGCCGCTTCCGCATATACGGGCATTAACACATTAGCGCTATCGCGACATACCCTTAAGGCGGAGCTTGTCTCCTCCAATTTGTTTACAGCGGCAGTGCTTAAGCACCCGTTCCTGACTTTCACACCGTCGTCGTCGACGGCGTATGTTGCAGTCGTCGGTGTAACCGATGGGTGCGTTGCCATAGGAACCACTAAGAGGGTATGACGTGAGTAGAGGATCGAATCTTTGACCGGCAGGTGATTTCCACAGCAACCATCCAGAGGATAGTTACCGTGGAAGAAGGAGGGTAGCAGGAGACCGTAGCAAGGCGCAACCGGTGGGTGGTTGCCACAGGAACCACCGGACGGTGCGTACCTTGGAAGGAGGAGGGTATGACGAGATCGAAGGCGCAACCGTGGGTGGTTGCAACGGGAACCACCTAAAGGGTAGTTTGTCTTGAAGGAGGAGAATGGTTGTAGTGGAAGGAGGAGGGTATGGTGATTGGTTTATTGGTATATTGGTGTTTAACGTCCCAAAGCGACTCAGGCTATGAGGGACGCCGTAGTGAAGGACTCCGGAAATTTCGACCACATGGGGTTCTTTAACGCGCACTGACATCGCACAGTACACGGGCCTATAGGATTCCGCCTTCATCGAAATTCAACCGCCACGGCAGGGATCGAATCCGCGTCTTTCGGGCCAGCAGCCGAGCGCCGTAACCACTGAGCCACCGCGGCGGGTGGAGGGTATGGTGAGAGGGTAAGAAGGCGCGACCGGCGGCTGATTGACACGGGAACCACCCGGAGGGTAGTTACTCTGAAATGAGGATGGTTACCGCGAAAGGAGAAGGATGTGGCGGGAATGCGAGAAGGCGTAACCTAAAGGTGGGTATTCTGGAAAGAGCAGGGAGAGTATGGTGAGAACGGAGGAATGTAGTTCGCTCCATATGCGCCAGCTGCTGCAAAAGTACGTGAGGAAAACTAAAGACAGCACTCTAGTATTTGACGTCGGTTTCATATTCTATACCTCAACATATCGCAAACTGTAAATACCCGAATGCTGTCGCTGAACCTAGGTTACACAGTGGTACCTGTCCTCTCATTTTTTTTTTTTAGATTACACACAACTTTTAGTGGGCACCACGGCCGTGCAATTTAAAAAAAAATGCTTTTGGTTAATTGCTTTCAGTGAAAGATTATCTCCAAAACAACCTCCTTCTTCTTTACAAAGGCACTACGGGACGGTGCACGAGCTGCTTTTTGTATTTTCTCTCTGTTAGGGCTTCGCCTGAATACTACACTAGCGCGACCTGAGAGTGGCCGCGACTAAGCGCGTCGGCACGCCCGTGTACCGATCTTGAACTGCCAAGAATAAGGATTTTAGTTTTCTTCCTTGTTCTTTTCGATTTTTACCGATCTCCAACGGTCACTGCAACGATTTTCAATTTCTTCTTGGTACCTCCGTTGCAACGATCTGCAACGGAGGTCCCAAGAAGAGGGCTTAGTCGGGTTGGTTGGTGCATCTTGATGCCACGGCGGCCATGTTGATGCAAACCGGTTGAACAACAGAGAGGACGGAAGAGGACACAGACACAAGCGCTTGTGTTTTGTGTTCTTCTGCTCCGTCTTGTCTGTAAGCGCTATTCAACCGGTTTCCGGAGGTCCCGGGTGGACCGGAATAAGCAAATTTTCTTTTCTTTTTAGAGAACTGGTCCGTGCATTCAATGTTCCCGCACTCATCAGCCAAATATAATCTGTAAACATTTCAAGTTTAGATGCGCTGAAACAATTTTTTCTCTCCTCTGTTTCAATTAATCTCTACTCTGACACTGGCTTACGCACAGCGGCGAGCTCCGCTCGCTCGTGCTGTCGCATAAGAAGCCGAACTTTGGCGCTTCGGCCCTCTCTTCATTTGGTGCAGTTCCAAATGGCCCCCGTTACGCCGTCCTGGTCGTGTGCTTCGTGCGGTACCTGCACCTTTTCTTCTATGCACGCCAACAAGTGGTCACGATGAATGGCGATAAACAGCGGCAAGGAAATGAACCCAGCGGAGGGGAAACGTTCTTGACGCTGGAACGGCGCTTTTGTGGATTGCGAGCCGATTATCGCCGCCTAATGATGTTGTGACGTTTACCGCAGATGAGGATCTTTCCTATAGGCCTCGCTTGTAGCATCGCGCACATCTTTCCTCATTTGATTATGTTGATGGCGATTCAAAGGGGTAAGCTGGAGCCGAGAGAGGCCTGCTCTGAATGCCTTTCACTGCTGCCGCATGGTTCCTATGCATAGATATCAAGAGATATATTCTTGTTTTGCTTGTAATAGTTTATCCATCTCAGATCATAGCGGTGTTTCCCCCGACTTACTAAAAGGAAGTAAAAAATGAATGGCGGTTTAGCATTGCTAAGCAAGAAATAGTGGCTGCTCCATAAGACCTACGAAGTTCCTATGGAAGCTGTACAGCTTTCCTTTGTAGTCGTATGGCTGCGCTTTGGGGCATGGTAACTAGTAATTACTCCATTATTACAAATCTACACTGCAAAAAAATTCCGTGAATGTTACGTACAAACTCTCCATAACAGAACGAACGCTTGCTCTGTTGCATCTGAAATGGAGGGTCCATCCGTAACACATTCGTGAAGGTGGCTGGCCGTATTATGCATTTTCTGAAACGTATTACTCGCCGTAACTGTTGGCCCCCGGACTAGGCACCACATGACGTGCCATTTCCGATCTGTGTGGTTTACTCTTGTTCAACAATGTCCACAAACTAGCATGGCGAAAATGAGATTAACCCCATGTGCAAAGGTGAAGATCCGAGGGGGGGTGATAATCAAATGAGACCCAAGTGACGCATAATGTTGTTTCAACGTTGAGGGATTGCTACAAATTGTAAGCAACATTAAATAACAAAGGACTTACTTTGCTATAACTTTAAAAGAAGAACGTTGACTTCATAAAAAAATATTTTCACCATGTTGCTAACCACATGACAGGGTAACAATTAATAAATGCAATTAATAAATAATTTAGAAATGCAGCTTAATGAGGTCAAGAGATAAAAAAAAAATTAGACACAGACAATGGTTAGACAACTTCTCTAAATTGAAACTGAACACCAGCTGAAAATACATTACAAACATGATGAAAGTGCACAAGGTGAAAGCCGAATTTCCGTCTGCCGTTTGATAAGGAAACGAACCACTGAGAAAGCCCAAAGCATGGGCAAACAAATTTGTGAATGCAGTGCAATGTAGCAGTCACATCTTTGCTACACAACCATCAATCAAAAACGCTAACTCCTTCATGGATAACAAAAGCACAGGCGCAACAAAATATTGCTAATTGCAATGTTCAATTTATTAGGTACCTATAGCCGGCCATTCATGCCTGGTCTTCCTGCGGATAAATGAAACGCTGCAAAAAAGCAGTGAGCAGCCATAATTGCTGCAGTGACAAGGAGGATGTGCACCGTTGGAGCTGTTCCCTCATCCTGACTAGGAAATAATAGCTGTTTTTTCTGGAATGTACTCTGGAAGCATGAATTTCCTATCCACCTTTATTTAGCTTGCACTGACACGACCCATCATGAACTCTGCAGCTTTGACAAACATGCGGGCCAGTCGACAGCCACAGAAGACTGTAGAACCCTGCTAACTTACAAAAAAACCAGTGCTCAGAAAGAAAAATTATAAAAAAATGAGGAGTTCCTTACACGCACTATGTTTTATATGGTACTAAGAATGCGGCTAAGACATGGCATGAATATTGTTTTTTTCTGCTCAGTTACAAACTTTCTCGCCTGTGCTAACATATTACTGCAATGTAAATAATGAAACATGCCAGCATTGCACAACATGCTGTAAGACTTACAAAATACACCCCCTACAAGGCTACCACATGCCTCTTAGATGTGGCAATGTTTATATCTACCAAACTATCTAGACTAAAATGAGACACCAAGCCTCTGACATCTGGAGATGTGTACCTCCCATGCAATTAGAGTGATTGGAGATGCTCCTCATTGATGGCATTTCAGTTGCTAGGTGTGGAAGGACCAGATATGAAGGTGAACAACTAGACACCCACTTTTTAAGCAACGTCACAATGAGCAATGTGCCTTGGCTTTTCTTCCATCCAAAAAGTTTTATGTTCCATGTTTACGTAACTGCTTGCATGTGCTCATTTTGGCTTGCTGAGAGATTCTTTTCTTTGTTAAACTAGCTTTAACTCTGGCCTCAGTCTTCTGCACCTTCTTAATTTTTTGCTAGTGTTCACCTTAAGTCATGTGTAAGCTCACGCAGATCTCTACTTTTCTACGTTTCCAACTGTCACGTCTTCTCTGCCTTTGTCATGTCCATCACTGCATCCGACGCCTTCAAGTATGCTGTGTATAATCACCTTAACTGATCTGCCTATTACACATGTATTTTTGTTAGCCACCCACTCCTCTATCTGGCGCTGATAGGCCCTGAGAGTAAATAAATGAATTGTAGTCTAAGCTAAGTCTCAGCAAGCATGCATTATGTTCAGTTTATTTTACCATGTTTACCAGTAAAGAGTGGACGGAAAAAAGCTGCTAAGTGGAGCTTGACATGCCTCTCGCCCCTACACTGGAAAGCAGCAGGCAAGGCATACATAACCACTAACGACAACAGAACATGCCAAGTGTGAAGTAAATCAGTAATGTTCCTCGCATTTATCACAGGGCATACTCTCTGCTCAGTAATTTATTACCCCCTTAGACATTCTGCAAGGAGTGTATACAATGATGTGTCACCACAATACAATGAGAATCATTAACCCTGTGCAAATACAACAGCAAAGAAATTTATGCCCAATAAATGCACTGCTTACATGCAACCAAGAGGCAAGAATGGGACAACCTGGCACATTTATGGAAAATAAGCTCAAAATAATAAAGAATGACATTTGAGCAGCCGCTCATTCCCCCCACCCCCTCCCACAAAAAAAAATATGAAAAAGGGTCCTCTTCACACGGCACGTTTGAAAGATGCGGCTGTAATGTTTGCGACAGTTCCACTACGTGTGAAAATCAGATATAAATAACGCCAACGCATGCGGTTGGAAGCGAGGCGCCAGGGCGCGGGCAAACAGTAATCGTCTTCAGGTGTCGACTGGTTCCACCTCCTGAGGGCCGCTGCTCGACGAATACCACTCATGGCCACGTTCACATCCAACAAGCTTGTAATAAACATTAGACAGGTGTTTATCATGACGCAGCAGCAGCTCATCAGTGCTATTGGCCAGTGCTGAATTTTTTAGCTTGATAAACGAAATCATCCACCGAAACGCGTGTCGACCGTTCCTCGCCAGATTCTTGCAGTCCCACGAGGGTGAGCAGCTTTTCCGCCGGCTTCGTCTCCTCTTTAGTGCAGGGCCACTGGCATTGTGACGCACATTCTGCACGGTCGTTTTACTATGCATCGATGCCGCATGGGACAGCAAGCGGTCGTACACTCCAATGCGGCGTACGGGCCGCACACATACACACACCGTAACAATACAGCGCGCAGGACGCACGCAGCGAACACGGAAGAACAAAAACCGTTCTAAAGCACCTGTTCACTCAACACCGGGCCGCACACATACACACACCGTAACGACAATACAACGCGCAGGACGCACGCAGCGAACACGGAAGAACAAAAACCGTTCTAAAGCACCTGTTCACTCAACACCACACATACTCCGCAATTCCGCGCATGGTTCCGACTGCGGGCTTGGCTAGCGCTTCGACTCGTCATGGCCAAGCTGCATGCCCTGCGCTCTTGTGGTAACAACGCTCATGAAACGAAAAGAAAATTTTAATATGTAAAACCATTCAAGTTGTCAGCTAAAAAAACTACGGTAAAATTAAATACATCTGATATGTTTTCAAGGTGGTGCGCTTTTGCGGACGCGAATACGCGAATGGGGCTATGAATTTCCCGTGCAGCTCTGCTAGACACCATAGCTCTGCAAATGGCATCGTGCTCGGAGTTTTGCGCGGCTGACTTGCCCGCATGAATTTTACTTCCTCCGTGCACACATGCTTGGTGAGGTGAACGGTGGTCGGTGCGAACAGTTCGAAGTTTAATCGACTGAAAATTGCTCAAGGAAAGTCAGCGGCATTGCATTGCATCACGAGTGACTGGCGGCAGCCACACGGCATCGTCTCCGGTTTCGTGAACTTGTGAGAAGGTGAGCAATTTGTTCTCAAATTTTGAAAGCGGTTTTTTGTTTGTATTGTAACCCTGTGTCTCGTCGCATGTTATGTTCACTGTAACATCAGCACAACGTGCATGCGCTTTCTGTCTCTATTTGAAGTAACATTGGTCGGTCAGCGTAAACTTTTCGATTCAATTAAGCACAAGCTGTCCATGTTGGTAGTGCGTGTTGAATGTGCTTGTCCTGTCCGCTCTCCCTGTGTTCTGCGTGTTTTTCTGTGCTCCGTTTTTAGATGGATCGATACCAACTAGCCCAACTTTCTGCTTTACTGAACTCTATTTGAGATCATTCTGCGCTCGAGATGGTCTTCTGGTAATTTATTTATTACCAGGTATAGTCTAGAGATTTGGAACCGTTCATCCCACTGCAACAGTGCTGAAAAGCTGTTTTGTGTTCATACATCTGCTGTCCTTAAACTTTTCGGTAATCATTCGCATGGTTCCTTTGGATCTGGACTACCGGCTACTGTTGCAAGGGACGCCTCGCAGCAGAGCCCCTGGGGACGCCCAGTGGGTCAGCTGTTTGTCCAGGTGCCAAGTTACCAAAGGTACCATTCCAGACATTTTTTTTTTCTGTTCATCAACCTCATATTCCTTGCAAAAATTACAGTATGTAATTGGGCACTAAAAAAATTGGTAACTTATACACATTTCAGGACAGTTCAGAGAAATGAAATGAAAATTGGTTTTTGAGGAAAGAAAATGGGGCAGTAACTGTCTCACTTCTCTCGGTGGACTCCTGAACCTAAGGGAAGGAATAAACGAGGGAGTCTAGAGAGAAATGCACATGCATCATCAGTATTCTCTCTGTAGACTTTTCGAGACCTGGATTCATTCCTTCTAGGACAGTGCCAAGCAGTAGGTGAACTTCACAGAAATTTATTTTCCTCAGGTGCAAAGTAAAGAGTGAAAATGTTGTAAGACAAATCTCTACCCTGTTTCATTCTCACTGCATTTGCTCAAAGCATAATATGAAATCCTGTATTTCTTATACCCTTGTTTCCTTTACTTTGAGCAGTAGGTATTGACAATGAACATCAAGGCAACTCCACTCTCATTGCTTATTGCTGCTTTTAGGTTTCCTCCATGATTTTCTGTTTGCTCAGTCCTGGCCTTAACATATTTTCTTCTGCTGCTTAGCTTCGAACTACTGGCTAGGTTACATGGTTCTGCTACTTCTATGTTCACTGTGAGGTTTGAGAGCTTGTTGCTTTGTTCTTTTTTTATAAGCATCTTTGTCTTCTCGAGGCTGATTGGCAGTCCGGAACAGAGACCACATGCATTGTTTATGTTAAGATGATGACATGATAGCCTAACACATCGTATCGTTGCCATTCGAGCCCCCTGTGTACTTGCTTTGTTGCACTGGGAGCAAAAAAGTTTAGTGGAAGTCGCAATGAGGCGCACTTTTGTTTAGACTAGTGGCAAAGGTTTACTGTTGCTTCGCAGTATAGTGCTCCCACCTGTTGCGCACGAGCATTTAGATGGCTCTTAAATACTACTATCAAGGATTTAGCCATTGTAATGTCGCAGGTCTGTTGTGTAGGATTTCAGATCATTGTCTTGCACTGTCCCCGAAGCCTGTTGTGTGTCAATTATGCCACTATGCTGTTGTATTTCTGTCCAGTGTAAAAAATATTTTCTGTGATTATGCTACACGCACAGGTTCATGGGGAAGTAAATATTTTGTGTCGCTTCAACCGGGTAATGCTTCAGAATGAACACATGCAAAAACCCATGCTGTTAAAAGCCTTGGCTTGTGTAACCCAAGTGTGAGGAGAATACTATTATGGCAGGGATTCTTGCATTGCAACCTTTTAAATTCCTTTTTTGTAAAAAGAATGACGAGAGGTTTCATGAGTTACAGCTCTCTTTCATTGCTTGCTCAGAGAAAGCGTTTATTGTAAGTAAGCAGTAGTGGCTTTTTTCTATTGTTCAAGCAGCAGCGTCAGCATGCCTCATCATTTTTGTCTTGAATGACTGAAGGTGCTTCCAGAGCATTGCCTTCTTTTTTTCTTGTTGTTTATTCAGCATGCAATATTGTGTCTATAAATTGCTCTTTAGCATTATTTTGCGTTCTCCCAAGCAAATTTTAGGCGACCAAATTCAGAAGCACCTTGTATTGGCCTTACATGCTCGCTATTAATGCAGAAGTAATTATATGCCACACTAAACACCAAATCTACATCCTTCAGAGTGGGTCTAGAAGCTTGTCTCCAGACTCTTGCCTTCAAGGAGTTTTTGCAGGTTTCATGTATCTGCTTGGTGTTGGAAGTGACAGCCTTGACTGATAATGATGAGCATTAGACACACATTATGCATTTACAGTTAGGCCGGAACGAAATGCGAACATACATGTGCAGTACTTTTCTACTTTGCAGCGAGGTATACATTTAGAAAGGGTTCATATATGTGTATTAGGTAGATCTCTTAACCAGAAACAGGAATCAGGCTAGCTGCATACTCAAGCTGAAATCACACAGGTGAAATATTTTGTCTTGTTCATAGGCGCTGTTTGCATTTCATTCCAGCCTGATTGTGCACTACTGCCATAGCAGGTACCCTATCTAAACGAGACACTGTCTTGTGGCAAATCATGCGCATATGTTTTAGACACGTGTGTGAAGAAATGTGCAGCTACAAACATTGCATACTTGGTTATTCATAATGCTTTTTTTTCTCATGTGCATAGAACAATGATCAGCTACATTGCTTGCTTTGTTGTTCTATTTTTATGCTAATATTAAACTACATATTAATCTCAAAGACCCGATGTTCGACTGAATGATCCTTCTGTGTCCCACTAGGAAGGCAAAAGCATCACGCCTAGGGCTCATTCACCGCCCTTCACCCCTGTTTTGGTTTCAGTCGGTCAGTTATGCTATTAATGAATGTAATCACTTTATAGGACAAGTATATATGAAAATATATTTTGGGCTAAATGAGGTTAATTATGCTATTAATGAATGTAATCACTTAATAGGACAAGTATATATGAAAATATATTTTGGGCTAAATGAGGTTAACAAGTTATCCACTGTGCACAATGGTATGGTTGGTCTTGTACATCTTTACTTGGGTGTTAATGTTTCTTTTGTGGTTGCTGTCTAAATAACTTTGCCTGCCTATTGTATCCTAAGTCCTTTTATGCCCGTCTTCCTTCCTACTGGCTCTCTCCCTTTTCAGTCATTCCTTTTTCCTTTAAACTGGCGATTGGTCACAAGCCTGCTGTGGGAATGGCAGCTAGCACTAGGCCCCCTTTTTTTTCATTGAACCTGCACTGCTAATATTAACGCTAATAGTACTGTATCAGTATTTATGTGATACTGCATTTTTTGTTATGCATAAATAGTTGGCTAAGCCAATGGTAGCAGTGTTGAATATCACAATATATCATGCATATATCTTGCATGCAATATCAGTATCAGTTTATTCACTTTGGATGAAGGTTATACAAACAGGGTGATAAAAGCATCTGGGCCCTTAGCAAGCTGCTAGTTCGGGCCCATGCAATAAGTGCACAATATAGTGTACCCAGGCGTCAACATAAGAAAAAAAAGTGTACATTTTATATGAATAGAAGATGTTACACAAAACTATATCAGTATATTCACTATTACGCTACCCTCTATTTCTTTCAGCTCGGCCGTTTGGCTGTCGATATTTTGTGCTGCTTTCCTAGCTTAGTCCACTCAAACTAAAACTTTGCGTTCTGTGTTGCAGGTAGAATCTACAATGAATGCCGCACTGTGTCTTGTAAGCAGGAGGCGGTGTTAATGGAGCCATGAACTTTTCTTGCGGATGACTGGCGTTGGCCTTATTATGCACTGAACCTCAAGTGTGAAGAGGAAAATGTCGTGTTGGATTTCTGCACAGGTGAGACATCATGGTGAATCTACCAGTGCGAAAGACTAGACAAGAAACAAGACAGCCGCTGAGTCGCGGCCATAGTTTATTGAAGTGAATAGGGAATACATGAAGAAGCCAAGCAACACCACAAACCACACAATTACAAATAAGCATACATGACAACATGAGTCAATGCCCCTGAACATTCCCCTGATCGAGATAGTCCAATTCATTGCGTGTTAGTGCGATAGACAACACACTTGCACATTAGTCACCGAGTCGTAAGGTGTGTCTAGCCTCAATAATCTACCATTTAATCTTCTCTGAATTTACTGCCAAAATGTGTGCTGCCAAAAGAAAAGGGTAGCAGCCTTCACATCCCTTGCAATATACAGAAAAGTTAGAACCCCTACCCTCTTGTGCTCCTGTAATCTTACATTGATACACCTTCCAGTTTGACCTATATAGACCCGACCACAAGACACAGGGTCTGATACCATGTTCATTTTACAAGGTACATATACATTTCACTCCACATGTGTACTTTTCTCTAGCCACATTCACAGAATTATTCTTAACAATTTTACATATTTTAAACAACTTATTAGGGGCCAAGAAAATCGCTTTTCCATCATACCTTCTGGCCGCATTTTTCAATTTGTGCGACAATCTATGTATGTACGGTAACACAACCGGTCTTTTGGCATCTCGCTGGCTGGCCCCGGCCTGATTGCGCCGGTCGCCGTGAAAAGCTTTCGGCTTCCTTAACAATTTATTGTATGCTCTTGCAAATAACATGGTTAGGAAATCCTGCGTTCATTAACCTAAAATGTACTCTTGGAAACTAGTCGTCATGCTAAGAAAGCATGACTTCATCAATTCTGAGTCCAGGCTTGACAGTCCAATGCTATCTTTCACTAGCTTGTAACAGCCAACCTGTGTCCAAGTAGCAGCTTAACACTCCTGGGTGAATATCACCAGCACACATGGTGTGTGCAGATCAACTTATCAAGGTAAGGTCCAGAAACCGCAGCTCCTTTTGCGGCGACATTTGCTCCAAGGTAAACCTAAGACAAAGGCCTTGCTCCTTAAACAGATTGAGAATATGTTCACATCCCAAATTATCAGAACATTTGTAAAAGACCAGAAAATCATCAACATAGCAAAAGATTTTTTCCCCCAGTCCATGCAAGTCCTTGACAATCATTCTATACACCCTACTTAAAATATCTCTTAGCACAAGGCCCATCTTCGAACCACTACATATACCAGATTTTTGAACACATACCACACTGCAGTACTCTACAGCCATGCTCTTAAAATAAATGCTATTCACTAGCATGCTCTTCAGATGAATTTCAGAAAAGGGTTCTTGCAAAATTTTGTCTGGTTATTTGCAAAAGCATTTGTCTACTTCGCATCTTGAAGATCGGTTTCTTGTACTCAATTCGCAGCGTGGTTGAGTATCTGAAGAATGGCAATCCAGCAGATTGTCTGGTGGTTAGTGTCGATGTAGAACTATTTTATTCCATCCCGTATGAGGACCTTATGAAAAGCTTGTGAATGTGTATATCGGAGCACAATGATGAGCTTGTGTTTAGGAACAGGTGCGTAGCAGTCTTTTTTTGGACTTACTTCCTTTTATTTGAAGAGCATGTTTCTGGAGTATGGCTGTGCGGCATATGTTCAAAAGTCTAGTATATGTATCGATTGAATGCCTCTGTGCTAAGTAATATTCTCTTAAGCAGGGTGGATGGAGTGATTGCCAAGAACTTGCATGGGCTGGGGGAAAATCTTTCACTGCGTCTGATTTTCTGGTCTTTTACAAAAGGTTGCGATAGTGTGGGACCTGTGCATATTGTCAAGTTGTTTAAGGAGCAAGGCCTTTCTTTAACTTAGCATTTCCTTAGAGGAAATGTCCCATCAAAAAGAGCTGTGGTTTCTGGGCTTCACCTTGAGGTTCTGCACATGCCATGTATGCTGCCGATATTCACCCAGGAGTGTCAAGCAGCTACTTGACTATTGGCCGAACTATTCTAAGCTAGTGAAAGATAGCATTGCGTCATCTAGGCTAGGCTCGGTATTGATGAAGTGATGCTTTCACAGCATGACAAGTGGTCTCCATGAGCAGATTTTAAGGCTTACGAAAGCATTATTCCCCAACCATGCTATTGCAGGAGTGTGTGATAAATTGTTAAAGCTGAGCGTATAAGATTGATCAAGTTGGTCAGACATGCTAAAGGTAAGAATGGCATAGCATCATGTAACGAGGACAGCAGGAGAGCACACACGCATTAGTGCCAACCTTGGAGCAGATACAGAATCCAAGAGCATGTGCTTGACATTCAGCGTTGGCAGTCAAGGGTCGGGCTCATTCAATCTTGAATGTTCAAATCAGTGTTTTCTCATTTCCTTGACTGCCAGTGCTGATTGTCAAGCACGTGCTCTTGGATTCTGTATACACTCCAAGGTTGGCACTTGTGCGTGTGCTTGTTGTCCTGCTGTCCTTATTACTTGATGCTGCGCCATTCTTCTCTTTAGCATGTTAAAGCTAAAACCCTTTCACAGGGATTGGCAGGATACGGCCAGGGCCAGCCATCGAGATACCAAAAGATCGACTGTGTTACTGTACATATGTAGATTGTCGCACAATTTGAAAAATGTGGTCAGAATGTATGACGCAGAAATGGTGCTTTTGGCCCCTAATAAGTTGTCTACAAACTGTAAAATTGTTAAGAATAATTTTGTGAATTTGGTCCGGGAAAAGCATATGTGCCTTGTAAAATGTATGTGGTGTTTCGGATACTGTTATCTTGGGGTTGGGTTTATGTTGGTCAAACTCGAAGGTGTGTGAATGTAAGACTACGGGAGCACAAGAGATATTTGGATATTGGTAGGGGTTCTAACTTATCTGTACATCGCAAGGAATGTGAAGGCTGCTAGCCATTCCTTTTGGCAACACTCATTTTGGCGATACATTCGGAGCAGATTAACCGGAAAATTATCGAGGCTAGACACATCTTATGACTCGGTGACAAATCTGTGAGTGTGCTGTCCATTGTGTTCATATGCAACGAGTTGGACTATCTAGATGAGAGGAAAGTTAAGGGCGATCTTTTACTCATGTTGTGGTATAGCATATCTGTAACTGTGTGGTTTGTGGTGTTGTTTGGCTTTTCTGTGTACTCCCTGTTTACTTCAATAAACTTCAATTGCGAGTCAGCGCCTGCTTTGTCTCCTTTCTTGTCATTGTCTCGTGCTGGTAGGTTCACGTACTTGCAGAGTAGATTCACTGAATTGTATACTTGCAGAGGCTTGTGAAGAAAAACCAGAGGAATTTTCTTTCCTTTGTCCGGAATGGAAGTTAAAAATTTTTTTCGCATAGCTAGATGGTTGCAGCATGAAATTCCATTCTGGAAGGGTAAACCCACTAAATTGTACATTTTGTGTGCAAGGGTACTGATGCTTGCATGAAACTGAAAACATTCGCCCAGGCTATCTGGCTAGCTTTCTTCTTCCTTGTGCCCAGATTTTTTTAAACAATACTTTGTCAGATTTATTTTGACCAGAATTTCTAACATGTTAATTATACCACATTTTGTGATCATATACAACAAAATTAAAACATGATGATCACTGGTGTATGGTTTAGTCTGGGGTAGAATGATGAGAAGTACCTAGTATATAGTAAAATTTAATATTACTAGTCTAACATAAACAAAATTGCTCTTTTTTTTAGTGGAAAATTTTGCTACCAGGGAGTCGGAGCGGCATGGCATGATGAAGACTTGGACAATGTGCATTCCAAAGTACCTGTATTCATGTCGGCACGAGAGCTTGCGCACAGTGCTTCAAACAGTTGGTGAGTACCTTGGTGCTGTGCTTCTGCTTAAATAGATAGGTAGATATTTTATTTTAAATGTGCCTGAACAGCCAATTGGCCTAAACGAGTGCACACTAAGTCAATACAAGCACCATGACGTGAACAGACATAATACAGAAAAATGGTCACAAATACGATGATAATAATACTAAAGAAAAACAAGCATAATGAATAAACAATGAAAACAGCAAATTAGGCAAATATTTCTGTGTCATAAAAAGTTGAATTGTGTTATTTGCAAACGAGTCATTGGTGAAATGGCATGCATGTCAGGATAAAATCTATCATAGCATTTGGTGGTTTTTCCCTGAGGCACACGAAATCGCAGTGACATCAATAACGGCTCACAGTCAATAGAGCCGAGCACAACTTTATGTAGAAAATCCATGTCATAAAGAGTAGACATACCAAGGTCTGCTAGAAGAAAGTCGTGGTCTTAGAAACGACAGCGCTCAATATATCTATCACAAAGGATGCATACAATCTTCTGCTGAACATTTTCGATTTCATCGCCAGAGGTAACAGAGGCACTATTCTAAGCTACTGATGCAAACTCAAGACGTGGCATCACGAGAGCACAGTAGCCAAATTATGTTTTTAATCTGAATAAGAGTGTGTATCTGAAAATTTGAGCAAAAATTGAGTAGCATTTAGATATTCTTGCACGAAATACCACTGTTAAAATTGGTTATAAATGATATGTCTCACATGTACACTTATCTGCTGAATATAGTAAGCATGGCTTGCGACCTGAGTGCCTCCGATGTATGAAAAAAATGGCCAGGTTACTGCATGACGCGTGGAGCAACCCAGTGTAGCACATTCAGGCTTCATGGAGTGGAGAATGAAGGCAGTAATAACTTTAAGAACAGAAAGTACAGGACCAGGAAGCTGACAGAACACACTGACACTCGGTGCATGAAGGGCATTATGGAGTTGCCTGTCGTGTCGTGCAAGATGGAGGTCGCACAGACAGATGTTAAACATGAGTCGATGCAGATACCTTCTGTCATTACGTAGTACTCACTGCAGAACTCAACAAAAAAGAAGCAAAGGTAACAGCTGAGCATGGCCAGACTCTTGTGCTTTCCTCCGCAAGCAATCTGCATGTGTCGAGGAAAAGTACATACCCTTAATGTCAAATGACATAGCACTTACAGGACCCAGTAACAGCTTACTGAGGTGTTCTGATGCATCTACAGGGCACCTCATGAGAGATTCTTAGGCTTCAGAGCACTCAATCTACAGGGCACCTCATGAGAGATTCTTAGGCTTCAGAACACTCAGCTCTTGCAGAAATTGTTTCAAAGTTTGTTGCCACATGGACCTCTTCGCAATAATGACCCTAAAAGCGAGCCTTCCTTTAGTGTCACAAAAAAAGGCCTAGGTCATGGGTCTTTTTTGCTCCTTCATTAGAACCAAAATGTTTGCGAGCGAGATCTTTCACAGATATGGAATGATTTCACGAAATGTCAAAGGGAAGACTGAAGCTGTGCGAAGCAATACCAGCAACAGCCCTGCCGCGGTGGCTCAGTGGTTACGGCGCCCGGCTGCTGACCCGAAAGACGTGGGTTCGATCCCGGCCGCGGCGGCCAAGTTTCGATGGAGGAGAAATTCTAGAGGCCCGTGTGCTGTGCGATGTCAGTGCACGTTAAAAAACCCCAGGTGGTCAAAATTTCCGGAGCCCTTCAACACGGCGTCCCTCATAGCCTGAGTTGCTTTGGGACGTTAAACCCTAATAACCAAACCAAGCGATACCAGTTACAAACACATCACAGCTGTTGAAGAAGCTGAAAGATTCATGCCTTCATCCTTTTTCTACATCAGACACATGACTACACTTTGTCTTTCTGGGCCATCATTTTGAAAAGGTTAACATGGCAGCGGCCTTCGGTTAAATTTCTGCAAGGAGCCCTTTGTGGAAACTTAAGCATCTGTTCCTCGTGAGGCGCACTGCAGAGATATTTGAATACCTTAGTGAGCTGCAACCAGCACCTGTGGCTGCATTTTCACTGACATCAGAGATTAGTACATTTTCGTGCAGATGCTGAGATAATGGAAACTATGACTGAAAGCATAAGGTTTCGGGGAAGTATGCTTCCTGATTGCTTGTGGGCAAGTGCTGGGTAACCACCAATCCAATGGGTACAAGCTTTCTCCTCACCTGGTGCTCGTCTCCTTTAGGGTGAAATTCCTGCCAAATGGTTCGTTGCCCCACCTTGAGATGAAGAAAATACCTTGTGCCATGGTGCTCTTTGTCCTCAGATTCCCTCGCGCCATCAAAAATCAATCATCATCATGCTTGTGGGCAAGTGTCTGGCCTTTTTCAGATGTTACCAATGTTCCTTGCTCACTAAGTTGTGCATTGGGTACTATGTAATGAAAGGCATCTGCATTGAATTGTATTTGGCACCCATCCTTAGCTACTTTATATTTGCACAAAATTGTAGACAACCGTAAAGACTTTCATGCACACAGTGGTGTCCGAGTAAGCGCATTTTGTCTGCTTCTTCCTGGCCCTGTGGTTTCTGCTGTTTACTGTTATGAGAAATAAATTTTAGGCAATGAATCATGTTGGTTTGGTTCTCAGTAAATGGCTTTTACAAGCTTCTACGAAAGCCGATTGCTCAATAGCGGATGGTTCAAATGTATTTGTGAAATTTATAATAGGTGTTGTGTGGCTACTAAATGAGGATTTTTTTATCTTTTCAGATGGATCCGAAAGCAATTTTTAGAGGTACAATGTGTGCAATTTGTCATGAAAATAAAACGTATGTACTTGTACTCAACCAAACACTTGCCACTCTTTCATTCTAAGTTGCATTCTTTGTACGTGTGCAATACATAAAATGCATGAGTCTTGTACATAATACTTATTTCCTCGGCCTCTGGACTGCTATATCTGCAGTGAACGTTCTGGGCAGAAGCTATACACAGATGCATGTGCATGTACTACTGAAAGTATTATCGAGAGCAAAAATAACAGACCCCTGCCAGCGCGGGCCGATCTGTGCCAAACTGCATGCAAGCGCCGCTTGACGAAGCACTCCAGATGCTGAGACGAGCGCAGTGGCACGCAATGCGTAGCGCTCCTCGAGATGGGCGCACGCCACTGCGCTGGTCTCGGCACTAGGAGCGCTTCGTCAGGCGGTGCTCACATGCAGTTTGGCGCGGATCGGCACGCGCTGGCAGGGGTCTGTTATTTTTGCTCTCGATAGTACATAATTACAATGCAGATTATTTCTGTTCTAGATCAGATGACTTCCAAGTGAACGGAGGAAGTATGCATACACATTACGGGACCTTTAATAAGAACACAACAGAAGCATTCGTTGCAAAGAAACGATTTCATTCTCGTTCATAGCATAGCGTAACTTTCCGTTACCAAGAATGTGACAACCGTCGGACGGAGTCGCTGTATTCATGTTGCGGAAAACCCTCCGGCAACGCATTACCAGCGGGTTTCTCTGTACTGAGGAGCATTTTTTTTTACAGTGTACTCCACCTTGGGGATTCGCCTTGTCATTAGGCCAAGGCCGTTCCCACTTCGAGTCCTTGATCAATTCTCTCTCACCCTAACACTGCTAGCTGTTCCGGTTAGCTGAATTGGTAGAGCGACACTGCCCGGGTGAGCCGGTGGTCTCGGGTTCGAATCGCGGAACAGGACGAATTTTAATGCTATAGTATTACTTGGCTCAGTGTGCGAAAACCACCGCAGTCATCAGAAACACGCGGCCGAAACGCGGCACGCAAATGACATCACCCCTCTTGAAGCAATAGGCCGCAGATATCCCCACCGCCACGTACCTTCGCCGGGAGAGTCCCTTTGCGAAAATTAAGTTTTTAGAGCGCAGCTCTTTGGCGTCCGTTCCTGGGTTTCGCGTCGTCGTCGGCGTCGGCCTCGTAACCAGCTCCGCCCCCCTTTCATCCCCCCAGCGCTATCGGCGTCAGCGGCATCAGTCAGTCGCTGCTATCTCTTCCCTCCTCCCTTTATCGTGTTGTCCGCTTGCTGCGCGCGCTTCTGCCCCCATCGTTTGCCGCTGGGTGTACACGCCGCCCCCCTCCCCCCTCTTCCTGCGAGTCTCCGGTTGTCAAAGCGCCGGCTCGAACTTAATTCCTTTCTTCGCTCCTCCTCCAATGCAACCCCTGTGCGGTGGCAATCAGAGAGCCAGATCGGTGGCGGCGGATCTGTATATGTGCACCGCCCGAGCCGAAATTGCGAATACGTGTGAAAAATAAAAAAAAATTCTGTGATAGCGCATACATGTGTTGCTCGATTTCTTTGCCTCAATCTATCGAAAAGGTGAAACAGCTTATTTGCTGCGCTCAAATTTCGCATTAGGAAGTAACGTAATCGTCGGTAATTTTTTTCACTCCCTCACTCACCTCCAAGCGCGGTTGAGGTGTCCACTGAACCAGCGAGTCAGTTGCACTTGCTCTCGCATTACACATCATAAGAATTGCTTAGTTGCCCCCGGAATTTTTTTCATCGAGTACAAAGTTCTTGTGGAAGCAGTATATCTTTTGTTTGTAGCCGTGTGGCTGCGCTTTGATGGATGGTAATTAGTAATTACTACTTTATTGGAAGCACATTGGAGTGTATGCGTGGTTTTCAGGAAGGTTTAGAAGATGTGGCGGACAAGTTACGTTATTGTTCTTGATGGATGGGCTACCACAATAGGCGACCATTGTGTTAGCCCTGGTTGCCACGTAGTCTGTAGGTCACTGCAGATCTTAGCCGTTGTCACCAGATAAATAGATGCACAGCAACCACTTTCACTGAGTGTAGCATGTTACCAAGCAGAGTCAACGCTTGGCGTTCTTTGTTTTCTTTTCATTCCTGTTCGCTGCGGTGCGTGTATCTATAGATCTATAGAGCCAACTTGTTCGAACGCTCAAAGTGGCTAAAACGCATTACTTCTGCATTCCTCGTGTTGCACCGGACAGCGCACGTGTAACGATGCCAGACCGACCGTGAGGCCACCAAGACGGCGGCACCGGTCGTTCTCAGGCGTGCGCTGTACGCGGAGCGCATCCTGAGTGAGAACTGGGTGCGATAGGCTAATTCACGCAGACCCTTCTATCAGTAAACGATATATAGAAGCAGTATCACGGGACCTGCTCTCAGTGCAGACTTCTGCAGTCGCAAGGCGTCAGGCCCATTTGTTACAAAACCACGGCCTCGAGCGCACGTGGATCTATGGCACATCCATGCCTTCTACAGGTCGTGCGCGACTTGCGCAGCCTGGACTTACCCATTATGTCACTTCGTATTTCCCTCTTTATTCCCACTTGTTGCCCTTGCCTCGCACTCTGCACGATAGGCTCGGGTGTTAACGCAATTTATGCTGAGCAGTTGCGCTGTGCGTTTTCCTTGTTAGTACGATCAGACACGCAAGCTATGTATCGGGAATGCTTCTCTGCGCCACCGCCGTGCTTCTAATAAGCATGCATAGAGTCAGCGTCCAATGAAACGGCAACAAGAGAACTGAAATGGGATCAGCAAAATAAGATTTCACTTTTCAGGAGGACACAGGGGCGCAATAAAAGACACGGACATAGAAGCAGACAGGGACGAGCGCTTACTATCAACAGGCTTTATTCGACACAGACCGTTAATATACCTTCGCTTTACCCAAGCGCCACTGTGAGAATCACAAGCACGTGGATACCAGAGAACACAAAAAGCGCCACGTGCTTGTGATTCGCACAGTAGCGCTTAGGTAAAGCGAAGGTATATTAACGGTCTACGTCGAATAAAGCCTGTTGATAGTAAGCGCTCGTCCCTGTCTGCTTCTATGTCCGTGTCTTTTATTGCGCCCCTGTGTCCTCCTGAAAAGTTATGAACCAACACGCCCAAATACAAGTACTTCTAAGATTTCACTTGGGGCATTTGATATTCACTTTTATGTGCTGACTGCTGCGTGCTCTCTAGCCGGCTAATAATTTTTCCGTTCTTGTTTTGGCGGTAGCGTTTTCCTGTTCGCATTTTGGGTTGAATCTGATGGTACATTGTAACCGTTCAAGGCTGCGCGTTCTCATGCCATTTACGCCGAGACGGGAGAAGCCTGACACGGTCGGCCGCTCCGCTCATGGCTCGTTTGCATGCACAAAACCGGTCGGTATATCCGTCGGCGCAGAACACGACATACTGTAGCGACAGCTCCAATGAAAATGCAGATAGCAGACATTTTCTTCGTTGAGGATAACCTCGCAGCCCGGCAGGCTGCGAACTGAGTAAAAGAAACACGCCGTCTGCGGGAGCCGAACTCGCATCCTTTTCGTGACGCCTGTGGGGCTCCACAAGTTAACGGACTGGTATTAATCCTAGCTTTTGAAATTGAAAATCCTTCATTTCTCTTACAACAAGCATCCTTGAAAAAGAACACAGCCCAAATGCTGCGGTATGCAGCTTGAAGGCCCATTGGGGCTACACTTTCGGCAACAAGCACAGCGAGAGAACACAGAAACGAGGCCCACGAGAGTAAAATTCAATACGCAGTTCGTATGATCAAGATATCGCAGTTGAATAGACTATTCAAGAAAATAAAGAAATGAAGTTAATGATTTCCTGTGTTTTCGAGCATAACGTTTTTGTCTTCGAGGGCATTAGGAGTAGTGTTAATTTGTAGGGTATTGTTTGAGTATAATAATTACCGCGAGAAAATTATAGCGACTAAGAATGATACTGCCGTGCGCTAAAAGAAGGAATATAGCGGATCATGCGAAGCATCTGAAAAAAAAAATAGTGTTATTACTTGATACAGCTTTTTTATGCCTTGCATAATAGCCGAAAGGCATACAATAATAGCACAGGCTTCATAACACTGGTAAAAAGATTATATGTGTGTGAGTGCCATGACACATTAGTAATTAGTATTATTTCCAGCTTTTGCTCGAGGACTATGTTTTCGGAATTTTGTTTGGTGGTAGTACCTCAAATAATAAAACAATTTGTGAGAGATGGAAATACAAAGGTTGTGTAATTAATATTTTAATTTTAGTTGGTAGATTCAGCCTATTGCGACATAAGATTTACTTTGTTCATTTTTGTTGTCCTGTACAGTGCGCTTGGTGCAGATCATCCTTTACCGGCACTAACATGTAGGGCGTGCTCGAATGCCACGCTGCTGGAACCAGCGTTAAGAACACGCAGAATTAGAGAGGGAAAGAAAGAGCACACATCCTCCCTCTGGTCATACAAATGATTTATTTTCGACGCTGAAATCAGATTTGAAAATGTTTTCTTGCGCGTGCGCAAATGTCGTCCATAGCTGCCACTATAGTCGGACGCACCTCAAGAAAGAAACGGCGAATACCCTCTGAAAATCCCTGCAACCAACGGCATCGGCCTACTGCGCTGACATCGCAGGCATGATATATTCTTTCCGCAGATTAATTCAGTCTCGGCGATGAACCAAATGTCCCATCCATTCACTTTACTGAATTAAACCGACGAAAATAGATTTTCATATTAATGTGGGAATAGTATGACTAATCAAGACCTGTGCTAAGCGACGAGCACAGAGAAATAAACCACCACCGCCACCAGCTGTAAGGAAGTTCTAAATGCATATAAGTAGCCTACTCCAATCTCGACCGTGACAAGCAGTCGTGCTCTCCGGCTCGTGCATAAAGTCGTGACACATGCTCTGTTTCATTGAAAAGCTATCAATTAAGAACTAAATTCCGATCCGGCAGAACAATTTCATCCGTTTTTAGTAATAAAACCAGTGAGCATGTGATCTTACCCCATAATGACGTGTTACACTGTTTCATTTGTTACTTTTCGTACAAAGTTTTTTTTTTCTTTTTTACCGCTTTGTATATGCCTCCCTATATAAAAAATTTTACTCCTTTTATTCATTTCCTCGTTTTTCATGTTGTTCGGTATCCTCCATGTGAGCTGCTACGGTTTTAGTAGTCTAGCATCTGCAGGATGTTTGTACCGCGAAATCGCTAGGCGTTAAATATTTGCTAAGTACGCAGCTTAAAGGCCTACTTGACCGAAATTTTTCAAACCGTAAAAAAGTTGTTTTTTCATAGTAAACCCCCCTATTATGCTACCCACAAAACATTACGCTGCAGTTTCAAGCAGTTACGGTGCCAAAGGCACGCAAAAAGTCTATACCGAAACTGGAAAAAAGGGCGCCATTGCCGCCCGGCGGAAGTGACGCACGTTTGAGACAGAAGTCCGCACAGGTTCGGAGCGTCTGCTCGTTGCGGCTCGAGCAAAGCGCTGGTACCGGTAGCGCGTGCAGCACTTTACTCAATAAATATTGGTTATATGTGAAAACACACATCTTAAAACGAATGAAACGCCTTAGAAAAAGTTTTAAACGTGTTTTATTTGCTTTAGTAGACTAGAAAACTCCTGGCTCAACCTCAGCGCAGATGATCGCACCGCAATGCTAGTGACCGTTTTTTGCCTGGCAGTATTCGATTACACCATGTGCAAAGTTCGGACATAGCGGAGGAAGGAAGCATACTCAAATGGAGGCCAAGTAGAAGTGCTTGTATTATCAAGTCGACTTTTTTGAGCGGGCACGCGCGTGCCAACAGCACATGTGCGCTCTGCTGTGCGTGCAATATGGTTGTTGTCTTGATACAAAAAAAAAATGACCTGCCTTCTCCTTTTTCTCCCCCGTCGAAAGGTATTCCTACCTGTGCGTAGAAATTTGGAACAGGTGCTGTGAACGCGAGGTAAATCAATAAAAACAGCTGGACGTCTAAAAAGGGAGCTCAAGAAAATTTAGCCCTTCGTTAAGCGAATGAATATGCCAGAAGCAAAATTTGTGCTGCAAAATAAATATATATTTTTCTCTTCGAGAACCGTGGCATCAATGCGATGCCGATGGTGGGCTGGTTCATCTTTGCGCGCCTCGGTCGGGCAAGCCACTGCGCGTTGCGAAATACATGCCGATTCAAATGAACAAAAACTTATGCGCTGCGTTCATTACTGTATTTACCTAGAACCACTTAAAGCCCGTGTACTGCAGGAGCGGAAAAGTTTTTCTAATCTTTTCAAGCCACACAGCTTGGCAGAACGACGTGGTTGCCGGACCCCAGTCGACCGTATACGCCCACCGCGCAAATTACCGCAGGCAGTGTGTCTGTATCAACTGAGTAATAATGCAGAACATATAATCAAAACGTGTTGTCTTCCTTTGAAAATATTATCATTCAAATAACATGCGTTCAGTCCTATGAAGTCTTGGAGACGCGCTTTGAATGGTAACGCTGAAGCTTCCTGTAATCAACCTCAAGAATGAATGGCGTGAGACAGTAAGAAATTCGACGTTTTCAGTAACGCTCATGTGGCCTTCCAGGATTCTCAGCCCGGCCTGCGAATCTTCGAGGCAGCGGATACACTCGGCACACGACGGCATTATTGCGCATTGGGCAGAGTTGTACCTGCAATAAACGCGTGCATATGTGGATTCCTTTTCAGACGAAGCAAACCTCTCCTTAGACTTCTGCCCGGTGTAAACAACGTGCCGTCAATAGGGCGTTGCTCGATGAGCAAAGCCGTCAACTTTAGCTTCTGAACCGGCTAAGCTACCTTGTGCGAGCGGTCCTCCGTCCTCTTTATTCTCCAGATCAGAAACGCCTCGAAGCGTTCTCCGCATTATAACCCTCTCGGTTCGTGGCATGCTTTGCCGATCGGGCCAGAACGCGCACGTGCTCTGTTGCATGATGTAGACCGGGACAGGTCTATTGACAAAGCCCAATCCACAAAAGGGGTTAGCGCGAGGCAGAAGCGTCAGTCACCCACCATTATCTTTTTTGAAGAAGAGAGGGGAATTCACGTTAAAACCTGAGCTCCAGACAGCTGACACCAGCTTTCGAGATCGGGGGTGAAGGGCAGTGCATTCCTCGTGTTCATTTCCGCGGCCACGCACTTCGTCGACATGATGCCAGCAGTTAATTTTTCTCGGAGACCATCGAGCTTCGCGACGAAAACAGCCAGAAACGCGCCAGAAGGAGCTTACAAGGGGCGCGCACTCACTTCAGAACGCCTGAAACTGGCGAGCCGGCGATGCAGGTGTCTCAATTGTGCGTAATTTCCGGTCAGGTTTGTTAGTTGTCCAGCACACCGCTAAGGGACTGCGTCGTCTGCTACAGAGGTATTTGAACGCTTCTAACTAAAATTCTAGACGCTTCACAGCCCTATTATTCAATATAAATATTGTTCATAACATGCGCACTATGTCCAGCACAAAATTAGCCGAAGAAAACTTTCGGTCAAGTAGGCCTTTATGCCTGTAATATAGGTATGCAAAGGGTCGCATCTAAAGCAGCGATAAATACAGGCTAACGACAATGGCGCGTACATTTGCCTCGGTGTGCCTATGGCTTGTAAACACCTTAACAGCGGCGTCATTCATGTAATCAGCAAGAAGAAATCGTGAGTTGCGATCCAGCGAAAGAAAAAAGAAGACGCCACCTTTTGTGGTTCGGTCCAAAGTTGCTGACTTTCCTTAGGAGCTGCGGATGTCTGCAAGACGTTGCGTTGTTCATCTATGTACCTAAACGAGCAAAGTAAATATACGCACGACATATGGAGTTCGCACAAAACTCTCGGGAGACATGGCGGCCAGAGAAATGAGCTTAAATGTGTTTACCGCTCATTAGGCGCGCATACTAGTCCGAAAGAAATGATAGCGAGAGAGACAAGGAAAACTGGGTGTACTGTAGTTTGAGTGTTTTCGTTTGAGCCATGTAAAAACCCTGTAAATGGCCTCTCCCAACATCTCGTAAACACTCCCGAGCATACGGGTGGTGGAACACGTTCGCCCTTTCGTATTCATTTTTTGCTTGGCGGGACCACAGCTTGGGAGGGTAATTCTGGCATACCTTATAGTGTTAATCGAGCCTTAACGAGAAGAAGTTGTCTGTTCAACCTCCCGCACCAAACGAGACGTAAATATGAAACTGTGCCTACAGGTAGAGAACCTTCTCGCATCCCGGACGCCTCGTTTCGGGTCATTTATTACGCCTTCTTATATAAAAACAAAAAACACTACGGTCGTAACTCAGGCCTCGCACTGTAACGAAACAGCCATTGTACAAATATTCTGTCCGCCTCTTGATTTGCCCATTCATTCAGTTCTGCCTCATTTAACACCCATTTACCTGGCAGTATACTGTAAACAACCCCCCCCCCCCCCACACACACACACCCACACACATCTTTCATAAGCGGGAGTCATTAGTCTTAGTCTTATTACTGGTTTATTATATCCTTCGGTGAGTCCACTGTCTTTGTTATCTATGCTCAGTTCATTGATTCCCCCTTAACTGCATCTTGTGAGTTTAATTCGTGTGCCGGATAGCACGCCACACAGATTTGCTAGGAATGATCTTGCAGTTAATCTGGCAACAACATCCATTAGTGGTCCCCTGGTAACAGTTGTCCCAACCCCGGCCGCTTATGTCTCTGCACCTAGTTTTAGAAGTCATGCGTTAATGACCGAAATATGCACCTACTTAATTGCATGAGCTTTGGATTTCACCTTGACTATTCCATAGGGCTTGCATTGATATAATTCACTGCGTCAGTTAAACAGTTCATTGACAATAGACATCGGATGACAGCCGTATTTATTTAATTTACTAAATCATTTCCTGCACTCTATCATCCCATCCATTTTTGAAAACTAGAATCCCTGAGAATTTGTGGCCGTATTGTAAATCTGCTGCGTAGTTATCAGCGAAGTTCGATAAACGAACTCAGCTCATTCAAATCATTGACGTGACATCACTGGCGTGACGCTTGACAAACATTTCACTTTTAACCTGCACTCTAAAACAGTTAGCAAAAAAGGTTGCATTTGGCATAAGGCAATAAAAACGCGTTATTTTCAGCAAAAATGTTCTTCGGTCACTTTATTGTGCATATGCCTAGGCCATCTTTATTACTGTTTATTATTTTGCGGCAACACATACCATCTGTCACCTCTGTGTCATGTCCAAAAACAAGCTGTTCGAATAATGACCTTTACCTGATGCGCAGCACCTAGTGCTCCAATCTACCACTGACCCATTATTTTGCCTTTCATGTGTGCAGTGCAGCTGAAATTAAGATTATTGATTTTTTGCGCCCGTCTTATAGCATCACCAGCCCTATCTTTACAACATCATGCCTGCCTATTGTTAATAATAATATATTTTCTGATCAACATAATCTCCTACTTCCGAAAATCAAAACTAATTAATGCAAACAATCCGCTTCATTTTCTGTCATCATTGCTGGGAATTGAATACCAGCATTCATCAAATGATTCCATTCAGAGCTTTCGCTTTATAATAGCCTTAAAAAACACGTGCACTCCTCGGCCAATACTCCTCCCAATGTAACAAGTGCGGTGACAGAGCCGCACTAGACCACATCCTATGGAACTGTCCGGAGGATCCACCTCCCCCGGACCTAATTCAGCTCCTAACTTCGGAGCAGTGGGAGGCCGTGCTGCTCAGCTCCTACCCGGAGATCCAACTCCGGGCAGTGGCGCTAGCCCACGGGGTCGCCGTAAGCCATGGGCTGACGGCCATCTAGCGCGACCAAGAACTCACCTTGAACCACTTTCTGAGGGTGAATAAATGTTTTCCAATCCAATCCAATCCCCTCACTTTCCGCATATGAGAGGGATACTCAAACCAACACTGTGGTCAGGGCTTAAAGTGAAGAAGGGGGGAGGGGGAGGCTCTCAAACCTTCCACCAGTATTTACAAGGGATCTGATACCCGCCCCCAGAGCTCGAATGTAGAGACTACATGAATCTGAAGTAGGCAACCATTTTTTATCTGAGTGGCAATGGTAGTCGGAACATTTATTCTTATCGTTTAGAAAATTTCAGCGCGATTTTTAGTAATAATTTTTAATATGTTTTCTAAAAGCCGAGACGAAGAAAAATAAAAGTCAGCAGCATTACACAAGGGCTGGAAGAAAAGGGGAAACTATAGCCCTCACACCACGAGTCAGTCCAGAAGTGCCCGCGACTTATTTAGAAGGCTACACTGCAACGAGACCACTGGCAGAACTGGGATTGCTTGTTCCAGGAATGTGTCATAAACTGAGCTAACAATTAGCCACCTTTAAAGGTATGATTTCTCCGTTTTGTATAAAACAATGTGTAAAACAGGCCACCATCCGCTTTCTCTGTCTCCCTCTCTTCCTCTTATTTCTCTCTCCATGTGGGCTCGAATCACCAGAGACCCCCCCCCCCCCCCTCGATGGAGCCAGACTTTAAGCACTGGCAGCGGTGACCAACGCGGAGTTTTTCGTTATTACGTACGGCGCCTACCGCGAAGCTGCAGTGCAGCCGTTTAAAATACAGGAGAAAGTGCAAGCACGTATGCAGCTAGAAATGCGACCGTGTATAGTTCATGGTTCGATGGAAAACCGTTTGGCGAGGGAAACTCATCTGCATGTGGGAAAACAGGCACTCGCCAAGGACACTAAGAAAAAATAAAGATTGACGCTTCGGCACCGTTACGGGGGCCTTGCTCTCATCGGACGAAAACAAGTGGGTTTTTTTATGTAGGAAAAATGTGGCATACACATCGTGTGAACATCTTGGGTATATTGCCTGCGTCCTCTTCATCACTTCTCTTGTTGTTTGAATAATTAGCCTCTCCTTGAGAAGGTGCGCAGATAAAGATACTTCTTTCCCAACAATTTGACAAGTGGGCCGCGTTCTGCGTCAAGAAGCCAGTCAAGAAACCAGTTAAGTGGCCTCTGTTTTGATGGCGTTCTGCTGGGGAGTTAGAAACCGCTTTTTTATTCTTGACGCCACGATGATGTTCTTCGGACCAACTCGTTAAATCCCCTGTCTAGTCTAAGCAGGCTGCGCCGCATCGGTTGTCCCTCTGTGAATAAGGCACCTGTAGCAGTGTCTAAGCCTCAATTTTTTTTAGTTTTTTTCTTGAATGACCTTGACTAGTGCTTGTTTTTTCACAAGCAGAATACGACTATGCCTGTACGCTGTACGGCAGCACACAGATACAACTACAGTTATATACAATGCATGCATAATTATTGCTCTGATCCAAATATATCAGCAAAATAGTACGATGCAGCCATGAGTAGCAGAACCTTCTGTCGCCATCAATGATTAAATGCTGTATTTAACAGCTGAACGCACAGTGAGCGAGTACTTCTGGTAGTCAATGTGGCTAGGCCATTGGTGGCGTAACGTGACCAAAGGCAGCGCCGGCGGGAATACTTCGAATGGAAGCGAGGTTGAGTAACATGTCGTAATATCACCTTCATGTACCTGACTGCTTTGTAGCAAATAGCCATGCACTCTTTAA
Organism: Amblyomma mixtum; assembly: GCF_055824585.1. Classification (NCBI taxonomy): domain Eukaryota; kingdom Metazoa; phylum Arthropoda; class Arachnida; order Ixodida; family Ixodidae; genus Amblyomma; species Amblyomma mixtum. The sequence goes on along the minus strand of NC_143012.1, from coordinate 279,148,933 downwards.
GAAACAGGTCGCAATGCTTATCAAAAAAATCCAGTAACTGCTTGTTACCATATTCATCAGGTTCATAGTAACTGTAGGCAGCAAAAAGTCTGGTTCGTAACGGATACTAGTTCAGGAAGGTAGTCCCTGAACTAACCGCATCAGAGAAGTCTAAAGTTGCCAGCACTAGCATTTGGCTAGAAATAACTAGATACCAGCGACCGCCGAAAAAGCGTCCTGTTTCCAGAACAAGTCAAAGCTCATAACTTATTAGCCGCTTTCACTGCTTATCCTTACCTGAAAATTTCATCACATAGCAATGCTTTAGCGCTACATTATGTACCGGAAGCATTTGATTGCACACGAAAAGAAGTGCACTACACAGGCTTCAGTTCAGAAGTTGCTGTTTAGTGAATGCATTGCATCACCACGCATAAGGAAACAGACACTGGAACAGAGAAGCCAGTTTTCAGGCATTCATTGCACAAAAGTGGCTTCCTTAATCGACATCACGCGCCCTCTGTACAGCCAAAATCGCGCGTTCAGTGAACTGGGGGTGCGCTCCAGTCTTCAGTCAATGAAAATGCACTAAAAGGGAGAAAAGCATGTTCTTGTCTTTCGGAGAGTACTTGATGTTCAGCATCCAGCAAATCTCAATCACGGCAGTAACACATGAACAACATCCGCCTTCTCTTCCTCGAAGGTGGCGTAGATGTTTTTGGACTCGTATATGTTCCCACATTCAAATATAAGCGCAGGGTAGAGATCCTGAAATGCAGTATTCATGAAAATGCAGTTCGTTGAGCCCAACTGAAAAGAAAATAAGCGCGAACTTTGAACTCGTTACTGACTCCTTCAGAAACAAAGGCTGCTTTTTCACCAGGGATGGAAGTATTTGCAGTACGAACAAAGCATCTGTTGACAGACGCAACATAATGAGCATAGCATTTCGCATTATCACTGCACTAATGAGGAAATTAAAGACGATGCAACCAAGGAAAGAGCCCTTGACCACAGATATATATATATATATATTTTTTTTTTCGTCCCCTTCGATTTCCGTGAGGGTCTCTTCCAGCTCTCGTAGCGGTTATTTCGCAGGTCTTTGAAGCTTATAAAAAAAAACGTAGATGCACCGCTACCCGTGCACTTTCACAAAATGCAGCAGCTTTGTTTTAAATACGCACGTGTTATCGCAGCAAACTCCTTGTGGAACAAAAAATGGGCAGCAGTATTATTTAAAGTGACTTCATAATGCAACTACACTCGGCTCTTGTTGCTCAAAACCGTAAGAAATATTGCCGTCATAAATTTACTGTAAACTGTATATTCAAGCATCGTTGATGGTAACAAGTAAAAAAGCTACTGCATTTCACACTATTATCAAGCGCCTTTTGCGGATTTGTGCGGATTTGTGCCGGTGATCCCCATTTTTTCCTGAAGGTGCGTCTACTTCTTTGAGTCGCCAAGCCTTCGCAAGTCGGAGGAACATCTTTTTAGCCTCATTGTCATGTAATCAATATGAGCAGGGACGACAGATTCATGAGCAGAGACGACCGTTCAGCGGGGCATGCGCGCTCTGATTAGAGCGGAACGGACACACCTTTATGACTTCATGAGAAGAGTTATTTAATATAGGGTCAAGTACGTAATTGCTTTCAGGAGTATAGCTCTGCTGCACGGTTAATCAGCTAGACTGGTCGCGCATCTGTACACTTCGAGGAAAAAGCAGCGCAACAAACATTTGAGGGCGTAGAAAAGACGGCAAATCCTTATTTATTACGCGGCTTATCCCTAGAAGAGGAATGCTATCTGAATGCTATAGAAGAGTTGCTATCTGAAGAGATAGCAACTGACTATGCAGTATAATTATATTATTTTATGTTTTGCTCACCAAATGGCATCCTGTTTTTGCAGACTCCTCTTCCTGACAAACCTATTTCGTGTTTCCTGTAGAGTGGGAACTGCGGTAAGCACTTCCTCATGTTTCCAATCTTATATTGGCAGTGTGGCTTTGGAAGCCGCCGCAACCCAGCACACAAACTGGCGGTGCCGCGCGCGAAAAGGACTCTCCGGCCAAAATCCACACCCGGCAGTGCTGCGGCTCATACCTTTGACGGATGCTCCGGCGTGGCCAAATACGGAGACGCCGGAGCCATTGCGTGACATTGTTGTCAGCGGGGTCTGATGCGATGAAGCCGCCGCGCAGGCTTGTAAATTTGTAAACTGAAAGCAGTGAGACGATTGAGTGTTGCTTGTATGATGACCTAGATCACAGGAGAGAGAGAGCGTGTGTGCTTGTTGTGTGCGTGCATACGTGTATGTGCGTGCGTGTATGTTAAATCCAACTAAGTGCAAGAGAGATGGTATCAAGTCCCCAAGAGTGAGGTATTCTTCTTCGCAGCACAAGAAAACATTGGCTGGGACTGTCGGAAGGGCGAGTAAAATCTTTTAATTTTTGAGAACAGAGGGAAAAAGTGACAAACTGAGAAACAATGGCAGAACCTGTTGTCCTCCAGCCCAGGACAGTAAGCTCCGAGATGATTGAAGCAAACGATACACAAACAAGTCCAAGTGATGATAGTAGGAAAAACGACACGTACAGCGTTAGGTTAATTAGCGAACAGCGCAGTTGCCACCATGGCTTGCGAAAGAAACACAAGTGCAACATTCGACCATGCGTACTATAAATACAGCGATTAGGAAAAAAGATTTCATCCATGTATTGACCATGGAGACAGAAAAAAAACAGCGAAGCATCAAGCGCACGTTTACTATGAAAAATAAAAAAGAAGCAATAGTAAAACTGGACGACGCTCAAAACAATATATAACAAAACATAAGCCTTCGGAGAACTAAGCTGAAAATACATAACTATGTGCCCCAAATCATTATCTCGCAGTTGCATAGGCTTCACACAGGAAGCGTATGCAAGCATATGTACTCCAGTATTCTCCCCGCTTCCGGCTTGCTCACTGAGAAACGGAACCACTGAGCTACGCTTATTGCAGGGCAAGCGTGTAGGCAAGACACGAGTGGTGGGAAAAGGACAGTGGGGAACGTTACTACTCACTGCGGAATTGTGCAAAGGAAAATCGATGCACTTCACATCGTGGGACAAAACAATGTACAGTAAGAGCTGTAACTCGCTCGGTGTTTACTAACGAGGTTGGCAAACAGTGCTTGAGGTGGGAAGCGGACTATTAACTTAACATATTCCACATGAGCGACGCACGCATCAAAGGAAATGCAAAAGCGTGATGAACTGGGTATCACAATCATAGAGTCAGTATCCTGAATGCCAACAGTGTTTTATTACTGGTCTCGATACGGTCGTCTCAGTGACCTAAAATAGGTTTTGTCCCGAGCTCCTAAAGAATTTCTGCAGTGTACTAGTCAGTTTACGTGCGTCAATAAAAATGGACATCTAGACCCCTTGATATATTTTTAAAGCTGTCGTTGTATCGCCAGCGGACGCAGCACTGAAAGCTCTGAAAACTGCGCGAGCTCTTGACCCTACTTGCAATGAGTACATCGTTCAAGTAGGTTTCCTCGGACAACAGTGAAAACGGCATTACCCGCATTAACCAGACACGCTAAGAAATATCTACGAATCTATTTTTTAATATAAAAATATTTGTAATAATAAAACTTGATTTTTTTTTTCAAATGAAAATTCATTTACAACGGTACAGTACGCACAATGATCTAGGACCCATAGCCAGAGGCTAGTTTCCAGGTCCATCACAATAATGTACAATTTAAATGCGGCACGCGAAGACGACACATGCGTTCATAAAGTAAAAGTCACATTCTCAACAATTTAGAGATAAACAAGAACAAGCGTACACAATACACACATCCTCACATTTTGTTAGGCTGCTCCTATATCTAAAGGCTAACGAAGGTCAAAAATAAGACAATTTCATTTTGTCGAGTAGCTGTCATCATAATGTATGACCTTTCTTGGTGATCACTTTATTAACTGCGTTTTCAGTTGCTCATCATACTGGCCCAGTCGTAAATGTGCATAGGAAAAAAAAAGTAACATTGACAATCTTTTTCCTCTCAAAACGATTACGAACCAAGAAATGGCTGGAATAATAAAACAAGGCATTTTTGGATCCTGCCTGTCTCCTAATAATCCGAAAATATCAGTCAAGGGGCCCGAACAATTGAAAGTCGAAGTCAGTACATTCATTTTCTGTGCAGTTAACTTCACACATATTCACGATTAATCAAAAGTATTTCAAGGTCGAAGTGCACGGTGCAAACATGAAAGTAATTCACTGCCTATGAGCCATGCCTGTAAGTACAAATCGTGAAAAAGCAGCGTTTCGAACTCGTAACCCGCACTCGCAGCGGCCTGCACATTCACCTCTTGCCGAAACAGCTGAAGATGCCGCTTGAAACAAACTGGTGTCCCAAGTGTTCAACTAGTGCAATTGATGTATGCAAAATCACAAGTGGGAGGATGAGTCGACGCCAAACAGTCGGCAAGCGGTACATCGCTCACTGAAGCTTGCTCTTGGCGCTGATCTGTGCCGCCGCCTTCTTCCTATCGTTGTAGTTCTTCAAGTAGAAGTTGAGGAACATGAAGAGAAAGAAGAATCCCTGCGGAATCCCGATGTACACGTGCGCCCTCGGGTAGCCACAGTCAACGAACAGCGGGATCAAGCCGTGCACGATCAAGATGACGAACTGAATCATCTGCAGCTGGGTCAAGTACCGCTTCCACCACAGGTGCTTCCGAAAGGAGGGACCGAGCAGCGAAAGGAAGTAGTATGTGTACATGACCACGTGCACAAAGGTGTTTAAGATCAGGGTCAAGGCGATGTGGCCGTCTGCCCCGTAGGCGAGGCCGTACCAGCCGTTGAAGACGACCAGGACGTGGTGAACTACGTGGAGAAGAGATATATGCGAGTCTTTCTTGCGCAGTACGAAGAAGATGGTGTCCAGAAAGTCGGCGATTCTCACCCACAGGTACCACCAGCAGTGGGACAAGAAGCTCATGGTAACCACGTCGCGCGAGTCGAAATCTACGCCCTGACATACCAAGCTGTAGCCGCCACCCCCGTATGTCTTGGAGAAGTAGGCCACCATGAAGTACAAGTTGAGGATCACCATAGCAGCGTTGTACAGCACAATCACGGGCTTGAGGTTATCGTACGGCTTGCGCCCTTGCATGAAGCGAGGCCCGGCGAACTTGACGACATAGACGTAGGCACAGAGGAGTCCCACGATGAACTGCTTGTTGGCCACGAGAGGCCAGTCCTCTGTGCGGGGATCGCGCCGCCAGAGCGTCCCCAACGATTCCAAGGCGACGGCCGCCGACGTTGCTCCGGTGCCCGAGTTCTCCATTGCGTCTTGCAGCCTCCGCGGCACAGTTCTGCTACGAACTCCCGAACTGGACTATCCGCTGGCCAGGGCGAGCGTGACCTTCGTTTCGTCTGAGGTAGCCCAGCGCCTCCTCTCTGCCGCCTCCTCTCCCCCCCCCCTCTCTGCTTCTTTTGTCCGGAGTACGCCAGGTGGAGAGGGTTGAGCTGAGAAGGGGTGGGGGTATTACTATACGGGTTTTTCGACGCCTTGCCTGAAGCCGCGCTAACTGCATTTCTTTAATTTAGAGACGGTATGCCCTCCTGTTAAAGGCATTAATAAGTCAGCAATCAAATGCGGCACGCGTGAGGAGATGAGAACAACACACCGATTGTTTTGTTCCTCTTTCCTTTGTGCTCGGCGCGGCCACGTGAAGACAGATACGGCGCGCACGCGTGCCCGAGATTCCGCTTCCAGGGCACTGGCCCGGAGAGGCCCTCCTCCTCTCCGAACGTCTCTTAATGGTGACGCAGCCGCCGAGAGAAGAAGGCGCCCAAACAGGTACGAGGAAAATCCGAACTGAAACCCCCCAGTTTGGCGCGCGGTAACGACCGCTGCCGGCTTGGGTCCCCAGTGACGCAACAGATCGAGGTTAATGGCCGCCGCCGCTGCCGATGCCAGAGCGTGCCGGCACCGAACGGCGTGACCGTTAATCGTGGCGCGAGCTTGTACGCTCCTGCCCGCTCTTTTTCTCGCAGCCCTTTGCGCATCAGCTGTTTAGTCGAGTACACGCACTGTTTCTCTCCACCAGTACAAATGTCGTATCGACGGCTACACATACTTCCAATGTATAGTAGAATTCCTGGGCCTGCCCCAAGAGAAAAGCTTTTTACTGGTCGGCGTGACTGTCTGCTTTCAATAAAGTCGCTAGATCAGCTTTCAACTGTTCGGGGGGGTGCTTCTGCTGTCCGGACCTCGGCTGGCAAGACAGCGATCCGTGTGGAAGCGTCCCGCGTAGTACCCGTACAGGTGCCCCAAAAGTAATACGGAGCACGCGAGCGGTGGCCGAAATGGCAAAAACTGCATGCCAGCGCGCTCTATCAGCAGATGGGCGGCAAAGAGCGAAGGGGCGTCGGCACATCCGGCTGACCCATCTCGATAACTTGATGCTCGTGTTATCGCCTCAACGAGCGAAGCTGCGCTGCTACCATCCCTGCCCGCCAGGGGCGCTTTCAATACCTCATGGTGTGTTGTTCGTCCGTGCCGTGCAGAAATGTTTGCCATCCGCACCGTGCGCTCTATGCTTCGTCAGGAACTGCATTATCTTAGTCTGTGGAGCAGCCGAAGTTTGTGCTACACATGGCGGCGAGTTTGTGTGCTGACGAGTATAAGGACTCGAGCAACGTTTTGGAAAATGCGGTGACAACTTAGCTTCGCTCTAGGGAACGCATGACAAACAAAAAAATAAAAACAATAGCATGTATGTGCTGTCTGTGATAAAAATACGTGCTCAACGGCATAGCAAGTGGGCTAATAATTCAAGACCATTTTGGTTTGGTTTTTTGGGGTTTAACGTCCCAAAGCGACTGAGGCTATGAGAGACGCCGTAGTGGAGGGCTCCGGAAATTTCGACCACCTGGGGTTCTTTAACGTGCACTGACATCGCACAGTACACGGGCCTCTAGAATTTCTCCTCCAAAGAAATTCTAGCCGCCGCGGCCGGGATCCAAGACCATTTTCTTTCACAAAAATTCACTTTCTTACACAAGACCATTTTCTCCCACACAAATTCACTTTCTTACACTGGATAACCTTCGAGGTCAACCCGGATACGTCGACTCATTATACGAGCCCCTTCCTCGACGCATGGTCGTAGTCACTAACATGAGCGGGAGCTTCACCCGTCACTAAACTTTAAGTTTGCATGAAAAGTGCCTTTGGAAGTCGTTTTTTTAATCGTCTCCACCCTGTTTCCCTTTTCTCCTTTGCATGTTTGCAAAATATAGCCGATAGGGGAGGACTAAATTAGAGACAAGCTCGTTTTTTTGTTTTTCTTTTTATCCTTCATTGTAAGAAGCCAAATTTGGGCCAAGGGAAGTGATCCTTAATTACTTCAGTTGCTATACTGTTGAGGCCCTATCTTTATAATGAAAACAATGAAGGAAACACGTGAATGTTATTCTTTTTTTTTTCATGCACTCCCTTGAATCAAGAAAAAGTTGATCACACTTGCCAAACCGACGGACGAAGCATCTATAGCTCGCGCACAAACTCGACGAACACATCATGGGCTTGTTCATCACGATAAAAGCACCGCGAACTTCATGACGAACGCAGAAAGAGAAGCCGATCAGGGTAAGACGTTCCATGGTTATATCAGCGTCTGTGTTCTCGTCTTCCCTTTTTGTATACTTCCTAAAGATTGCTCAGTTTTCACTGTCACAAACGCACCGCGAAGCGAAGTGCGAACCACGGCGGTCTCGCAGTCTGAAAATGGTGGCATTCCTGAAAAAGCAAAAAGTGCAACCTGCCGAACGCCACTTTCTACACGGCGCTGACAAACAACAAACGCTTGCATGATGTATTGAAAGTGCCTCTGGCGAGCACTGATGGTAGCAGCGCAACTTCACTCGTGGCGGCGATAACGCGAGCATCAAGTTATCGAGATGGGTCAGCCGGATGTGCCGACGCCCCTCCGCTCTTTGGCGCGCATCTGCTGACAGAGCTGATAAAGCGCGCTGGCAGGCAGTTTTTTCCATTTCGGCCACCGCTCGTGTGCTCCGTATTACTTTTGGGGCACCTGTACGTCTACGCTACTGCCGGAGAGGCAGTAGTGCAGACGTAAACCGGTTTACAGGACGCCGTCTCTGCACGCGCTGTGGCCCGCCTGGCCTACACCTGTTACTGCGCGTGCTAAAAACGTCGACTAATGACCGTGTGTAGATTAGTCGCATGCTTCCTTCCGTGCGATTTGAGGTCTGGGTCGTCGATTGGATGATTCAAGCAGAAGCCGCGTTGTCAGATTTCGTGATCTGGTTAAACTCGCCGCCGTGTGCCAGTCAATCAGGTGTCCAGACCTGCTTGCGTGCGCGGCAAGCACACTTGTTGCTGTACGCTTGTTTATAACGTCAGGCTGGTGCGTCGTGCTCTTTGAGCCGTTGTGGATGCTCCAGAGCAGAGTTTTTAAGAGCTTGGAAATAGCGATGTTGGAATCAAACCTCCGCACTCACCGTGAAAGAGGAGTGCGTGTGCCTCCTTCTACATGGGCGTCCGGAGGGGGGGGCAAGGGGGGGCGGCTGCACCCCCCTGGAAAATCACTCACTCGAACCGTGAGTGATGACCGCACGCCAGGGGCGGTGGTGCGCTCAGCCAAAAGGGTAAAAGCAGCCCCGCTTAGACGCTTGGTCACATCTGCGAAATGCCGCGTCCGGGCGCGCGTCGTTCCGCCGTTTTCAAACCACGCCACCGCCAGCTCTGCTGAAAGACGACCTGTTGCAGACATGCAGCGGCACCGGCGAGCATGTGCTTCGAGATGGGTGTCTGTTTCTTTGATCTCTAGAGAGATAGCGACACGGAGGCAGACAGTGCACAGGGCACAGGTCGCTCGCTATAATCATGATACGTTCGTACGCCGGCCACCGATGAATTCTTGAGGGGGGAAGGACAAATCAGCCGTGTCCACCCCCGCTTTGTCGGGCTGCTCAGGGGCAAGCGGGCGACGAGTTGGCGCCGCCGCCGCGCGCTATCTCCTCCGATCCACGGGAGAGCTCGGTGCGGTAGAAGCGCCGCTTTCAGAACCTTCGGCAAAGGGGATTAGCTGCTTTTGTTCACGGCGACGCAGTCTCCAGAGGCGCCCCCACACCAGCGTTCCTTGCGTCTTCTCCGAAAACCAGCGCCTTTGGTCAACGCAGCCCGATGGCGCCTGCCTGGCTCGCCTGTCACCTCTGGCTGGGCCTCAAATCACAACAGCGCCCATGTACTGTGCGTGTCAGTGCATGGTAAAGAGACCCAGGTGGTCGACATTATCCGAAACTCTGTACTACTCCGTCCCTCATAGCCTGAGTCGTTTTGGGGCTCTGAACCCCATAAAAGCACAAAAACAAATTTTCCGGCCGAATTAGTTGCGGGTGTCCCTTCCCCTCGGAAGTCGCGCGGCGTTCCTTACACCCCAAAAGTGCGCATTCGTGGATATTGTGGCAAGTAAGCCCTTGCACGTGTGCGCGCCTCTGTGTTTGTGCTTCGGTGTTTTTAGTGGCGGGTTGTCAACGAAGGTGAGAACAACCAAGACAGCGGACGAGAAAACGACGAGCGGCGAGCAGTGTGTGTGCGGTTGCTCGACTGTGCGGATGCGCGAGCAAGATGGAGCGAGGTGTATGAAGCTGCGAGCGTGCATTTATCTTGTAAATAAGTTTTCGTTGTATATATAGTCATCTTTTGTTTTCAACGTACTCGTTCAACCATTTTTCCAATCAATATATATGATGACTGTGCACTGAGAGCGTGTAATGAAGCACAGAAATGAATTTATCACCCGTGTAACTACGCAATTCGCCCAGAAAAATCCGAGGCGCCTACAGTTGCTGTTCAAGGAAGACTGACTGAGTGACTGTAGTTGCGTGTTTGTGAACATATTGCGCTGTGTGCTGGTCATCAATTCGGGTGAGTCGAGAACCCGTATGCAGTAAGACTGCAGTGCTCATGAGCACTTCGAGTATTGATAGTATCTTTTTGCATTTTTATTAATTTTAATTGTTTCTTTGTTGATAAACTCCAATGTATCTCTACAATCCGCGCTTTAATTTGCTGCTTGTAATTTTCTTTCATGTGTGTATTTTACTTATTTTTTATTTATATATAAATAAATAAATTTACTCCGCAAATAGTGCCTTTTCGCTACGAATATACCCCCCCCCCCTCCGGCGCCAACAACCAATGGGCCCCCCCCTGCAAAAAATTCTGCGGACGCCCTTGTCCTTCTAGCATACCACTACTGAGCAGTGATCTTGACTGACGCAAATTTTGAACCGCCCTTGAGAGCAACATTTTTCAACAGCGACCACTTAATCATACAGGTATCTTTAAGAAATTAAAAAAAACATTTCTTGTATGATTCTGTGTGTGTAGTGCTTGCAATCGGTAGTTGCTGGATGCACTCTAAACTCGGAGTCTGTCGAACTTTACGACAACGTGGCGCTACATCGCAGCCGGTAGTACCATTTGTGACACAGAGGAAAAAGGAGCCACAGCTCCTCTTTAAATCGTAGCTGATACCTGTGGTGTTCAAAAAGAAATCATTGGGCTGAAATGCGCAGGGCGCTCCCAGACTACGATTATTTGTATTTTGCTTGTCTAAGCAGCCGGGTGCTGCGGCTTATGCGCTCTAATCAGGTGAAAAATAACGCCACTTACTGCGAACTCGGCGCGCGTGGAAAGAGAAGTTTATTTTTTTTTCGAAAGAAACAAAAATACGAAACAAAACAGTTGAACTCAAACGTCTGATCATTCAAGCACATGCGCAGTGCCGCTGCACTGAGCACGTCAGTATGGCGCGCACGCACTACATGCGTGAACGAGCACTTCGTCTTGAAATTCTTGCGTCCGCGAGTACCAGCCGGAACTTTTCCCGGCATCCGTGTTTGCCCTGCGCACACGTGTCCCCGCCGCCTTTCTTTCCGCGATTAGAGCCTTCTCGGTACGTGTCGCACCTGCCGCTCCACGCCGAATGTTTTGCATGCCAGAACAGCCACACCTGCGTCGGGTGGTTTCTAATAGCACCTGCGATGCGTGCTGTATGCTCGAGCCACAGAACAGAACACAACAGCGCCTGTATTGAGAGCTTCGCCGAAGCACCGCACGCGCACGAACATTTTAAGGCAGCCTCTGGCAGCGCAGTGCAAGGTTAGCGCGGCCGCCTGATCATCTCTTGAGCGGCCAAATTGGATTGTTAGTGACGCCCCCTACAAACCTCTGCATTTTCGCAAACAAAAGAGGTGGCGCTGCAGTCGCTAGCGGGCTCGCGGTAGGCAAGAGGCCGGGGAGCGATGTCGTCTTGAGCGTGAATTTTCAAGGCAGTAAACCATTAAAAGAAAATAGCAGCCATTGGGGTTCGAACCCAAGCCCTCTGCGGGCCAGGCGAGCACGGAACGCAAACGCCACGAAGGGCCTATCTCTTTTTTTTTTTTTACTGCATGGAAAAATTGCTTAAAAGGAAAATCTGATTATGCTCATGCCACAAAACGCGAGGCTGTGTAATACAAGCCCACCATACCCCCGCACGTTCCCACCTTCCCAAACATTAACACTCATGCATCAAGACGGATGGGAGGTGGGACAGGCGGCTGGGGTTTCGGGGACTCAGCAAGTGCCTGCAGTAGCCGCGTTTGAGGGAAAGCTCAAAAACAACCAGGAAGACAGCTGAGGATGGGTCACGCCTTTCCTTCTCAAAACCTGCTCGTTCTCTGAAAAAGTAGACAGGAGTCGACTTCTGTCGCATTCATATAACCGAGGCTATTGACCCAACGGGTATTCGCCGTGTCCATCGGGACGTCGTTCGATTGTCCAATGCAACTGACAAGAGCTGTCAGAGCCACCCGCACCCCGGGCGCTGACGCCACTTCTCGGCCACTTTCAAACACGTAGCACATGCTTTTGTTGTTCCCAAGGAAGCATCTCCGAAACAGCTTTCCCCTTTCTTCCGAGAACTACGTCATGGGACATGCCGACACATGCCGCACGACGGGTGACCCGCGCCCGTCGACGTTCCCGGAAGCCCCTATTCGAGCTTCTCACGTGTCGTACAGGATGGCACGCAGCGAGACGACGGAAGCGCTAAACAATTTTCATGCGAGTGTGATCCAACAAGCCGAGCAAAAATTAGGCTAAAACAGTGCACCTGCACAAAGCCGAGGGACGATGAGACGAGACGAGCGCTGCATTGTAGCAGCAATAATTAAAAAGTTAAAAGCGCTGCGCAAAAAAGACGAGGACTCAGAAAGACAGATACAAGTAGAATCGACATTTGAGCTAGTTGGTACAGCATCATGGAAAAGATAGCGCACTGAGGACAACGGACCAGGAAGACCAAACAACACAAGCGCTACTCTCAACTGGGCGTTTATTCCAACATTTGCGAGTAAGCACTTGTGTTGTTTGGTCTTCCTTGTCCGTTGTTCTGAGTGCGCTATTTTTCTATGAAGACAGACACACGCGCTTGCGCTACGCTTTTACCCTTGTATATAATTAGATTTACTACCGTTCGTTCCTTTTCCCCTCTCTCGCTCAATGCTTGTGGCTGAGACCCGACCCGAGCAAGAATACGCGAGTGCAGAAAGAGGGATGCCACGACGCATGTGAAGCGAACCACTGGAGTCGTGTATGAAATTCCGCTTGTGGAGCTTCCCACATAGGCCTGAAGGACTGCTGCGTTAATGACCGCGCAAGGGAGCATGAACTTTCGCTAAAAATAAATGAGAAGCACGCTCCTTGGAGTCGATTGGAGGGAACCAAGACTGAAGAGGCAGAAGACCAGACACTAGCAGGTGAGAAGAGGGGGACGTATACGTTGGTAACTCTCAGTTACATTATTTAGTTTAAATACTGAAGTTTTAACGTGGTTCCGTTCGATAGGTGCACTGGCTTCACTTGTGCTCATTCTTTGTAGCCCGTAAGGCGAAAAAAAAATCGATTAAAGTTTTCGTATGTACTGATTACTTCGTCTTCCTTGCACTTGTTATCAGCAGACAAGGGTAGGGAAATGAGGGGCTAGTAATGACATGCGTATTAAAGGGGTGGAGACACCAAATTTTGAAGCTATAAAAAGCCTGCTATGGGATTCCTATGTATGCAAGGACACTCACAGCCAGGTGTTGGACACAACAAACGATTAAAAAATATTTTAATTCGGTTCCAAAGATTACCTAAATGCTCACTCTCACGATCTAGACCCATCGCTAGCGCCATCAACGCTGACGTCACAAGGGGGGAAGAAAAACTAAAGTTTTTTGACGTCATACCAAAATACAGTGACGTACGATGAGCGGGGCACAGCCGCGTGAGCGCAGTCGACGCACCAGCGAGCCGCATTTGCTGCTAACCGCCCCTCGCTCGGTTTGCGGCGCGCCGTTGCGAACAGCGTCGCAACGTCCGATTGCAGCTCGCCGCCTGCGTACGGCCTGCTAGATGTCAACGGCGGGCGGCTCGCGGCAAACGCAACGACGGCAAGCGGCAGCCAATGCGAGCGCAGAGAGCGGCAGCGTCATGATGACATAGGGCGCACTCGGAGCCGAGCGGCCTGCGCCAGTCTTCGTGCCGACCGCCGGCATCTGAAGAACGCGATAGTATTGTTTGTTCACGTTCATAGCAAACCCTGGGATATAGGAATATCAAAAATGCATCGTTTCTGACGATCGTTGGCCAATACCGAGTTCCTAATAGAAGCGATGACTGCGATGCAAGCAAATTTCATCCCATAGCGGTTTTGTGCTGCTGCTACCTGGTGCGGTTCGCCTGCCGTCTGCTAGTTGCGTTGCTGAAGACATCGTGGAAATCGAACATATCATTTATTATGGGACGAGTTCACAGTAAAGGGGTGCCGAGCGGAGCACGTTTCTGAGCGCTAGCCAGTCCCGAAGCGCCCTGAGCTGCGGAGTCAATGTGAAACCATCTAGGCCTAGCGACGACTAGGGCAGTCTGGGACCAGCGCGCAGGTCGTCGCCCGGCGTTGCCGAAAGATCCACTTTTAGCACAGTCATGCTGTCGTATCTCGAATCTAGGAAGCATCCTTTCTGGTAGCATGGCTGTTTTGTATTTTCTTGTGCGGACGTGAAGTACGCCGAGCCTGGCCGGTCGGCCAGCCTGGATACCGTCTGCCGGCGTCATAAAAGCGAACTAAACAGTGTTCTTGACGTAAATAAAAAGCCATGGGACAAGAAATGTGAAAAAATTGTCATTTTTGAGGATCGCTGACTAATACTGAGCTGATGGTAGAGGTAACAACTGTGATATGAGCAAATTTCTTGCCACAACCGCCTCGCAGCTGCCGCTGGCCCGACGTTCGGGTCCGGCTCGCCTGGCGCCCGCTAGCTCCGCTGCCGAAGGCGTCGAGGAGATTGACCATACTATTATTTTATTGTGAGATGATGCTGTTGACACTAAAGCTATTTGCGAAAAGTAGGCCTTTTATTATAGCGCAGGCGACTTCCAAAGCGCCGGCCGCTTGCGAAACAGGCTATAGGCCTAGCGACGACCACGGCAGCCAGGTAGCAGCAGAGCTCGTCGCCCGGAGCGCCCGCGAGCGGTGCCGTTGCCGAAAGCTCCGAACATAAGCAGGCATGCTTTGTCGCTGCTCGAGTATAGCTGGCAGTTCTGATAACAAGATGATCTTGTCTTTTCTTGTGATATTTGTACACCATCCCAAGCAGCGCTCAGGTACTGCTGCACGGCGGCGAAGTGTGACACCGGTTGTGGGCGCAGCTTGGGTAGAGCGGCGCAGCGATGCTTACTGGCATTTTGCAAAGTGTTTCGCATCCTCACGCGAACCCGCGAAGGCGATATTAGCGTGTGATAAAAAACACGTCGATGTCCTCACTCATTGAAATCAGACCCGTCAGACTCTGAGCTGCTAGCCATCCGTTGTTTTTTTCATGCGCTGGTCAGCACGTGTGTGAGAAAGCAGACGATGCAGCAGTAGGTGCGTCACAACTTTTGTGGGCCCACGTGACCAGGCGAAGTAGTTGATCTTCCCCCTCTGTGACGTCACTGTACGCTGTACAAACCGAAACCGAAAATCGTTCACCTAAAAATGCGATAATAAATTATTCACTGTGAATATATGAATATTTGAGTGTGTATCATGCTTCCTGGAGCCATATAAGCGTTTGAAACTAAGAACGCGCGAACCACAAATTTGGTGTCTCCACCCCTTTAAGGAGGCCAATAGTCAGCGACTAAGAAAAGCATAAATGCTCGCGGCGCCGTGCGCAAGTGCAAACCTCTTCTGGACAGAACAACGGTTCTTCTTAAATCGAAGGACAAGACCACAAGGGAGTTATGGAAAGCATTTTGCACGGCTTCAGTAAAGGACAGCGGCGGGTACGTTAGCGACCCGTCCGTGGTTTTAACAAAAAAAAAAAAGAAAGTTTATTTTTAGGCGGTCAGTTGTAGAATTCTTGACTTGCGAGGATAGTTTGTATCTCGCATGGTTTACGACTGCCTGGCCATCTTGGCTGGTTTTAACGCTCTTATGTTTGTGTGTCCCATTATAAGATATGCTTACAAATGTGCGCCATGTCAAAAATAAACCCAGTTGAAAGTTTGCGCTCGTGTCTCGTGGTGTTCCTATGTGGTGCTGTTCCCTTGTCAAGAATCTAGCGGTTCCCAGCCTCAGTAATGAATACCACGTTGGAAAAAGAAAAACGGCGATAGCACACCGCTCTCGTGCAGTGAAGCTGATCTGCTCGTTCGAAACACAGGCCCGGCGCAGTCCCGGATATCTTTATTGCATTTCTGAGACAGTCAAACAGATTGCGGGTCTTTTCGAGGCTGGAAGCCTTGGTGCTCGCACACAAAAAAAAAAAAAAAATTCCTCTGTGCTTTTCTTGGTTTTGGTGGTAAGTTGTCTTCGTTAATACGTGGTGTATATTGTTCAATGAAAATTCTGCCCCAGATGCAGCGCTTATTGAATCGCATGACCACTTTTTTTTTTTACTGATTTTATTTTACTTGTCTTCTTGGTCCGTCATTCTCCCGTGTTCTGAAAAAAAGACGAATCTCTATGTCAATACTTCAGTGAAACCGTACACTGCGCATTGCCACCAACGGACAACGCAGTTGTCACAAATGAATAGAGACCGAGATCACTCTTGACATGAGCGTGCATACGTGTTTTATTTTATTTTTCGAGAATACGTAGCAGCCAGTGAACGACATAGTTCTTAGAAACTGTTCTTCCTCAAGAAGTCTTTGTGGTGGTGGTGGTGGTAGTGGTTTATTAAAAGAAAGGTGAAGGAAAAGAGTACTGCCGGTCGCGGCAATTGCTATCTAATATCAAGCACCCGAGCTGCAGCCGGCGGAGCTGAAAGGGAAAGGGAGCGATAGCAAGAAAGGAAAGGGGAGAACTTTGTACACTATTTACTAAAGAGCATAGTAGCACCTCCTTCCCAGAACATACAAATGCTGATGTGAAACAATCATGACAACTTTTCTGGTGAAGCCCAATTCCCCATCGAAGCTTTTGTGTCATTGTTCTTTAAGAATGCGCCAGACTCCTATGGCACTACGAAAATACTCATATTTTAGACCCCTATCAAACTGTATTGTCAATAACTGATCTCAACATGGCTATTATATACTCGCCCATACACGCTCTTATAAAGCAAAGGAAATCGGTGATTCAGCGCATTCCCCACGGTCAAACGGACGAACTGAGACGCCCGCAACGGGTCAGTGGTCCGTTCCAGTCTGCTTCCGCGCTGAAGGAGCTGTTGAAATGAACTTCCACATCTGCGGCGGTGGAGTACCGCTAGGACGTCATTGCCGCCGCCGCCGAAGTCAGATGCGTCGTGTTCTCGCTTCCACTGGCGACGTTGACAACACAGTTCGATCCTTTACGCTCTTTGAAAAAAAAACGTCTCGCTAAGGTACAAATCTGACGACCTTGAGATAAGGGAGCCCAATGCGAGCACAGTTTTAGTTTAGTTTATGGGGTTTAACGTCCCAAAGCGACTAAGGCTATGAGAGACGCCGTAGTGGAGGGCTCCGGACATTTCGACCACCTGGGGTTCTTTAACGTGCACTGACATCGCACAGTACACGGGCCTCTAGAATTTCTCCTCCAAAGAAATTCTAGCCGCCGCGGCCGGGATCGAACCCGCGTCTTTCGGGTCAGCAGCCGAGCACCATAACCGCTGAGCCACCGCGGCGGCTTAGCACAGTTTTGACACCGATATAAGCGTTCTATTTGATTGCAAGCGCTGCGCAATACACATTCTTACAGAAAGCAAAGCGAGAGGTTTGCTTTCGACAGCGGCAGCTTTTGTGTGTGTGTGTGTCTGGCAATCCAAGGGTAAGTGCCCGAGGTTTTAGGAGAAGAAGTGTTGATTCCTACTGTGCCTCCCTCTCTCGACTCGATTTGTTTTCACGAGGTTGTTCCATGCCTTGCCAAAGCAAGTCGCATCCGCATTCCTAAAGACGAGAAACTCGGATTTCGGTCTCACTTTTCTTTTTTTTTTTTTCTGGGGGGGGGGGGGGGGTAGTGGTTTATTTAAAAAAATAAAAAAGTGAAGCAAAAGAGTGTTGCCGGCCGCGGCAATTGCTATCTAATATCTTAAGCACCCGAGCTGCAGCCGGCGGAAATGAAAGGGAAAGGGAGAGGATAGTGAGGAGAAGTATAGAGGGGAGCGACAGCAAGAAAGGACAGGGCAGAGCTTTGGGGCGAGACAGTATTCAAGCGATGAATGTCCTCTACACTTCTTGTACAGCAGCTGCGGAACACCGGTAGGCTCACGGCACGTGCGAGCAGTGGCAACGGACAGAGACGCGAAGGCCCATCCGGGTTGCGAAGGCTGCAGCCGTTTGTACAGCGCCTTTTTGTGTTGCCTAGAATGAGACACGGGGTTCTAAAATGCGCACCAGACGCAACTGCAGTGCCAGCCAGGTGGGCCCAGACGCGCATGACCCCCGACAAAGCCGAGTACCCGACTACGAAGTAAAAGGGCGCACTGACCGAAGCCTGGTGAGAAGTCCAGGAAAAAAGGTGCTGTTTCGGTTACGTCTGACATGCCGTCCACCGTAACAGAAGGGTCGAACAGTGAGTCGCCCGCGCACTGTCGAGGATTGCTTTAACTGAACCCCGGCTGTAGGGTTCCCACATGCCAACGTCATTGTTCAGGGCCGTGAAAACCATTCTTCCACCGAAAGCCGCCGTTCTTCTTGCTTACTCGAAGCTCCTAAAGACTCAAGCTTCGGTTGCATGAATTCGACAGAAGTCGACTCAAGTCAACTTTCTGAAAGAAAGAGCAGGTTTTGAGAAGGAAAGGCGTGCTTCGTCCTCTACTCTCTTCCTCGACGTTTTGCACTTTCCCTGGAGTCGACTAATGTCGAATTCATGTAAGCGCGGCTTCACAAAAAAAAACCCTTGAAGGGCAGCCGCCTCGGTGCGGACCACTGTATGTTGGTTCTGCTGTGGAACCTCGCGTTCGCAATATTTGCGCAGCTCAGGTACCATATTGCGCTTGTGTTCTCGATTGGAGGAACAAACCGCAAATCCGTCGTCATTTGTTTAACGCGCAGTGGCGTTAAAGGGGCTCTGAAAGGGGCTCTAATAAAGTTGCGGCATGCCTGGGATGTTAGAGCGTCCCGCGTCACGAATATCCTCCAGCAAGGATTTTTTTTTTTTGTGCGCTTTGTAGAAGCTGAGTTATCATTAGTCAAAATTTGAATTTCAGTGTTTTCACACCTTTCCCTCTCCTCTCGTCACTTTTTGCACGTTGAAAAGTCGGCCCTCTTTCGCCGGCCCCATCGCCAGGGGCAGAGCTTCCTGAACCGCCGGAGCTACGCTTCTCACTGTTCGTGGCAATGGTAGCTGCCTGTCGTCTGAAAGAATCTAATACCCCTGCTACATGGGCTTTTCTAATGCCTTCCAACCACATGTCATTCGACTCGACTGCCTAGCTTGCACTGCTTCAAGTTTTTTCAACGGCATTCGGTTCAGATGACATTCAGTTCAACGGAGCACCGCGGAGACATTCCAGATTGTGGAATGCCTTCCAAATGCGAACTAAGTTCGCACCTACCAACAGCCGTCGCCTTCGTTTCGCCAATCCTACAGCCCCGCCTCGCGACAGCTTCAGATCTTCGAAATCTGCAGCTCGCTTTTTTCTTATGTTTGTTTCGAAGATAGCTCGTGTACTCGCCAATTGAGTGCTTGGAGATAATATTACAGCACTGAGCATTTACCGCATGAGCGCGAAATTTCCCCAGCAGTGCTCCGATGAGGACGACTGCACTCTAGTGCTCTTGTTTACATCGTTGTGTAAAAGCAGCTAGTGCTCGTTTGCGTGAAATAAAACGCGATCTGCGCTTTGCCTGTACTGATTGATCTAATGTCTTCTCTTTTGTACCGGTTGTGTCCATGCTTGTAGACGCTGTTCGACAACTCTGCAGGAAGCTCCGATGTGATCGCCCGCCTGGTAAACACTTGGTAGCCGGGTTGCTGATATGCCTTTAGATAGATAGATACTTGAGGCCTTACCCTTTGTTACGGGCGGGGACCACTAAATCGAGCACCCAGACCAAAAAGAAAAAAAAAACGAGATGAAAGCGCACAAGGAAAGAAAGAAAAGAGCGCACAAGAAAGGAAAAAGAAACGCAAATGCTAAAGCAAGCAAGGGGGGGGGGGTCGCTCATCGACCGCGTTCACATCCGACCCTGTTGTTTCGCGCGGTTAAACACAGTGCACCACCAAAGAGTCTGTCGACGCTTGGTGCGCAGCACCCCTTCGCTCTTGTCCTTGGAGTTGTCTCCTTCGTCGTCCACTGCAGCCGAGCGCCTGAGGAAGGGTGGCGCCCTCTGTCGGCATCGGATGGAGTCTCGGGCAGGACATCACAAGGCGCTCGATGGTCTCGGCAGATGCTTGAAGATAACGAACCTTGCAATCAATTAACGGTCTAAGGCGTGAAAAAAAAAATGAAATATAGAAGTACCAGAAGTCAAAAGATACACACCCGCGAAGAAATACATAAAGATTAATAATAACAATAATATTACTAAAAGTGCTTATTTGACTCTTCAAACGCCTTACATTCACTGCAACTTTTCTATCTGGTGAGCTGCACCGAAATTTTCGTTTTGTTATAATTTTGTCTGCTTGTTCCTTTGTTCTTCACTTCGCATTTAGCCGCTGTTTGCGTCTGGTCCTTTTATATTAATTGTACCACGTCGAGGACGTTGCATCATTATTCCTTCTTTTATATGTACACTCGGTAAAATCTAACTGGCTCGGGTGTTGCATCGCTAAATGCACCTTGTAAACGGTTATTTTCGGCTACACCGCTGGCATATGCATGCTGTAATTTGACGCGTGAGATAGCATTTCGTAGTTTCCTTTCTGTTCATTTAATGCTTGAGTGGAGTACTTGCATGCTTAGATCAAAGTCATCAGAAATATTCATCGTCTGCCACTAAGACGAGCCGAAACAAGCGGAATACGCACCAGTGGTTCTGGTGGCCCATTTGCGCTATACTTTGGGTAAACGACTTGTCTTCATGAAAGGAGTGGTAGTTTACACAGAGGAGGAGCCCATATGGACCAGAACCATTGCTGCGTATGCCGCTTGTTCCGGCTCTTCGTAGTGGCAGACGGTGAATATTTCTGATAACTTTGACCTAAACACGCAAGCACTCCACTCAAACATTATATGAACAAAAAGGGACCACGAAATGCCATCTCACGCGTCAAATTACAGCAGTGTAATTCCAGCGATGTAGCCGAAAGGAACCTTTTTACAAGGTGCATTTAGCGACGCAACACCCGAGCCAGTTAACGATTTGGCCGGGTGTACTTTTTATATATATACACGACCTGTGGCGCTGCTTTGCTCCAGGTTTCTTAGCCTGATATAATAGTTACCTTCCTTCGCCATTTATTTTGTCTCCCCAGTTCTCCTGTATTCTTCTAATATTATATTTGTACCATCGCTTGTTTGCATTGCATTGCATTTTTATTCATTTTATTTTCACCGCATCCCTTTCATTTCGCCCGAATTGCACCAGTACAAGCAAATGTCTCTTGATTGTTATTGGTACGATTGCTGTCATTTTCGACGTCGTCGTCATGATTATTATGAAAACTTCTTGCAATGACGTGGCCTAGTCGCTCCATGACGTTTCCGTGGGTGGGACTACAGAGCGGAGCCAGTGGCTTGCGGCTGCTCCGGCCCGAGCGTAGCTAAACCGGGACAAAGCTGGCCGTCATCCATCTGAGCCTGCGTCTGGAAGACCCTTGGGTTACGTTACCTGGCATCTTCTATCTTTTCCCTCTTCCTGGGTCTTCTCGATCTGTCATACCAGGGCCCTTAGATAATTTCAAAACTTTTAGACGGTTCTCTTCCTCATTTCCTTCTTCATAATAAGGCCCCGCCTTGTCTTCGTCATTTTCTCTTGCTGTTTCTAATTGCCCCAAAATTTCCTCGTCCTGTTTCTCCCACCCCGCCTTCGTTACACGGAAATGGTAATTTCTTTGCGTAATTGCGTGTTTTAAGGCAGTCTGATTTAGCTCGGAAGAGTTGGCGGCACTTATCCTCATTTTATTATTCGCTCTATGATGCAAGTGCACGAGAAGCCCTCGAAAAGTTCTGAGGCTAACTTAGAAGGAAAAAGCGCACAGCCGATCGCACGATGTGATGCGATGAATATGCATTAGCAGTACCGGTTGTACATGTCGCTTTTATTTCAGACATCCTCCACATGGTTTGGAACTGCGCCGAGTAACGTACCGTTTAGAGGAACTCAGCTATGAGCAGTGGGAGCTCGCGAAGGTGGCTCACACAGAGCTCCCCTTTCAACGCCAGCTGATCGGTCAGGCCTGGAGGGCCGTAATTCGCCAATGGTTTCCCTGGCCTGAGTGAACCACCCACATAATTACTTTATATTGATAGTTTGTTCTTTCTCTCTCTTCACAATTAATCGATCTTCCATTGCGTGTTTTAATTAGGTTTCTCGTCGCTTTTTCGTTCCGTTGCAGCGTGGGCTCCTGGTGTGCGGAGCTTCTGGAAGGTAAAGGTGACTGAGTGGTGGGTGGTCATCCCAAGAGTGAAATTTGGTGTGTGCTTGTGGGTGCGGTTTCTGGAAGGTGGATGTAGGTGGATGGTGAGGAGGTAGTTGGGTGAGTGATGGGGTGAGGTTTGCAGGTGGGTGATGCATTTACCGGTGAGGATCCGGAGGTCCATCTAGTTGAGGGTGCTTCTTCAGGAAGGTAGTAATGCCGATAAGTCGCCTGGTAAGTATGCGTGTTTTATCCTCTTAGTTCTAAAACGTACTTTCCCAACTTACCCTCAAATTATGCCACGTAATGAAAATCATGCGCTGAAAGAGACTGAAATCATAAGTTTGCTGAAAACAGCAGTCTATAATTGACCACAGACATAAGCTAATTTCCGTGCAGAGTCATCAGCGCTATGTACAGGAAAACTATAGTTATTTAGAAGGCTCCAGAGACATGGAGCCAGGACCGGTCACCGGGACGAGCTCTGCGTCTGAGCACTGGAGGCGCCGGGCTGCTTCTAGCGATCCCTACTGTGGCAGAGACCGTCACGAAGCTGCGTTGGCTAGAGGTAATTAAGTCACGAAAGCGGGCTCGTCGAGTTGATGAAACCGATGAAGAACTGGAGGTACGTCTGGAGAAGCAGCGGCACAGGCAACAAGGGTGTCTCAAGCGGAAAAAGGCAGCGGATACTGCCTACGTCTCCGCGTCGACATCGGCCACTGGTTCGGTTGTCTTTCGCTCCGTATCACCAGGCTCAGCCGTCAGCCGAGTTGAGCCACAGCCATTTTTCAGCAAAGTCTGCCCTTTGCGGACTTGTGGTGCCATTTATTCCAAACACTGCGCATATGACAGTAGCATGATTTCAACGTTTCCTGCAACTGAACTCTTTCAGTCATGAGCCTCTCCTTAATTGTTACAGCGGATTTTCAGCATTTGGCGTTCCCTTGGAGTGTCTGCTTATGCGGGTCACGCCAATGCGAGGTGTCAATGACCCTCTTGACATTCATCTAAAGTGTCATTCGCGCTGTGTCACATGATGAGTTTTAGTGACACTCGCTGCAGAACGCATTTGCCCCGTAGTGAGTTTGGCGAACTCGCTCCACTCGGTACGGCAAGGTGATGGTGATGTCTCAACAGCAGCGCTCCAACATAAAAATTGTTTTAGTAATTAAAATGTTAATATTTCCATCTTATTTCCTTGATATTGCTTTTTAACGATAACTGGTTTTAAGTCGTCAGCGACTAAAAGTAATGCGCACTCTTGAATAGCTACTCTAACGTTAAGGTTGCGATACGTGTTTGTTTGGATGAGTTGCCAATCTATGGCTTCTGCCGTTGTGAGGTTCTTAACAGGGCATTCAAAATTAGACATCCGACTTAAAAAACAAAAGATGAGCACTAAGCGAAAGTAGCTTTTTTTTTTGAGCGATGTTTGTTTTCTGGAAGGTTATGCGACAAAAGGCACACACAGTGAGAGAAAAATGGTCGTCGTTAGACTCCTAATTAACTAAAGTTAATAAACAATCTTGTTAGTCATAGTAGCTACAGTTCATTTTTATACTGGAAGCTTGTGCTTGTATTCCTGTATGTATAGGCTCTTCTTACATTTGGTAAAAATCTCGTAGCACTCACGGGTTCCAAGATATTCGCCTCTAAATTTGCAACTCGTGGCGCGTAATTACGCCTACAAGCCGGGGGCTACCGGCGCATCTCCCCAGACGGCGTGAGGCAGGCTTTTCCCAGTGGCATTTATTAAACTTCACACGTTGAAACTGAAACGGTAACAGTTATAAGCTTCGCCTAATTATGCGCCGTTAGCAGACGATGTGCTGTTTGCGACAACTGCGTCGTTCAGGGAGTTCTGCGCCTCGTCACCGCCTAGCATACGCAATTACGAGCAATTAGTTCGAAATTTTAGGTGAACTACACGGGCGTACCGCGGGAATTATACCAAATGGAGTTGGAAAGGAGCAGGACAGCCTATAAGTTTAATTTTAATTAAGCGAGGATGCTAATAGAAAGGATAGAAAAGCTTAATACTTAATTTTATCTTTAACTAGGAGATTGACCACAGCAGTTACCCTCGCGCATAGCCTTTCTGGAAATAAGATTTACGTTTACTGCTTATCGTTTGTTCTTAAAAATCCACAATGTCCATAGTTTTGAACCCCGTGTAGAATGGAAACAATGAACTTATCATACAACCGCCGCACCAGCGCTTCTCTATATATGCAGAGAAAACTTAAGAAAAAAGCTACCGTATGATGTGAACGGTCAAGGATAGAATTCCGCATCACGTGCCAGCACCTCGTACACTATTATAAATATTGAGCCTCAACCTTGAATCTCGAAACCTGAATCTTGTCACAAAATAGACAAGGCGTGCAATTACCTTTCGCACGTAAGCATACATTTGCATGAAATGGAGGAAAAATCAAAGGACATAAATACGAATAGGAAGATTGGCAGCAGGTCGAGTGGTGGTCAAGGTGAGCTGAACTTCATTTCGCTTAAAGGAACACAAGGCAGACAATGACAATAAAAGAGACAGGGTCTCTTAAAAACGAGCGCTTTATTGTTAGTTTTTTATTTTCGTTGTCTGGCTGTCGTTGCTGCCTTTCTTAAAATGAAACTGGAGCCTGCTATTTGACTTTGTTCACAGGTGGCAATCTACAGGAAAATCCATTCAAACGTGTAGCGGTAATGGGAAGTGCTGTATTGGCACCACGTATATATGTATGTCGAATTAGGTTGCCACTTCGATCATACAAGCATGTGTGTTCGTAGGGTGGTATCAGTGTCCAGTTCAACTTCGGCAGGCATTATTTAGAGCTGCATCAGCTGCGTTTGCAGACTTATCAAGCACTTATCTTGATCGGTGGCGGATGTGAAGGGAAAAAAGGGTAGCTCTAAAGCGCAAGAGTATCGCGGTTCTCTCGGATTCTCACCTCGATAAATCGATAATCTAAGCGTTTTGTTTCCGGCAACGAAGAGCTTCAGAGGTTCGGCGGGAGGGTGAGAGAGTGGTTGTACAGTTGATACTCTGTGTTACGAACAGACGCCGTCGGCCAGCCCGCGCCGCAGTTGGAGCTTCGAAGAAGCGCTCCCGGACACGACTCCCGGGTCAACAACACTCGGTCAGCCACAAACCTGCGAGGCAGTCTCTAGGACGGCCCCATCGTGGTTCTTCGTTTGTCGGACTGTCGTAGTGCCCGGTGAACAAACTGTGTTTGCTTTGTTAGCCTCTCTCGTGTGTTAGTGCAATGTTGTTGCAAGATCTGCCTTTGTGTGTAGCCTCCGTAACGTATTGCGTTGCATACGTTTCATTGTTTTCGAGAACACTGTGCGTGTGTTCTTATGAGTGTTATATAAATCCTCTGTATCGCCTCTTTGCTACATGAAGCTGGTTTTGTTTGTGAACCTTTGCCTCCGACCCCTTCTCTGGCTTGTGACAGGCTAAAGCTGGGCACTAAACGACCATCCTCCTTTGCCACCTGGTGGCTGGTTTCTGGCTGAGTCGAGGACATCTCCTCAGAGACCAAAACAGCTACCCACCCAACGCTCTAAGGGAGTCTGGGAGTGCACGCACCAAGTCTGTATTGGTGACATCTCCTCCTCCCGAGCCAGCCAGACCACACCGAAAATTGCCGATTATAGAGGACAGAATTTATTTACAATTATATACAAGTGCGGTAGCACAACTTCGCCGTCAGTGTACGGCCTCTGCACGGTCTCCAAGTGCGTTCTTCTCGTCGACTCCACTGCCGGCCGCGTTCTCCGTCGCCTTTTATGCCCCTCTTCCAGCACGCATCATCCGCGTCAGCGGGTTCTTGATCGCTCTCTTTTTCACCTCGGTTCTTCGCCCTGTTGCAGGTGCCGGTCTCCCGTCCCCAGCTCCACTGCGCGCCGTTCTGGGGTGTATCTCATCCGTCCCCATTGAGCCGCAAACACCACACACACAAACACGAATACGTCGGCCGTTTGTTCTGCCGGTATCTCGAAGACGACGGGACCACGCGCACGACGCCTCCACCGCCACTGTGATGCGTAACGTCTTGGACCGCAGCACACTCACAACACCAGTGCGCGGTTGATGTCCCGCGGTCCTTCCGTGGGCACTATGACGACATGAAAAAGAAGGACGAGGAACCCTCATTATCCCTTTAGCCCCGCTCGCCTTACCAATGGTGCTGGTGCTGCAAACCTCGGCAGTGCATCAGAAGCGGCCTTCTAGTTTCCCTTTTCACGGAGGCATTTGCCACACACCTGCGATTTCACGCTGTACTCGCGGACAGTTTTACATTACGCCAGGTTTTCGCCTCTTCGGCGTCGCCGCACTTAGAGCCGTGGCCACACTGTGACGTCACACCACGGCTCTCGATTCTCCAGCAACTCGGCTCATCGCGGACGCCACGCGGCCACCGCTCCTGCCATTGTTAGCCATTGTCCGCTCGCTGCGCCCTCTGTATGGCGTCACACCCCGCGCTCCGCTGCTGTCGCAGCCATAGTTGAGGCCGCAGTATGGATGGTGAGAAGTCAGTCAGCCTGAAGGAGGCCAGGAATCGCCGTAGGAATGAAGTGAAGAGGAGACCGCGCGTTGAATGCTCAAACAAGATTTCTAACTACAAGCGAAGCCTAAGCGCAGCCGGGGGTCTGTAGCTATCGCTACTCGACTAGGTTTAACCAGAGCTAAACCACAGCCAATTTTTGTGATATCGGGGCGATTACTGCTAGTAATTTTCTCTGATTGACGATTAACGACATGCTTTTTCGCGATTAGTTTACTCTCACTACGCGTCATTAGGCGATGCGTTTGTCTTTGGCCTTTACGTGTGGTAGTAGAGGTGCCGTATGTTGCGTAGCGAGACGAACACGTCACGGCAGCCAGAAGGAGGAAACACTTTTGGTAGCGCCATTCGTCCTGCTCATGCCGCTGGGTCCGGAGGCGGCTCGCGTGGCTGGCACTTGCCGCCACCGCGAGGACGGACGCGTACACAGGAACCGCTGGATTCGTCGTTGGTGCGCTACAGCTGTCCGGACTTTCGAAGCCGCATTACGCTTCAGCATGGCCACTACTTCTTTCGCTCCCACCGTCATGTGCGAGCTGAAGAGGCCAATCCCTGCTCGGAGGGAGAATTCTTGCGAAGCGAGTCGCAAGCTCGACGCGCCTGTATGGACATTTTATGTAGCCAGGCGTCCTTCGTCCATATGTTGCTGCGCGCCCCTAAGCGGATAGTCGCATTTCATAGAGCTTCCATGCGAGCTGTCATACTCCATCAGCGCCGACATTGCCGACCTGCTATTCTGTCGCGACCGCAGCGTCTTTAGCTGCGTCTACATACCCCTCGTCGCTGCCTGAAGTGTCGGGCAACGCGGTCACATCGGCTGGCACTGCTGGAATCACTACTAACACCTCCGGGCTCGTATCATGCAGTCTTAATTGTAGCATCTACCCTGGATGCAAGCCTGTCCGGCACACCCGCAACAACTGCCGTGTCAACCTTGTCCGGGTCTCTTTCTTTCGTGGCCGCACCTCCGACACGGTTGACAATTTCGTACTACATCTAGATCGCGGCCGCAGTGCCGCCACTACCGTTTTCCACCTTGTGGGCAACCCTTTCTGTTCTGTGAATCTATCCCAAACACTCCACAATGCCCTCCTCTTTCTCTAGACATGCAGTTTCATGTTTTACGCCGGCCGCCCCTTCCTTGGCCTCTCTCTCGCACCGCAATTTTTCCGCTGCCAATTTTGTCCACGAAAATTTCAATTTCAACTTTAGCAGCGCCATCTCATCGGCGAAGGACAACCCCGACCCTCCGCTGACGCGTGCTACCTCGGCTACCTCGCACCCAGCTCCAACTGCCTACCTCCTACTCATCAGTTCCCTTCCTTGCCGCTGACACTATGCCCCTCAGCTGTCATAGTGCCCAGCGAAAGGACCTACAACACACCAACCTGCTTCACTGGAGGAGATGGCTTGGCCTACTGGGCCACGCCCGAGACGTTCGCTCAGTCCATGGCCTTGTCCGCTCAGCGTCGGGAGATATTGTCGACTGCACCAGTCAGGCATGGCTCCTTCCTCCTGTTCTCCACCTCCCGAGTCATCGAGGTCACATCGAAAATTGCTGATTACACTGGACAGAATTAACTTCCAATGATTTAGAAGTGCGCTGACACAACTTTTCCGTCCAGGTGCGGGCTCTCTGCACGTTGTTCAAGTGCGTTCTTCTGGTCGTTTCCGCTGCCGACCACGTCCTGCCGGCGGTCCCGTACATGCACCCCACCCCCTCCACCCCCTTCCTCCTGGCCGTCACGCAGGCATCCACCGCTCCCAACCGCAGAGCGTGACTCGATCGGATGACACCCCTTTCCGGGGCGGCTGGCTTTGCGGGAGCGAACATTTCACGTCGCCTCTTGACCGTTTTGGCGGTGCTTGTCTGCCGTTGACACCTCCACTCCGCGTCGTTCTGGGGTGTAATTCGTCCGCCGCCGCTGGCCGCACGCACCCCACACAAAAGCACAGATACGCCGGGTGTTTGTCCTGTGAGTATCTCGAGGGCGACGCGATCTCGCGTACAACAAAAGGAAATTTACCTCTCGTTGTCCAAGATTTAAGGCAGCCGTGAACACTTTAAAGCGTTAATCCATTTCATGGTGCCTAAGTACGAGACCTCCGTGCGTAGGGAGAGGCAACCCTCAAGTGGAGTCGCTTCAGTCATTGTAGGTTTTCGTTGTTCGTTTTAAAGCGCTAAAAGCATTAGGGCCTACTTGAGGTCTGTAGGGAAGCTATTCTCCCCTCTCTTTTTTTTCAGTTTTGGGGGTAGCGTAGGTTAGAACCAGACATACGAGAAATTCCCTAACCAGAAATTCCTCTCTGTTAATCTGGGAAACTGGTTTCGTTCCGCACTAACGTTTCGAGCAACTGCGGCATGCATCGGTTCATTCTTGCAACAAAATGCTTGCAGCTACAATTACAGTTCGTACAAGAGAGCGATACTTATCGCTGCAGCACGTAAACGGAAGGGCTCAAGTAAAAGGCGTTGCGAAGTCACCATCATGACGCAGTTCGAGGTTTTTCTGCTTTTGGTACTACGTGCCAAGATGCTAAAATGGCGCTCTTCGTTGGAATCCTTGAAGTAAAGATTTGATTATGCAGATTAAACGCGCTTTTTCGTGATAGTTCGAGAGAAATACAGTCACCCAGCTTTACTCTTGGTATCAATGCGAGTGTGAAGCTTCCCTTTTTTGCTGTAACTCTTGATGTAAAAGTTCATGAACATTACAAAGAAGAAGATACCCTGCGGTAACGTGATGCACATGTGTGTCAAAGGATAGCCGCAGTCCTTGAACAGTGGAACCAACATGTGGATGAAGAGGACCACAAACTGGGTGAGCTGGAACTGCGTAAGGTAGCGCTTCCACCACAGGTACTTCTGCACCGACGGTCCCATCAGGGATAGGAAGTAGTAGGAGTACATGACCACGTGCACGAAGCTGTTGAAGATGATGCCGAAGGCAGCTTGGCCGTCCGCACCGTAGGCGAGACCGAACCAGCCGTTGAAGACCACCAGGACGTGGTGCACGACGTGAAGGACGGATATGTGCGAATCCTTCTTGCGCAGAACGAAGAAGATGGTGTCCAGGAAATCCGCGATCCGCACCAGCACGTACCACCAGACGTGCGAGAGCAGGCTCATGGTCAGCTCGTCGCGCGCCTCAAAGTTGATTCCTTGACAGAAATAGTTGTAACCGCCGCCCCAGTAGGTCTTCGCGAGGAAAGCACCGCAGAAGTAGCAGTTGAGGAGCACCATGACCGCATTGTAAAGTATGATCAAGGGCTTTATGTTGTCGCATGGCTGGCGCCCCTTCATGAAGCGCGGTCCTCCGATCTTAACCAAGTACACGTAAGCAGCGATGAGGCATACAATGAAGCGCTTGTCTCCCGCCAGAGCCCATTCTGCAGTCCGGGGATCGCGCCTGAAGAAGGCCGTTGCTGCTTCGGCGCCTCCAGCGATGCGGTTCTCCATGTCTGCTCTGTGCGGTCCTGGCCCCCCGCACCGCTGGTCGCCGATGTGGACTTCGCGCGGCCAAACTTGTGTCTGAACAGCGCGTGGCCGGCACGCGCTGTTTTCCCCCCTTACTTCCGCTTAGAAGGAAGCACCTTTTCCGCTGCGCACTTAAGGACGTAGTGCCAAACTGTTTACATGATCATTGGCAGCCTCTGCCTCATCGGAGTTAACTTTCCTCACCGGCGTGAAAAGAAATAAACATAAAAACGCGGCACATGCTCGCAATCGAGATTTATCTTATTTGCATTCAACCTCGGCGTATGGTCGGTCACGCACGCACGGTGACCAAATGCCAAAATAATATTTTCCTCAATTCGACATCGCGGTACCGCTATCTATGTCAATAGCTACTTCCTCTCTTAAATGTTGCCGCCTGTTATTCAGGAGCCGGTATTAGAAACAGGGACGCGGAAAGATTCGAGAGACTCGGCCGTGGACGCAGGCGATGGTCCTTGGAAGCGATGTTTTTCTCGTTCTGACGGGCGCCAACCTCCATCGACTGCACGTGCATATAAACAGACAGAACGGGACAGCGTGCCAGCGCTGTGAATACAAAATTCCTGAGAAGCCACGAATGCGCTCCAAGCGTCATGGCAAAGTAAACGACTGCTAGTTCTTGGGGAGGAATGCGTTTAGATCATCGCAGCCTGCTTCACGTGGCGGAAAAGGAGGCAGAGATGGTCACAGCAGTTTCTCTATTTCAGCTCGTCCGACTTTAATTTTCCGCCTCGTTTTCGTGCACGTTTTATGAATAATCTGTGCTTACCCATCGGCCACCTGCAGCACATATATATCCCCTGCTCTTTAGAAAATTTCTGAAACTATAGGTTGGTGGAAATAGAAAGGAACCTTTTTTCTGGAACAAACTGTAAACAACGGTGGAAAGCAGTTATTTTGATAATGAAGTTAACTAAACTAATTATTTCCTTTAAATAGCACGGTGTGGTGGCTAGTGCCAATGACAGGTTCGTAGCCACAGACAAGACAATGCCCTATTTTTGTTTTAAATGAAGAAAAATTCGTTCTTTGACACCCTGCAGCGTGAGGAAAGTCATTGCTTTTCTTTTTCGCAAGTAACCAGAACTGAGCGTTTGAGACGCGCAGAGAGCTCGCTGCAAAGACAGTGTGCGCTGGTGACGTGCTGTAATATCAGCGGTGCTCAATTCAAACTGCTTACGCTATTGTGGCGCGATTTACACTTCATCTTGCTCCGTCACTCTCGAAGTACGCGTTTCCTTCATTTACTCCGATTTCACTAGCTCACCGAATTAGTGAATGAAGCAACTCGAGGTAACCAACATTTGACCTCATGCGAACAAGTCGTCCCGTGTCTTAAACAGTTTCGGAAGAAATCGGCATCCATAAAGGTGTACACTGTTCTTATTCCCTTCCACAAACTGATGGAAAAAAAAGTTCAATATTATAAACACGCACATGCAGACACTGAAACTGTAAACGTAATGTTGCAGACCTCTACTGGCTAATAAAATTGGCAGCTGTTTCGTGAAAAACTGAAATCTAAGTAAATTGCGTGCCAATACGAATGCTAAGCACACCTACTAACGATTCTTGTCCACCCGTGGTCGCTCGGGCAATAAATAAGCAGAAAAAAAAACATTCAGGAAAACGCCTCGAACAAGAAAAATCACGGATTAGGCAAAATTCTCAGAAAATTGAAATTAGCTGGAAACAAATTTATGACGCAAGAAACAAATTTTTGCAGTTGTACACTGTCTAGCCTGATAAAAAGCGATCGTAAAAAGTTTTGTAACAAAGTAAATTCGAAAAGCGACAACGAGACTCCTGTTCTCGTGGGCGAAAATTGCGGCGTCCTCCCTATCGATCAGTGTGCTGAACTACTGAACCTACATTGTGCAGTGGTTTTCACGGACGAGTTGGCAACCAATATTCCACTGCTGCTTTCTGAGCGAGATACACAGTTTTCTTCTTTGCCCATTCCTCGTAAAAAAAAAAATGGTCTATAGATTTTCAATAGATTTCTTGTATACTCGGTTCGTGTCCTATAAATATTTCCTTTTGTATATGCATAGCCTATAGACAAAAGTTTACTAAAAGTGTATGGCGATAAACCTATAAGTCGTCGATAGACTTGATTGATAAAAGTCTGTAAGGGACACAACCCGGGCTCTGCGGACGCTCTCCGAGCGACTCCTCGTAATTGATCGGGCAGGACGACTAGCTCCCCTGCTGACTTGTGTGTGCCTGCGCCGCCTGCACGCGGAAGAAACTTCTTTTGCGAGCGCGCGCTCGAATTCTTTCCGGCTCGCGCTTTGGCGCCGTTGTGAGAAGAACTTGCTTTAAACTCGTGCTTAAATGCCGTTGTGAAACTTTGCGCGCGCTGTCGTGCTTTAGAGAAAGAGCAGCTCGTGTGGGCGGCGTTACACAAGGAGCCAGTGAAGTTCGCGGTGCTGTACTTTGTTTTGCCGCATCCGAGTCGCGTTAGTGGAATGCCCATCACGTTCTTTCTCTTGTGCCCTCCGCACAACTGCAGAGAAGGGGTGTGAGTCGTACTTAACCCAGCGGGATAAGGGGGGCGCCGGATAGCGGAGGATTACGGGAAAGGTCAAACTCCCTTCAGGAACGGATTCATTAGGTCGCATCCTGTGTGCACGTGCGCGCGGCGAGGCGGACGGGCGGACCCGCGTCACAGTGCGTGACTTTTGTCCCATGTCTGCAGCGGCGTGCGTTGACAGCTTGAAGTGCGGTCAACAGGATATTGCCACGCTAGCTGCAAGCATGGGGAGCGACGATGCTGAACAGATGGGTTGAAGTGACTTTCCTCGAACTTGGGTCAACCGGACGTTGGGAAAGTGAGAGTGTTCGCGAAGCTCGCAAGAGGAAAGCATTATTCTCCAAAATCGTGATGGTAGAAAGTGTACTTATGTGTACAGTGTATGCCGCAATGAGTTGCCTTCTTTCCCCAATCATTGATTGGTTGTGTTATCCTTTCCAAATTGCTGATTGGCGGTGTTTTCCTTTCCCCAATAATCTATTGGGTGTATGTTTGTGCAGTTAACTGATTGGTTATTCTCCCCACCGAGGGCGGGGACATAGGGTTTAAAACCAGCTGTTTCGGCAGGACCGAAGGCTGGTTTCGTCACGTCGAGTCAGTCAAGTGTAAATATGTTTTCTCCTTGCTTGTATCTTCCTTTGTGCTTTTAATCGTTATAAAAAGTTAACCTCTCCAGAAGTGTCCCCTTGCAATGTGATTGAGCAATTCGAATCTGCAAGACGTCAAGTATCCTCCAACAATTATCATCAACCCAATTTCCCTCTACGATATCAAGAGGGGACATCAACTGAGCCCAAAAAACAGTTGTTCTCGTCAAGCCTACTTTTGTGTCGAGAGTGGATAACCACGTGGTATATGAAGTGAAACGAAAGTGCAGCACGAATCCGCTTCTAGATATTTTCTTTTCCGGTGTCTTAATATTGTGCTTGCTCAGCTCGCTCTGCTTGCTTCAGCCGTGTGTGCTCGTCGCACCTTTCTGTTACTTTTTTCTTTTCCCTTTCCGCGGTATTTTAATCGTTCCGGCGCTAGGCTGCTCACCCCAAGGGAGCAGGTCGAATCTTGCCACGTTTCGATTTGGGCGAAATACGAAACCGCATCTCGCGATGTCGGTGCGCATTAATTAATCCCGTCCGGTTGAAGTTAGAGAATTTCAACATGGGCGTACGGCTGGTACGACCAATATGACTACGCACTGACGTTCCTACCACTGCCGCGCTTGCCTAGCTGCTTTTGCCGTACGATCGTAGTTACCGTAGATGGCATATTTATCATACACATATCTAAAAAAATCTCGTTAATCCGGAGCCCTTCAATGCGGTGTTGCCCACACTCTACGTACACCCTTGGTACATCAAACTCACAAACCACTAAAAGGCCACAGCCCTGATGCGCATCGATGGGCCACGTCAAGCTGTTGCACGGCCGCTCGGGGTCTGCAGTCCGTGGTCTGTTATCTGCAGAGCCGCACTGCTACCGCGTGTGTACGACACAAGGCTAATTCTTATGTGGAATGGCGCCTTTCCCTTTCGCCTTCGCAGTTGTCCGCGCTGCCAACTTACATGGCTCTGCAAGTCACACAAGCCCTGCCTATACCCAAGTTGAACGAACGTTCCCCATGCAGTGGTTGAAGGCACCCGGTATGGTGTCATTGGGATGGGTAACCTCAAAACGGAGGGCGATGTCTGCCCTACAGGCAGCCGAATTGCAGGCGGGCCACCCCAGTACATGTAATGGCGTTCAATAAGACGGGCACCAAAAATGGCGAGCGTCGCAGCATTTCAGGTCGCTACCCTTATAGGGGTTTGCGTAATCGTCGAAGGCGACGTCAGTCACGGTATATTTAAAAAAAAAATGGGGTGCGAGTGTGGCTGCCATTCAGATAAGCAAGCTGTCCTCTGATGAGGAGACTGAAGCTGCTCTTGAGCCTTTTTCGCCAGAATTAAATGTTATCGTCAGTCACTCGAGAGGCTTATCAGGAGGGTACATGGTAATCCTGGTCAGCACACTTGGGATTACTGCCGTATTGCATACATGACAAATAGATAAATTTAATTGAGTGTTCCTCAACAGCCAGCTGGTCTAAAACAAGCGCACACTAAGTCAGATACAAACATGTCATGAACACAATACATAAAAACCATTTAAAACATTCATTTACGATGACGTATGAAAAACAGTCTAGGCAAATATGTCCGTGCTTACTAATGTCGAATTGTATGTGTTCTGCAAAGTCATTGGACACATGGCATGCATCATAGGATAAAAATTATCAGAACATTTGGCGGCTTTTGAAGGGGGCACACGAAATCTCAGCGGCATCAATAAATGTTGAGAGTCAATGGAGCCACGCACTTTTTGCAGAAACTGCATGTGACGCATGAGTCGCCTGCCATGAAGAGTAGACATATTGAGGTATGCTAAGAGATAATCATAGTCGTAGAAACGACGGCGACCAATATATTTGTCACAGAGAATGGGTATGAGCTTACGTTGAACATTTTCAATTTTCCTGCAGTAGCTAACAGAGATGATCTTCCAAGCTGCCGACGTGAACTCAAGACGCGGTCTCACGAGAGCACAATAAAGAGTGCGCAGACTTTCTTATCGACAAAATTTTTTTGTTTCTATAAAAATAAGCCCAACCTGTCTCAGGGCACACAGTACAATTGCAGATACATGTAATCGAAAACCAAGCCTGGAGTCCACAATAACACCGAGGTCTCGTACATGGGCAGCACGAGATATTTGACCGGCAACAAGTGCATAATCAAACGTGACTGTGTCGCATTTTCTAGCTAAGGACACAGCGGAAGTTTTCTTAATATTCAGTTTAGGGCGATTCATCAAGGACCATTTCTCAATGCTGTTAATGTCATCTTGCAATCGGC
The DNA here is from genome assembly GCF_055824585.1 of Amblyomma mixtum. Classification (NCBI taxonomy): domain Eukaryota; kingdom Metazoa; phylum Arthropoda; class Arachnida; order Ixodida; family Ixodidae; genus Amblyomma; species Amblyomma mixtum. The sequence goes on along the minus strand of NC_143012.1, from coordinate 279,113,388 downwards.
GGCAGTCCTCTATGTTCTCAATCTTAGAAAATAATTTCAGATCATCCGCAAAAATCAAAGCCCTCGAGTTCATAACGTGTAGCGCAAATCATTAATAAACACTAAAAACAAACAGCAGTCCTAAGTTGTGTTGTTGTGTTGTGTTGTGTCGTGTAGTGTCGTGTAGTGTCGTGTCGTGTCGTGTCGTGTCGTGTCGTGTCGTGCTGTGCTGTGCTGTGCTGTGCTGTGTTTAATGGCACATATAGGCAACTAGTCCTAAGTTGGAGCCCTGAAGCACTCCCGATGACGAAAGAAAAACATCTGACACACAGCCGGAAAATCGGACCACATTACGGCGGTTGTCAAGGTAGCTTTCGAGCCACTTGCATTAAATGGAGCAAAGATCATATTTTTTCATCTTCTTGATAAGTACCTCTGGGAAACCGTGTCGAAAGCTTTAGCCATGTCGAAGCAGATTGCATCTACCTGACCACGATTAGACACGTGAGGCCCACTGTATCCGAGAAAACTGCATAAATTCGTTTTAACGGACCGTCCTTTTGAAAGACCGTGCTGCAGAGTTGAGATCTTTTGTTTGAAATATGAGCTTATTCGTTCGTGCATTACCATTTCAAAAACGTTTGCAAAAGAACAATTCAGTGACACAGGCTGAAAATTACATCACAGGCATCACCAGGTTTGAATACAGGAACAATTATTGACAGTTCCCAATGAGAAGGAAAAACACCAGTGCGCAAGGATAAATGGAACAAATGTGCCAAAACAAGAGCAAAAATGGTGGCGCATCCTTTGGTTATGAAGTTGGGAATTTCGTCCACTCCTGTTGAAAGTTTTGGAACCTCATGCTCAGCGACACTTTCATACGCTATGCAGTCAGCGCTGTCTTCAAAAGTGATAACAGCAGTAGGGCTTTCAGGGCGTACAAAACAAGAGCTGAAGTGACCAGCGAAAGCTGGACATAGCTTAGAAGGGTTGTTTTGTAGGCCAGTTGGTCATACATATTTCAAGAAATGCTTCGGAGCGGCAGACAAGGACAAAACCTCTGTGGTGGTGTAGGCGGCGCTCTGTGGTGTTTTTTCTACGTTTTGTCCTTGTCTGCCGCGCCGAAGCATTTCTTGAAATATGTATGACCAACTGGCCTACAAAACAGCCCTTCTAAGCTATATTTCTTCTACTGTAGGCTCTTTTATGTGTTCTCTAAAAAAAATGGCACTCTGTGGTGTTTTTTCTACGTTTTGTCCTTGTCTGCCGCGCCGAAGCATTTCTTGAAATATGTATGACCAACTGGCCTACAAAACAATCCTTCTAAGCTATATTTCTTCTACTGTAGGCTCTTTTATGTGTTCTCTAAAAAAAATGGCACTCTGTGGTGTTTTTTCTACGTTTTGTCCTTGTCTGTCGTGCCGAAGCATTTCTTGAAAGCTTGACATACATCGTGTGGTTCAGAACAGATACCGTCACGCATTTTTAGCGCGGCAACACTAACCTTATCATTCCTTTGCTTCCGCACAAAACCTTAAAAACAGTTTGGTTCTCGCTTAAAGTTCTGGTCGAGAATCCTGGTATTCAGCTTCATCGCGTGCAACCAGATTTTATTTTTTTCACAATTTGTTTATATAATGAATATCTTTGGTACCAATATTAACTTTCTGGGCTGTTGCACGCCTGTACAACGCGTTGCTGTTTTCTTATCGCGGAATCCCGAAATTGCGCGCTAAGCTCCTCAGCTCGCGCGCCTTGCGAGTTCGGTGCGAAGACTGCCGATTTTACATAAAATGTTCCGAGCAGTGTGGTGTGCTACCGGAAGTTTCGGTAGGTGTGGCTGAATTTGGAAGCGCACTTCATTGCTCATAACATATATCTTGTTAGATCGGCAGCCTTCGGGCTAAAACTCGTAAGGCTTACGAGCTGAGGCAGCTCAGTGCGAAATTTAGGGATCGCGCGACATTACTTTATGCCAGCAGGCACACTATCAGAATTTAAAAAAAAAAAGGAAAAGCGGTCAAAGTGAGCGGCTCACCGGCTGTCGTCAGCCGCCGTAAACCTACCGGGATGATTATCTCGCACCCGATGACTATCGCTTCGTGGCGCTGTCGCCAGTCCAAGCCACGCTTTCCGTCATTCGTGTCAAGTCTGTGGGCGCCTGTACAGCCCATGGTAACCGCCGTAAGCGTACCTAAATTTTCAGTTATCATGACACACACTGGACGAAAAGACAAAAAGAATAACAGAGTATACGGGCAGTGGTATTTGTCAACAAGGACAAGAGGATCGCGCACCACCTGTACTCCGAAAAGAGGCACATTAGATAAGATTAGATATAAAATGTTACGGAAGAATGGCCTGAGGGACGAGTTGGTGCATGATGAATGAGTGGTGTCTCTTTCTATTCTCTTTCTTGTTAGTGTCCTTTTTGCGCCAGCGTTCATTTCATAAAATGTTACCAGCGCAGTTTATCGCATTGTGTTGGCGTAACCCATGTAAACTTACAAACATTCGGCTTTTTCACGTACGGCTGTGCAGTCACTAGTGACCGGTGGTGCATTCGACCGTAGGAAGATTAAAAAATCCCCGTAAATGTGAACCTTGCACTTTGAAAAACAAACTTTTTTTCCCAATATATAAAAAAAATGGCTGGTGAAAACATCAGGATTTGAATTTGGCCGAAAGTAGCAACAGTCGACGAGATAGTGTGATTTGTTACGGGTTGGAATTTCCAACCACACACACATTCTTTGTACAGTTGCACCAAAGTAAACTGAGCACGCGAGCGGTGGCCAAACTGGCGCATGCCAGCGCGCTCTGTCAGCAGATACGCAGCTGAGAGCGAAATGGCGTCGGCACATCCGGCTGACCCATCTCGATGATCTAGCCTTATCGCCGGCACCAGCGAAGCCGCGCTGCTACCATCACTGCTCGCCAGAAGCACTTGCAAGGGCTTATCGTTTGCACACATATCGTGCAGAAAATCTGGCCTTTGGCGGCGTGCGTCTGGTCTTCTAAATGCACCTAACACAGAACGACTGGCCATCAGTACTGAACCCCCGCCTTTAACCTTGTCAGAATACATTGTCAGCTCTGAAAAAAGTCACACTGATCCGAAAAATGAGAGGCACTTGCACAAGATGAGTTATCCACGTTTCCATCAGGCATATAATGTCGTATACTCAGATTGACATACATTCGCGAAGAGGGCTTCCCTGTTTGTTCGGAGCCCTCTCGTGTTTTGATAATAAAGCTTAATTTCCTCTGCCATTTTCGGACGCGGCTAAATCACCGTAAATCATCATCAAAGCACCATGAGGACCAGAGTTTCCCTTAGAAAGGCGAAAAACAACCATCAAGCCACATTTCAGGTTTGCTCACGAGTTCGAACAAATGCTCATCCAGAGAGGCTAGGAAGGAGCAATACGAGTATCCTACCTCGTTTTCAGTTTTGTACACGTAGCAACCTTGTCACCTACAATATCCGCCAAAAGTTCCTGTATGTCTGACGCTGTTGTAGACGGGTCCAGGCGAGAAACAAATAGGCGTTTCTTTGCCGCTAATTTGAACGCTATTTTAAGCATGGACTGCTTAGCTGTGCCAAGCGCCGCTCGAGGCCGAGATGGCTGGCTCACCGCTTCTGTGGCAGATGAGTACGTTGGTACTGAGCTGAGCAGGAGGTTTTGGTGGGGGTGCATAATTTGTCGTAGCGAGCGTTGTCGCCACAACAGACGCGTAGTTGCAAGATTCCGAGACTCGGAGGGCGAGCACTCACTGTGGATGGCGGCACGAACCAGAACAGATGCACTTAAGCCATTCACAGCCTCAAGCAGGAGCACATTCTCGGCTGGAAGCTGTCGCATTCCACCGGCCAACGCATCCGTTCGACTGGGCATTTTTTGTATCGCCTAAAGAACACTAGATGAGGCACTGAGGGAAACTGCGTCTTCAAGATCCAGGGAAGAGCGAAGTGCCTCGGGGGGGGGGGGGGGGGGGGGGGGCGTTTCTGTACCGCCGGTTGTGCAGATAAGCCCCGTCGACGAAGGATCGCGCCGTTTCACACACTGAACCCATTTTTACTTGTTGGTCCCGGATTCCACGAGGATATCGCATTCCTCGGCCTGGCCTATATGCTGGCACATTTGCAGTTCAAACATTGCTTGTAGGACACACACGGCAAAAATTGCTGCCTACCACAAATGGGCTGGGAGCAGCTTGCACATTCGTCTTCCTCGGGTGCCATCTTGTGTGGCTAAAGACACAAACGATGGCAGGCTACTTATTTGCTGTGATCTCGCAACTTAGGGTGTACAGTGGCGAATTGTTTGTGTTAAAGCCCTTGTAAAGCTGCGAGATAGAAGGCTATTTTTTTCTGTAATTAGTTGGCCATTATTTGTAAGCTGTAATTAGTTGGCCTCAAGATAGGGGCCATAATGTTCATTTTGCGTGCCGTGCCGGAGAGGGTAGGTAGGGGGCCGGTTGAACTCATTTTCAGTCTCTAGCCCTCGTATCGATAGGATTTATGTTTCAACAGAACAAGTTAGCCAGCGTTTTGGTTACTGGGTGTGGCCAATATTCTTCACTGATCACTGCATGGTGTCTCTCCAGATAGGGAGGCACAGCCGGCGCATATTCCATCCTCGATGGGAGCTGTGGAAGTTGAATAGCTAGCTGTCTGCTCTCAGATGAAATCTTTCAGTGCTGTATGTACTTGCTAGAAGGACACACGGTCACGCGGCGATCTCTCAGTTTTGCACAAATGAGACTTATGTAAATAGGAGGCACAAAACTTCGCTATTGAAGCCTCAGCAAGAGTCGCGTTCCTGAAGAGACATCCCCTTCGTGAGCTAGGGCGCACTTTAGTATGGCTACAGAGTTATTTATTTATTTATTTCGTATACCCTCAGGGCCAGAGGCAGGATTAGCACAGATGCCTATGCAGAAGATATCACTACCGTAAAAGCAGAGCTCCAACAGCTTGAAACCGAAAGATACAAGGGAGCCTTGATAAGGTCTAGGTCCCGTAGGCTTCTGGATGAGCAGCCATCTTGTCGAGCCCTGAGTGATGACAGGCAGGTTGCTCTTGCTAAAGAAGTATTGGAAATTCAGTATGGAGGTTGCACATACAGCAATGGCTCTTGTATTATTGATGCTTTCTTTCACTATTATCGGAAGCTGTTTTGGGGTTGCGGGGGTAAAAGTGGGGAACAGTATACACGTCGTATACCTCCTCAAAAATTCTGCGCTGCTTCGGCAACGTCGCATTCCGTGGTTCTCTGTGCTGCCCGCGGAAGGCGACAAGAAAGGGCTTTTTAATCCTTTTCGGTAAGGAAGAGATACTTGGGACGCATTTAGGGTGACTGGGTACTGGCAACGGCTCCCACGTTGATAACCTTGAGATAACACATACAAAATATCGCTTCTGAATTTCTCCTGTGGAGAGCGTATGAGAGCACGAGCATGCACGAAATGAAGAAGTTGAATCTTGCGCCGTTTCTCGTGCGACTGAAGAGCAATCTTGCAGGATAAGAACTGCGGACGAACTTATATGGTTTGCGCAGCTGCTGGCAGCTTGCTGAGCACTACCAAGAGAAGGAAGGGTTGGAGAGGGGGGTGGAGCCGAACTTGATTTCGAGGGTGGGCGGGCCCCCCATTGGATACGTGCCTACCCTCCAGTGTGATGCTTAGGATTCTGTACAATGAACTACCAACTAGTCCCCGTTATTACTCTTTTAATTCCCTTACACCTCGGACATACAAGCATGTTGTTCGTGCTAAAGCGCTGTCTTGCCTAGAACAGTTTTACAAAGCTATATAAGCACCTGCTGAAGCCTTACCTAGAGGATATTGATATTCATTTACGGGGCCATCTTGCTTCGCCAACTCGATACCGAACGCTTAGGCATTTAGGTGACGTCTTAAAGCTCAATCAAAAGAGTGATAACTTGCACATTAAAATTGACCACAGCACAGCCCTATACCAAACGAGTAATTACTCCCTCGAATGAAATATTCTCCGCCTTGCAGTACTACTAATCTGAAATTTATAAGGACTCTATTAGCGTTCCTGAACAATATACTGTGTTTTTTTTTTGCTTGCCTTTTTTAAGAGAAAAAAAAATTCGCTGTGGCTTAGCTTGGTTAAGCCCGGTAATTGCGAAAGCAATATCCGTACCTACGCCATGGTTCAGCTGGTAGTGTAGCTGGTGGTGGTGCTTGTGGTTAGACTTGTGGCGATGCATCGGTTATACAATCCAATCCAATCTAATCTAATCTAATCTAATCTAATCTAATCCAATACAATACAATCCAGTCCAATCAGGCCGCCGTTAATCCGTTCATGTGCACCGCCGTCGCACACGGACGGCGCGAGGTGGTCGCCCAGATTGATTGATTGATTGATTGATTGATAACAACTTTTATTTCCACCGATGTAGGAGGCCCCCTACTCCCCGTCCCTGGCACGCAGGCCTAGGGGACAGGGGACGGGACCTCCGCGACTAAAGACTGGCGAAGATACATTGTCTCTTCGCGGCTTCAGCCGCCAGGCGGACAGCTCGTTTCTGGTCGGCGGGGACCTCGCTTCGCAGAAGGGCCTCCCAGGCTTCTCTACTCTTAATATTGTCCTCAGCACCCGGGGATCCAGGGCATTGCCAAATTATATGATCGAGGGTCCCCCTCGCTCCGCAGGTCTTACATTTGTCACCTTTTTTATCGTCTAACGTGATTTGAAATAACCAGACAGGGTTAACGAAATTTCCGGCCTGTAATCGTCGCCAGGCGATGGCCTCTGTATTGGTTAAGTTTGGATCTGGTGGTGGCATTAGACGCCTGCCTAACCTGTAGTGCACGGCGATTTCCGCGTACGTTTGCAAACGTTCGTCCATCCCCTGGGGGTCGGGCGGCTCTACAGTTACCCGGAAGTAGAGATCTCGGGCTAACATGTGGGCCGCCTTGTTACCGGGGACGGATGTGTGTGCTGGGACCCAAATTAAGGTGATCTTGCGATCAATTTTGGCTGCGGACAGAATTCGAGCCATTTCTGGCGATACCCTGCCCTTTCCGATGTTGCAGATTGCTGTTTTGCTGTCACTAAGAATCAAACTAGCCTTGGTTCCGGCGCAAGCAAGCGCTATTGCGACCTCCTCGGCCGTATCTATGTTTCTACTCCTAATGGAGGCGGCAGCGACTGGTGCACCTCGGCCGTCGACTACTGAGGCGACCGCCGCCCCCGACCTGCCACTCGCTGCGTCCACGTAGGCAACCTCATTTGCCCTGAAATTTCCGGCCCTTTTAACCAGCGCCTCCGCCCTCTTCTCCCGTCTTTCCCGGTGATGTTCTGGGTGCATGTTGCGGGGGAGGGGGGGAACGATGATATTCTCGCGACATTGTGGCGGTAGGGCGACCTTGTCGCATATGCCCCTATCTACTTTTCGGCCGACCCACTCTAAGATGGTCCGGCCCGTATTTGTTGTACTCAGTCTTTCGAGCTGGGCGATTCGCACCGCCTCGGCGAGTTCAATCCAAGTATTATGCACCCCCATTTCCAACAGGCGGTCTGTAGAGGTGGAGATAGGTAGGCCCAGCGCCCTCTTGACGCAACGCCGAATAATTGCGTCGATCTTCTCTCTCTCGTTTACCCTAATATCGAGGAATGGCGTGGCATAGCATATTCGGCTAATAATATACGCCTGCGTCAGTTTCAAGAGGCAGCTTTCTTTGAGGCCCCTGCACTTCAGCGCGACCCTCCTGAAGATCCCTGTTACTTGCGCAGCGTAGTTGCTGAGCTTCTTGATCGTTCCTTCATTGTAACCGTCCTCTTGGATAAAAAGTCCGAGGATCCTGATGTGATTAACTTTCGGTACAGCTTTGCCCTCTACCTTAATTTCAAAATTCCAGTCGCGCTTGCACCGGAGCGCTTTCGGATTGCAAACAAAAAGTTCTGATTTCTGCGGCGAACACACAAGGCCCCTTTCGGCCGCGTAGGACACTACAGTGTCTGCCGCTGCCTGCAGCCGCTCTTCTATGCTACCGTCACTACCACTGTTCAACCATATGTTGATGTCATCTGCGTACAAGCTAAATTTTATGCCTTCTATGTTCCTGAGTGCGGCGGGAAGGCCCCTCATTGCCACGTTAAAAAGGAAGGGGGAGAGCACCGATCCCTGTGGCGTTCCCTTACTTCCCAGGTAAACCTTGGGGAATTCTAAGTCCTGAAATTTTAGTTTTATTGTCCTGTGCGACAGGAAATCCTTGATGTAATTATACGTCCTTTCGCCGACACCTATGTCCTGAAGCCCCGCAAGGACGGGCATGCTTAACATTGTCGAAGGCTTTGGTTAGATCTAAACCTAAAATCACCTTCGCGTCTTTGGATCTCGAATTTATAATGTCATGTTGCAAGCCAAGCATCACGTCCTGCGTACACAAGCCCGGCCGGAACCCGACCATCTCGTGCGGCCACAGGTCGTTCTGCTCCATGAAGCGTGTCAGTCTAGCCTGGATGACGCGTTCCATAAGCTTTCCTACGCACGAGGTTAGGGAAATTGGTCTGAGATTTTCTAATCCGGGCGGTTTACCCGGCTTAGGGATTAGCACCACGTTTGCAGTTTTCCATTGCTGAGGGAGACGGCCACTACTCCATACCTCCTTCATGTATTTCGTGAGCGCCGTTATGGACATGTCGTCCAGATTCCTTAATAATTTGTTCGTAACCCCGTCTGGGGAGATGGTCGCCCAGCTCTTCGGCGTGACGTCACACAGAGGTCATGCGAAAGGTCATTTCATGTGCACCGCCGTCGCACCGCAAAGGTTTGAAAGTGAAAGTAGTATTGGGCGCGTTAAGTTAAAGGACTCGAGCGCGCTCGAGTCGTCAGAGTGCGCTCCAAGTAAGCTAAACGACCACAACTGACTTCCGGTGTGTGTTTGGAGAGCGCGCTCTACGCGCTCCGCCCTCGACGACGGTGTGCGGGAGCGCGGGTCTGGTTTCGTCTGGCGACGTGACGTATTTCCGGGTACTATGGTGCTACTTCCTTTTTGGCGCCTTTCGCGGTTAACGGCAGTTATGGCTGCGCGGTCTGTGCTCGTCGTGAACGCAAACACAGGTACGTACGTAAACTGCTGCTAGTTCGTCGGTGACCTTGTTTTAATCGTTGGTGCATTTGCAGGGTTCGTACTTGATACGGCTGCTGCGACTGTAGGACCTGACTTACTTGAGCTTTGCGGAGATGCGGCGGGCACAGGGTCGGATGTTTACGCGGAAACCGCTCAATGCGACGACTCAGGTGTGTATGAGTTTTTAATGCCTTGTTTCGTTCTTTGAGCCATCAAGAGTGTTCTGTTCGTTTCCAGAAAACGAGCAGTTACGAGCGACAACTGCGGGAATCTTGCGTTGAAAATCTAAATTCTTGCTTTTGCCTTGTGTTGCTGGCGTAGCGCAGCCAGCTTTATTGTAAAGCTGTAGCTAAGTTTATGGCACGTTGTCGAGCGCGATGTGTCGTACGTCGCCGCACTTAGCGAAAATAAGTACAAAGCGCGTTCGGAAATTCATGAAATCGGTACTTCCTTCAAACGTTGTACTTGGTGCAGGCAAACGCTCGTTCTTGCCAAAGTGCTTGCAACAGTAGGGTTCTTGAGAGAATATTATAATATATGAAATCTGTTTAAATTTCATGAGTTGCATTTTCACTGTGATAGAAATTGTGACATGATATGAATTTTCACTTTTTGCCGGGTTAATTCTCCGCTGTACTCGCACACAGGCGGTTATTGGAGGTATTCACTGCCACTATTTTTGACGCACAGGGTGACGAAGACCTCTTTTTTTTGTCACTTTTTTTGCGTCAATTCTTAAATGAGTCCTGATGTAGGCTGATGTACACCATGACTGAATGACTTTTACAGAGGACCAGTTTTCCCTCTGGACTGCTGAAAGTGATGACTACGACCATAACTACAACAGTGAGTAAAGCCTCTTTTCTTTGAATTGAAATGGTTTTCATGCTCTGTTACTAATCTCTTATGTGGGGGCTTAAGCTGTAGCTCTCCTTTATGCTGTAGGTCTCCCAAAAGGAAGTTCAAGTTGGGTACACGCCGAGGTACTTCTCCTGATTTCATCTTATGAGAATCATAAAGAAGACTTCAGTGATAGAAAGAGAAAGAGGAAAGACATTTGGAAACAAATTAGTGATGAAATGTGCAAGCACGGGTACACGCGAACTGCTGCGGACTGTGAAACGAAGTTCAAAGGTCTCAAACGCACGTATGACAAGCACCGCCAGCACAAGAAGAAGAGTGGAAGAGAAAGAAAGGAGTGGCCATTTTTTCAGGTGATGGATGACTTGCTTGCAAATAACATAGAGTACCAGGCTCCAGTGGCGTCAAGCCAGCTCCCATAGCCCTCCACCTCAGCTGCCTGCGCATTAGCTGTGGCCACCCCGGGCAGCATGAATGAACCACCGACAACAGAAGAAACTGTGCACTGCGAAAAGAACTCAAGAAATGATGGTGCTCCGGACCAGAAAAGCAAACCAAATGCGAAGCGTCGTCGAACACCGGCTGGTGTATTGGAGGAAATTCTGCTGAACTTGCACTCATGGCAGGATGAAGAAAGAAAAAGATACCAGCAGCAATTAAAGATGCAGAGGCTTAAACTGGGTATGCTAAAACGCCTCGCAGCACTGGATAAGCAGCAGTGAACTTTGTGGTGTTATTTTTGTGTGTCATGTTGGGGCAAAAACTTTGTTCATTTTGTATGCGTTTGCTGTTTGTATACTGTGCAATTTCTCAGTTTATATTCTAGTCGGTGAATATGGTACAGGCCAGTACCGCCCAGTTTAGTTTTTATTCAGAGAAAACATCCAGACACTGTGTTCAACATTTTATTACCAGTGAGAGTTCTTCTGGCCAAAAATGATCAACTCATGTACACAATAAATAATTTCACCGCATAGAGCTTGTGCGTGTGATGCATCTTGCATGCATAGTACTTCGGGACTGGAAGTACCCTACCTGTTGTAAACCTTAACACTACTTTCTGCACAGAAAGCGTGTTATTGAAACCCTCTTCATTGCAGCGTGGCTGTCCGCAGGCTCTGTGTCCTCATCATCAAGAGGTGGATCTTTATCACTCTCTTCCTCGATGGTGCTGTCGTCGTCACCGAATGTGTCTTTGCATTGAAGGATTATGTTGTGAACGAGGCACGATGCCACAATATAGTTGCTCATTCTCACAGTGGGTTTCATGTCAAGGTACTTAAGCCTTCGTAGCTTTCCTTTCAGCTGAGCAAAAGCTCGCTCAATTACTGACCTTGCCGCCCCTAGCGTTTCATTGAACTTGACCTCCTGTGTTGTCAAGTGGCCATTGTTTCTGTACGGCCGCATGAGACCCATTGACAGGGGATAAGCTGAATCACCTAGAATATGAAAATTCTGCGGCAAGTTGCCTACTACCTCTTCAAGGCCAGATGTGGCGAAAACTCTGGCATCGTGCATCCGTCCTGGGCTGCCTGCGTGTACATTAGTGAATATCATATTGCTGTCGCAGCAACCCTGCAAGATGACTGAGTGGAATTCCTTCCTGTTGTAGTATGCATCTTGTTCGTTTTCGGGGGCCTTGATTGCAATGTGGCATCCGTCCACAGCTCCAACAACTCCTGGAAAGCGCCATTTTCGGGCAAATTCCCGAGCAACATCTTGCAGGTTTGCAGGCCAACGGATGAGTTCTTTTGCAGCACGTGCCCAGACCTCTATAATGCGATCTCTTAGATAAAACAGTAAGCCCTTGTTGATCCCAAATCTATCTGCCACTCCACGAAACGATTCCTGGTTGCCCAGCAACCACAATGTCATCAGGACTTTAGTTTGCAGAGGTATTCGAGGTGCCCTCTCCATGATGAGCCACTCTTGCGTGATTCTCAGCAGCACCTGCATGGCAACCACAAAGTTTTGAATGTCCAGTGGTTGCTGCTCCTGCTCAAGATATGAGCTTAGATATAATGAATTTCATCAGCAACAAAATGGGCCAGTGCATTTTAAGATACTAGCTCACTGCAGTTACAAAATGCATAGAAAGTGTTGCCCTTTTACCGTCATAAAGTAACTCACGAGCGTGTTTAGTGCTTGCTTGTGCTTAGGGAGCCACTGGGGCCGAATTACGGATCGCGCCCAGTCCAAAATAATCTCAAAACCGCTCTCGCTGCCCCGCTCCTATTGGTTGGCCGCGACGCCGGTCACCCAAATCATACACTCGTATTCGCCATGGTGGACAAACAAAATTGTAGCAAAACTGTCAGCTGGGCTTGTTGATTTATAGTTATTAAAAGCTGTTGCAGCGCTCAAGGACGGCACACAGTGAAGCACAGCACCATCCTGTGCTTCTCTGTGTGTCGTTCTTTAGCGCTGCACAACAAAATTGATCGCGTCGTTTACCTCGAAGGTGCTTCGGGTCATCCGGAAATGCTCCTTGAACTGCATGTCTGTGTACCGAGGTACTACGTTGAGTACGTATCCTTCAATGCCACGGATGCTCCTCTCGGCGATTCTGTGGTCTTCATACGAAGAGAGCAAAGTTAATATTCTGTAATGCGATAAAGCAGTTGAATCTTACCTTGAATGGCAACACGGGCAGCTTGCAGCATGAAGGTAAACCGCTGCTGCTGCCTGCGCCTACGGGCGTCAAGTTCGTCGAGTTCGTCGTCGTCTAGCAAGAATTGAAGTAACTTGCGCTTGACTGCTGCCATGGTCAAAATGCGCGCGAAATATTGCCCGGAAACGGAAATGGTGGAAACGTCAGGTGGCGCGCTCATGCGTGCACGGGAATCAAATGGCCGTTAAGTTGCGCTCCGACTGAGCTCCTAGGTGTCGCGCTCGAGTACTCCGCCTCGGAGCTCGGAGCAGGCTAACTTAACGCGCCCATTGCTTTCGCAAGAAAAAAGTACTTGTAGAAATGTTAGGTAATTCTGTAGCCCTCGTCAACAACGGGAGCCTTGCATGTACCTGCCTTTGTAGCGTGAGCTACACTGACCGAGGTTGAGCAGTTTCGCGTGGCTCCTGGAGAGCCGTGCTGCGCATGTGCGTGGAGCAAGTGACGTCACTACGCACAGCTGACGTGCCTCGCTGTGCGCGCTCGCCTTCCTTTCCTTAAAATGAACGGAGTGTAAAACGTTGACAACGCCAACGCCAATGAACACAATGAACGCCGACGGCCTATAACTTCAGCGCCGCGTTTTTGGCACAACCTTGTCAATGCCTGCAGCCCACATCTCTCTCTCATCACCCCACGTACCTACAAGCACGATTCAGACGTCCACTGACCCAGGGAGCCATTATGCGCACTTCCTTTCCCTAAAATGATCGGAGTAGTAGTAGTAGTAGAAAACTTTTATTGAGATCTTTTAAGAGATTCGCGGATTCGAAGCCTCCGTCGTCTTTCGTGGCGCCGGCGACTTGAGGCTTCTCTTCAGCAAGGCTGGGCCCCTAGTCCAGGGCTCCACTGAGTCGCGCTGCATCAGTAGCGTGCCGCACTAAGGCCCTTTGGGCCGCGAGCTCGCTGCTGGTGAGCCGGCTCTCCCATTGCTCCGCACTCGGGAATTCGTGTTGGTGGAATGCTTTATTTCGTTCGCACTCCCATACATGTGATGTGGTATAGTGTGGGTGTGTCGCCGCACCAGGGGCAGTTTGCTCTGTATTGTGTTGGTGACATCTTGTTATAGATGTACAAGTTGGGGAAGGAGTTTGTTTGTAGCCTACGCCAGCCGACTGCTTCCTCCCTCGTGAGGGCTTTGTGTGGTGGTGGGTACTTGAATCTAGTCCCCCTGTATAGTTGTAATGTCTCTGTGTATCCCCCCTCGCATGATAGTAGCTGAAGCTCCAGAACATCTGACATGCCTGCTCGGTATGTAAGCCCTCGAACTAGGCTGTCTGCTCTTTCGTTCCCCGCTACGCCTGCGTGGCCTGGGACCCAGATTATGTGTTGTATGGGTGTCTTCTCAGCAGAGGCTGCTGCCCCACTGATTATCCTGAGGGCCATGCCGCTAATTCTGCCCTTCGTATAGTTTTTACACGTGTCTTTCGAGTCTGTTAAGATGTTTAGGGATCGGCCTTTCCTATAGCCTTCTGCTACCGCCAGCGCGACGGCAATTTCCTCGGCCTCCGTTATGCCCACGACCTCCACTGAGGCGCATGTGGCCATGTCTCCTGTGCTATTAACTACCACCGTAGCGGCTAAGCGCTTCCCTGCATGTACGTACTTTATTCAAATACCCTAAAGGCCCGAGCGGGCATTACATAGGGGGGACAGGGTCCTTCAAAAAAATTCAGGGGGCACTTTGACTGTCTAAAGTGGGTAGAGGCGGAAGCGTTTTCCGCACCACCTTCGCTGTTTCTGTGGCACCGGTAGCGTCACATATAATTGAGTACTAATTATTAAGTGATGACAAATCACTAATTAATGGTTAATTACTGATTAATGCCTGATTACTAAGGCTGCCGCGGTGGCTCAGTGGCTATGGTGCTCGGCTGCTGGCCCGAAAGACGCGGGTTCGATCCCGGCCGCGGCGGTTGAATTTCTTTGGAGGAGAAATTCGAGGCCCGTGTACTGTGCGATGTCAGTGCACGTTAAAGAACCCCAGGTGGTCGAAATTTCCGGAGCCCTCCACTACGGCGTCTCTCATAGCCTCAGTCGCTTTGGGACGTTAAACCCCATAAACCAAACCAAACCAAACCTGATTACTAATTAACTGCTAATTAATGACGCTTAAGCTTCGCCTTTAGGAGTGGAACGCGACAGCGCGTTGTAGCGCTGCCAGGGAGTCCACGGAACACCACCCGTTCAGCGCGATGCCTTGCCCTTTGAACGCAACGCTTTTTGAGGAAAGGAAATTGCGCAGTAATTCTCTGTCATCTCGGTGGACACCTGAACCGCACCGTAGAGGAAGGGAGGAAGTGGGAGTGAAAGAAGATAAAGAGGAGCCGTAATGAAGAAAATGGAAATTGTATTTGAGGAAAGGAAATTACGCAGTAACTGTCTCACAAAATTCAGGGGGGCACTTTTTTGACCTAAAGTGTGGTCACTGATGCCCCTAAGAGTGGAACGCGACAGCGTCTTGCAACGCTGCCAAGGAGTCCATAGAACGCCATCGCCCATTCGGTTCTATGCCTCGCTCGTCAGTAAATTGGTTTTTGAGGAAAGGAAATGTATCTGTCGCTCATTTGTCGGTGGACACCTAAACCTCGCAGGAAGGGAATGGAGGAGGATGAGAGTGAGTGAAGACACCGTATTCACTAGACGCGCCTTTGTTCATTCCAAACCATCGAGCCACCAGACGTGTGGGATCAAGGGACGCTCTATTGTTTCAAATATTCATAAAGCGAGGTGTGTGCTGGAATGTTGTGATTACACAAATAGCTGTGTAGCCCTCCTTCAGCTAGATCTTGAGAAGGCATTCGATTGTGTTTCGCACGATATCCTGTTCTGCATACTCGACCATGTGAATTTAGGGTCCATTATTTGTGAGGGAGTGGCCTTGGCGTACCGGAGCTGCACGAGAAGATTAATTGTAAATAAGAGTTTGGGGGCCCCCATTAGCCTGCAGCGTTCGGTGCGCCAGGGTTGTCCCCTCAGCCCTCTTCTATTCTGCATTTACATTGAAGCGTTGTGTTTGAATATCATGGAAAGTGAAAAAATTCGAGGATTCCAGCTACAGGCAGCAGAAGTTAAGCTGCTGGCTTATGCGGATGATGTCGCGGTGTTCACAGTGAACCGGGAAGGTATAACCGAGGCCGTGGCATGCGTAAAAGAATTCACCAAGATCACCGGTAGTAAAGTGAATTGGTCAAAGTCCCTGGGGCTTTGGCACGGAGATTGGCCAACGAAGCCCGGCAATTTTGCAAACGTGTCCTGGGTGACGACCCCAGTAAAGTACTTAGGCGTTCCACTGGATGGTTATCGCGATAGCGATTCGTACTGGAAAGCACAGACGCAAGCCACGCGTGAAAAGGTGGAAAGGGCGACACCTTTCAATTTTCGCAAGGGCCACAGTGTGCAATCTGTTTTTTATGTCTAGGCTGTGGTACGTGATGCAAGTGTTGCATTGTGCAAGGATGCACGTACAGAGACTGCACCGGATCTTTGCCGTTTTTGTGTGGGCTGCGGACTGGGAACGCTGTAGCCGGACCAATTTGTTTAGGCGGGTGAAGGATGGCGGCCTGAGTCTGGGACACTTATTTCTGCGGCAGATTGTAAGCAGATTTTGTTTTGTGCGCGATGTAAGCGACCCGTTTTTGCGCACTGTGTGCCAATTAAGGCTAGGAAATGCACTGCCGGACTTTGTTGTCACAACCGAAAGTTTCTCGGGACGTATTTTTGGTTACTTTAGAGAGGTTGTCGTGAGTGTTCGATTCCTGTCTGTTCGATTTTCGTATGAATATTTATCTTCTGTTAGCAGGAAGAAGTTGTATAAAGATTTGTGCGACGTAGTTCTTCCACAACCTATGTACAGGGCCTTATACAATGGAGGCCAGGGACGCGACGTACTTAAGCGTGTGAAGGCGATGCAGGTGCCGCCAAGTGCAAAAACTTTTTTCTTTAAATTACATACCGGAACACTACCAGTAAAGGAATTCTTGGAAAGGAAGCAGTTATTTCTACCTTGGGGATCACATTGTTTAATTTGTAAACAACCAGAAACAATAGACCACGTTTTTTTGCACTGTTGGGAGGGGGTATACTTTTGGGACATTTTGCAACGGACTTTAAAAAAGGAATTTCCGCTTGACGCTCATGGTATTCGGTACTTGCCTGTAGTGAGTGAGGATGGGACACCATTCGACCTCATTATGCTAATGGGCCTCCATTGTATTTGGCGCTCCAGAATGGCAGGATAGCATTGCGATCCTGATGCACGGCCAGCACGGATCTATTTTCGGGAGTGCATGCATAAGTATATTGAAGTTCAGAAACTTGCTCCTGAAGCTCCCGAGTGGCTCGAAAGAGTCGAGCCTTTGGTGACGCTTAAGGAGTTTTAATATGATGAAGCCACGCACCCCCGGGCGGATAGTGTTGTTAATTATTGCTCATTGCGCTCTGTAAGTGTATATGTGTACTGTGGTTCTTGCCGAAGTCAGGCAATAAATAAAAAAAAAAAAGCTGGCATGGCGGAGTGGATAGCATGCTCGTCTCTCACGCCGAAGACCGGGGTTCGATTCCTGAGCTCGACGAATTTCTTAATCGGTTTTATTTATTTATATGGCCTGACTAGTAAATCTAATTAGGCTAATTGGGTAATTAAGCAATTAACTAAGCTCAGTCTCACTTAATTGGAGCATAACTATACGATCCCTTCAATTGGTTGCATGGTTACTAGCCAAAGTACAATTGGCCCCGTTTGAAATTCGCGCACTGTGACGTCACGACTGTTTCCACCAATTGAAAAGCGTGACATTTTCTGTCGACAACTGCTGCTTACAACGATGAGACATTAAAGGCTTCCGCCTTAATATGTGCGAACACGGCGAAGCGTGCCCGCGCTCCGCGGAGCGTCAGCGCATCCGGCGCGGTCGCGCATCGAAACAATGTGGCGCATGCGCACAGCAGACTGGAGGCGGTGCTTCGTGTCGTCTGCTACAGCACGGAAGCACGGCGCGCTGTAGCAGACGACACGAAGCACCGCCTCCAGTCTGCTGTGCGCATGCGCCACATTGTTTCGATGCGCGACCGCGCCGGATGCGCTGACGCTCCGCGGAGCGCGGGCACGCTTCGCCGTGTTCGCACATATTTTGAAGGACCCTGTACATGGAGGCGTCCGCATAGACTGTGTTCTCTGATCGGCCTAGCCTCCTTTCTATCTGCTCGGCCCTTGCTTTTCGTCTGTCCTCGTGTAGGTTAGGATCCATGTTTTTAGGCAGGGGTCCTACATTAAAGGTCTTTCTAAGGTCGTCCGGTACGTCCGCGTATCTGTCTACCAGTCCGCACGTGTTCCGACCCAACCTTCTCAGGAGCGCCCTTCCCGTAGAGGAGCCTCTGAGTCTGATGAGTTGTGCCCCCAATTGAGCCTCGGCAAGCTCATCGAAGGTATTGCTGATTCCGAGTTGGAGTAGCTTCTCGTTTGATGCGTTTCTGGGCAGGTGTAGAGCAATCTTGTATGCCTTCCTGAGAATACAGGCGGCTTGCTCTCGCTCCGCCTTTGTTGTTGCGTGGTAGGGCAAGGAGTACATAACTCTGCTAACGATTAGGCTGTTGACGAGTTTGAGGGTATCTTCTTCTTTCATCCCGTACCTTCTCTGAGAGACTCTACTGATCATTCTGCCAACCTGCTCCGCGGCTCTTCTCAGCAGGCTGATGGTATGGCTGCATTTTCGGCTGCTCTGCAGCCACATGCCTAGGATTCGTACCATGTTCTGTTCTTGGATCAGTTGCCCCTCTAGAACTACTTCCAGCGAGGCTTTGGTAGGATTTCTTCCGATCCTGATGATTTCCGACTTCTCCGTCGAACATCTCAGGCCTCTCTCCCTGACGTAGGTCTCTACGCAGGTGTAAAACGTTGTCAACGCAGACGCCAATGAACACAACGAACGCCGACGGCCTATGTCTTCAGCGCCGCGTTTCTGGCACAACGTTGTCAGTGCCAACGCATGCAGCGCGCACCTGTTACTACCGCCACTCAGCTTAAAGCATGGTTGAGGTGTCCTCTGTTCCAAGAGGGCAGTTATGCGCCTTCCCTCTGGCTCAGGTGTCCACCGAGATGTGGGCACTTCGACCTTACCTCACGCTACGTATATCCTGGCATAGCAGAGCTAAGCCACTGCCAACTTTTTTTTCTCTTTTGGCTCAAGCAACACCTTAGCATAAAATCTGATGAAGACTCACAGAAAACTGCGGTTATTTTGTTTTAAGTGGTTGCTTGCTACAGCCGGCATCACACATACATTTCGCTTTAAATGTTCAGCTAATTATTTCAAAGCCGGTGTCACATAACAGTGGCGCACTCCTTTTAGCACTTTGCCGAGAGATTGGCTCGTATTTGATCACAGTTTTATAAACAAGAAGACGCCATAAGAGCAAGTTCAGGTCTTCCGATTGAAACACACCGCTGTCACTCCATCAGACGTTCCTTGGAAAACGGCGAAACAGGCAGAACTTTTAGGGTCATCTGCACTTCCTTTCCGTGAATTTCTGCGCTGCCGTCGTCTTGGCTCTATTGTACGTGTTCGTGTAGAAAACGCGGAACAACACAAGAAACAGGATTACTATCGAAATCCACGATAAAACTTGAGCTTTCGGGTAACCGCAATCGATGAACAGTGGCAGAACCATGTGAGCGATCATTACGACGAACTGGGACATCTGGATCTGGGTTAGGTAGCGCTTCCACCAGAGGTACTCCCGCACCGAAGGACCCAGCAGAGACAGACAGTAGTAGGAGTACATTATCACGTGAACCAGGCTGTTGAGGACGACGCTGAACATGACATGACCGTCAGCTCCGCAGGCGAGGCCGAACCAACCTTCGAAGACGACCAGGACGTGGTGGACCACGTGCAGGAAGGACACGTGCGAGTCCTTCTTGCGCAAGACGAAGAAGATGGTGTCCAGGAAGTCAGCGATTCTCACCCACAGGTACCACCATGCGTGGGCGAGCAAGCTCATGGTCATCTCGTCGCGTGCCCCAAAGTCGACGCCCTGACAGAGGAGGCTGTAACCACCGCCTAAGTATGTCCTGGACAGGAAGGCCACCACGAAGTAGCAGTTCAGGACCGCCATGGAAGCGTCGTAGAGCACGATGAGGGGCTTGATGTTGTCGAAAGGTTTGCGCCGTTTCATGAAGCGAGGCCCACCGATTTTGGCCACGTAGACGTAGGCGCACAGCAGCACTGCGAGGAACCGCTTGTTGCCCACAAAGGCCCATCCGTCCGTGCGTGGATCCCTCGGTAAATACGTTGCCAGTGACTCGTACAGTGTAGCCATTGCCGCACTGATGAAAAAGTATCGGGACTTACTTTCTTTAGCAAGTGACCCAAATGGAGTCGCTGCTGCCCGCGGTGACACATACACGACTGAAATTTCCTAGATTGCGTGGCACCTTTATGCGCTCCTCCTTCCATTGGACAAAGCGGCACGTGTGGACGAACAGCCTGGCGTATCCTAATAACGATTAGCAACCGCAAGGTGACACCAGGCAGAAGCCGTGTTCAGCATTGAAAGTGGTAGAACAAGAATACAGCAAGGCAACGCCCACGTAGATCCCTGCCCCTTGCATATATAGTGCCGTAACAGCCACTTTAATGGACAACCACCACATTATCTTTGGCCGCGGGGCTTCGATTCCGCCGCTGACGTCAGAGTCTTCATCTGCATCTGAAACAGCGCTGCCGCAGGCGAGCTCATGGAATACGTAACTAGCTTTTATTTTTAATCTTCGACGATGCTTCAAGGTCTAGTTAACATTCACGGCGTTACGTAAAGGTGTCACGTATTTTGCAACGGCAGTGCCAACTGCCGGTTGAGTGTACGGTTGCTGAAAATATATTTCACGGTTTGGGAAGAAAATGAACGAGAACGAAGCCGTTTGGTTTGCCCATAAACGGTCTCTTTTTTTTTTACAACATTTTTGAACAGGTCACCACCGTCGTTGTCATCACCACCACCAAGTAAGAAGGTTTTTGTGTTAGGCTGTTGCACGGTGCAGCTACCAGATTTTTCTTTTCGTTATACAAAGACGCACTCACACGCACCTGGGCGCACAACATGTAAGCACGCTTGCCTTCTCCCCGAGTGAAGGCCTTTTCATAGACCCTCTCCTTGCGCTTTGTATACGCCCGTGACGGCGCTATATATGCTCGCAACAGTGCGCTTCACTGCTCTACCCGGCAAACGCACGGAGTGATCCATAGGGGGTTCCAGCACCGAGCCAAGAAGCTACAGTATATCAGCCCTAAAAGCCCCGCGAGCACTTTCCCTTCGCAGTGCGACATTTGACAGTGCAGTGAACGGATACCAGTGTATCGAGCTGCTTCGGCCCGCGCCTGATCCACCCCACCTCGCCCCATGAGTCGCTGCAACAGTTTCCAGGCTCCCACGATTCTTTTCCACGCGCTGCAGGCCTTGGAAGCTTCTGCAACCTAACGCTGTCTTGCCGCATAATACTGTATGGCTCAAGTCCGTGAAGAGTCCTTCCTGTAACTCCATGCTATCCTCCAGCGCAGTCTGTTTGTTAAGCAATATGAAAATTCTTTCTATAGTGATAGTTGTACTCAATGCAAAACTCGAATTTCAGTCCGGTGTGCGTACACAGGGTGTCCAGACTCCAGGCTAACTTTAGCCAAGGGTTAAAAAAGAAGCTATTTGATGGTTGGTTTGGTTGGTTTGTGGGGTTTAACGTCCCAAAGCGACTAAGGCTATGAGAGACGCCGTAGTGGAGGGCACCGGAAATTTCGACCACCTGGGGTTCTTTAACGTGCACTGACATCGTACAGTACACGGGCCTCGAATTTCTCCTCCAAGGAAATTCAACCGCTGCGGCCGGGATCGAACCCGCGTCTTTCGGGCCAGCAGCCGAGCACCATAGCCACTGAGCCACCGCGGCGGCGAAGAGGTAGGCCAGTGAAACCACTTACATACAGTTACCAGCCGGCTTGCGCATCTAGGCAATTTTTTTGTATTGCTATTAATTAAGTAATAATTAAGATAATTTTTTCAAATGCGTAAACATTGACTTTAAACAGCAGATGTGAATAGCAAAGTTGGAGAGTTCCTTCAGAAATCCCCACTCCATTTATTTGCGATAAAGAAAGCCTCACGTGTATTTTTTTTTTTTTTTCGAACTCCAAAGAAAGCCCACGAAATACAAAAAAAAATTGCGTGACTAGGAGGCGTTAATGACGAAAGAGTGTATGAGTCGTGTCTTAACGCCTCCCACGTGGGGGCCTTAGGTCCCCACGTGGGAGACCTAAGGCCCCGTCGGCGAAAGCTCTGCAGGACTATGAATAAAGTTGTTACCAACCAAACTAGGAGGCGTTGGACTAGCGCAGTCGCGCGCCACGATTGTGCTGCTCTCAGTGCTGGCTTGAGTGAACGAAATCAGCTGCTGGTATGGTGCGACCCCATTCCACCGCCAGGCCGATATGTCGACGGTGGTTGCGGCGCCTGTGCAAGCTAGTCTGCAAGCGTGACGGTGCAAGTTGCAGCGAACGCACCGGGCATTGTGAGTGCGATGAAAAGCCCAAAGGTGGTAAACACAAATGCGACGAGTTTTATTCGTTTTGTTTTTACTTATCTTGTTTTGCCTCTCATTATTATAATAAACTAAATCAAAGGCCTTAGAAAAGCCTACGAAAATGCCAGCAAACACCGCTTTGTTTTCATGCTCCGCTAATTAAATACATTCTTTCCGCTCTATCAATGCTAACTCAATGGATTTGTTCCTATGGATACCGGCCTGTAATGTCACATATAATCCCGATCGTTTAATAGAGAACGGTAACTTTTGCAGACTGCATTTTCGCTGCAAAAATTGCCGACTATAAACATTTGTTAAAAATGTGATGAGTATTGGGACAATAATGTTAACTACATGATTAACTGGGCATCTTGGAAACCGTCAGTGTCACAACTGCGCTGCTGTCGATTATGGTTTTTATAACTGACACAACTTTAGCTATGACAGAAGCCAACAGCCACAGAAACCAAGGGACACAGGGTTTTTTTTTAATTTAATTTATTTATTTTGTGCTGTTGTTCGATTTAGAATATATCCAGTGTGATGAGCTGAAAGTATATTGTGTTGTCATCATGAGTGCACGCACATTTACTAGCATGGGAGGACGTAAAGCACGAGTAGTGACTATATTTGTGAAAAAAAAATGTTAAATACGTCAGCTAATTCAATACTTGATAAATCTTTGCCGTTGATTGTAATTTCGATAACGGATTAAGCAAATGACAACGATTTATGAGGGTGTCACACCCCGACAATAATACACTGTGTTGACGGCATTCAATGTTCAGGAAAGATAAGTAGTATGCTGCACGTGCTTGTTCCATCTTCTTTGTTCGCTTATTGCCATGCTTTTTAAACGCGACAACACCATCAGCTGATTTTACGCGAAGGAATTTATAGCTTGTCCTTTATTTTCATTTCATTGTGTAATTCAAGTGTAATCCATGGTTCCTTGTTTTATTTTTGCTTTCTCTACGTGTCCTGGGAGGGAAGCTTTTGTGGTACAGTAGGGTCAGTATATCAATGGACTTTTTGTAGCCCTCACTGGCATCCGGAAGGTTGGTGATCACATCCCATTCTAGTAGCAAGAGGGCGTCGCGAAAAGATTTCAGAGTTGTGTATGTAATTAATCTGTACAGCACCGCAGGGAACTTTTCCCCGTTGACCCACTTATCTTCCCCAGAGAAACACCGGCAAATGATCGCTGATAGAACTCGATGTAACTCCAGATTTAATGTTTGACTGCAATGAATCCGTGTTAAATAAATTCAGAGTTGACTCGCCTTCAGGTGTTACCTAGGTGACATATTAAGTCGGCAAAACGGTTGGATAATACAATCATATTTAAAGCATTCTATGAGTGACTATTGTAGTCATGTCAATGTTGAAATCTGCACCTCCTATTGAACCTTTGGAGTTATGATTTCGAACCACAAATGCAGGAAATTGATCGTGAAACCGTAGAAGGCAGACATATCACCAGTTCGGGGTCGTTAACAGAGGGAATATACATGCGTATCCGTGCACCGACAACAATTCATAGTCTGGCGAGACTGCAGTATAAGAATCAAAGATTTGACATTCAGCATTACCCGCGATCAGCAACGCTACTCTGCCCCCTTCGAGAGTGTAGCCTGTTTAAATAGTAGCCGTTATATTTAAGCAAACTAATCATAATGTTTTCAATTATGCAGCGTAAAAAACAAAAAACAATGCAATTAGGCATCCTAGAAAGCATCACTTTCGTTAGTGCCCTATGTTTCGATTAGAATATTAAGCACAAACTGAAAAGAGAACCCGGCAAAGTACAACACTTTGTTTCTCACATATCGCGTATTTAGGTGGATACATGTTAGGCACGCTATGAGAAATGCTGCTACAATTTCATTTACATCATCAGGTAAGTAAAACTCCACTTAATCATGCATTCTGCAGTAATTTCAACAAACTGCACTCGTCGAGCTCACCCTTGTCCTTATTATGAACTGCATGAGCTCGCTCGGTCTTTCGAACAAGCACATTGCCATTGAGATACCCAGAAAGCTTGTAATCTTCATCTTATGTTTCTTCTTTCGCAGACCGTAGAAGCTCCCTGTTGTAGCAAGTCAAGATTTCTTGAAATAAAATTCGCGAAATGTCGTCCCCAAGGGCGTTCTTTCTCTTGAGGCACGTGTCTCTGGTCTCTTGATTTGCGAAACGGGTAATTCCTGGCACGTTGCCCTGCATGGCGGGAAGCCAATGTTCGTATGCAATGCC
This sequence comes from Amblyomma mixtum, assembly GCF_055824585.1. Classification (NCBI taxonomy): domain Eukaryota; kingdom Metazoa; phylum Arthropoda; class Arachnida; order Ixodida; family Ixodidae; genus Amblyomma; species Amblyomma mixtum. Next base: position 279,088,933 of record NC_143012.1, on the reverse strand, counting down.
AGCCTCTGCAAGCTGAGATAGTGATTTCATTTCAAGAGTCTTTGGCTTTCCGAAACAGGGGTTCAGTGGGCTTCTATGCTCAGTCACCACTTCGGAACTCAGGACCACTGAACTGCTGTTGTTGTTGTTGCCTGCCGTTGAAGGTCGGATTCCACCAACACGTGCACTTTTTCCTCTTCCAGTTCTGTCACTCTTTTAACGCTATCGGGTTAAAGGCCCCGTTCACTTAAAATCCGGTGTAAGCATTGTCGACGTCGGCGTTGTGAGCGAAAAGTCACGGGCATAGCTCGGCAGGTTGTCCCCAGAGAGCAACCTAGGAGGTAGATGGGCCATCTGGGTCACGTGCCCTTGCGGCTTCATCGCAACTTGCCCCCCGGATAGTTGGAAAACTGCCCACCGTGGCAGGTGGAAGTTAAATGAATGATTCGTCGCTCGGGAAGCGCAACCTGGGCCGCACAAGGCCCATCGCTGGAAGCACTTGCCGTCGCAGAGCAGTGGCACATCTCTTAACCGCTCCCACTGTGCCAGAAGTGGCATGAGGACTTCCAGGGGTCTTTGAATGCAGAGAATGACCTTCTGCATATAAGGGAAGTAACCCATTACGCTACCACGTCATACCCTTAAGGCGGAGCTTAGGTCCCTTCCAATTTTTCTTGGCTCCTTGGTTTCAGTGTCTCGCTTAGAGACCATTTCTTGAGATTATTTTTATTTCTACTACAAAAAAATGGAGCGTTTGTTCCATGTTGTTGACTTTTTCTAGCAGAGCCAGCAGGCTTTCAAGTTTCTCGTTGATTGATGCTATCAATAAATTTACGTCAACGTACTTGTCAGTGCGACTAGCCCGAGGGCCCACGCTCTTATATATCACCAACGTGCAGGCCTTCTTCGCCGTCTCTGACTTGAATTTCTGGAAATTTTATTGCAGACCAGCACACTTCCCGAGCTGATACTCGTGTAAACGCTCATTACATCTCTTAGACCCTTCATCCTGCACGAGCAGCTAGCACGATGAGCAAGTGGCAGGCATAGCGTAAAAAAGGCAAAAACAGACAAAAACAAGAACTACTGGCTAGTCCTATTGCATCTTTCTATAGCAAAAGCATCAGCGACATTACAAAGCTGCAGCAGTACGAAGATAATGAGCAGAATTACTAACCTCCAAAGAATTCGAGGATGAGACGCATTTCCGGATATTGCCCCGCTGCAATGCGCCCCACAACCCAAATCAAATTCGCGTGGACGCGACGCGTGCTCTTGGAACACATTATGTATTAATGCGAAAACATTATATGTCCCATTAGCACAAACTCCGTCCGCCGCCGTCTGTGGCACGAAATTCGGATGATGCAGTGAGTCTCAACATATGTAAGCGAACATGTATAGTCATGAATAATGAAACGTAAAGTGCTATGACCTATGAAAGTTATGATTCATAGTCATTCTGCAACGTATCAAGACTCGTTATTTTACAAGTAACGAAATGTAAGGTGTATAGAGTTTGTACAAATATGCGCAGTCATAGTCATGACGCATGACCCATAATCGTAATGAAACGTAGCATGGCTCAGCACTTCTGTAAGATATCATGACTAAGCACTTTAAAAGTAGCGTAGTCGTGACGTACAGTCATATTCATGACGCATGACTCAGCACTTCACTCCTGCAAAGTATCTTGACTCGGGACTTCACAAGTAACATAATGTAAGGCGTGTAGAGTTTGTACAAACGATGCATAGTCATACCTCGTAGTCATAGCCATTACTTATGACTCACAGTCATTCCGCAACGTAGCAAGACTCAGCACTTTAACGCTTTCGCAATCTCACACGTAAGCAGTCTTAAGTGTCCCTGCCAATTTTTTTATTTTTATATGACACTTCTACAATAAAAAGATGTATAAATATCTCTTAAATATTTCATACCCTCGACAATAACAATTGTCTTCCCAATGTTTCAAGTCATCCTTCCTTTTTACTCTCTTCTGGTTCAGATGACATTATAGTATAGAGTTAGACGATCCCAGCTGTCAATGAAAGCCTGGCGTATTTTGCTGTATGTAGCTGCTTTCTATGTATGTCTTGCCTTTAAGCTTTTCGTGTTTATTTGTTCATGCCCAGTGCAGCCGACGCGCGGCTTTATCACTTTGTGACACAAGATGCAGCCAGATTTATTTTGAATTACAGTAGGAAGCTGGTACCGATTCTTCATTGTTTGAGATTGTTGTGAGCTTTTCTTTTCCGCATCGTGCCTCGAAAATTCGCTGTCAGATTTAAACTGTGTGCGACCGAAAGTGGCGGACACTGTGCTCTTCGACGACTGCCGAGCACGTATGTTGCTATCGCCGGCGCCGCCGAGTTCAGTTCTTTGTGCGGCCGCCAAGTCAGCCCAATGAAGAGTTTTGTTTGGGAGCCTTCCGCTGCCTTCCTGCTAGCCGGACTGCTATCACAACAACGGGACAATATCCAGGTGTCACTGGAACTGCACGTTCGAGTGCTGTATTAACAAGCCGCACTACACATACGAATTCAGTACACTTTCACACAATGCAGTTTCAGTTAATAATGATGAACTCTCTTTTAGCATACATTTGCACAGCCTGGCTGCTATTTACACAGAGTTGTAAGAAGAAGGTAAACATATATGTAGGAGTGTGTTTAGGTCCAGGTCGCAAAACACATGCTTTTCGGATCATGAAGCAGCCTTGTACAAGTAAGGCGGAACAGGCAGCAGGGCTGTCATCACCTAAACTTCCTTTCTGTGTCTTTCTGCACTTGCGTCTTCTTGGTTCTAATGTAAGCGCTGGTATAGAAAACACGAAACAACATAAGAAAGAGAAAGGCGATAGAAATGCACACAAAAACATGCGTCTTCGGGTAACCACAATCGATAAATAGTGGCAGAAGCATGTGAATGATCATGACGACGAACTGCGCCATCTGGATCTGGGTTAGGTAGCGCTTCCACCAAAGGTACTTCCGCACCGAAGGACCCAGCAGAGACAGACAGTAGTAGGAGTACATTATCACGTGAACCAGGCTGTTGAGGGCGACGCTGAATATGGCTTGGCCGTCGGTTCCGCAGGCGAGGCCGAACCAACTTTCGAAGACGACCAGGACGTGGTGGACCACGTGCAGGAAGGACACGTGCGAGTCCTTCTTGCGCAAGACGAAGAAGATGGTGTCCAGGAAGTCGGCGATCCTCACCCACAGGTACCACCACGCGTGGGTAAGCAAGCTCATGGTCATCTCGTCGCGTGCCCCAAAGTCGACGCCCTGACAGAGGAGGCTGTAACCACCGCCTAAGTATGTCCTGGACAGGAAGGCCACCACGAAGTAGCAGTTCAGGACCGCCATGGAAGCGTCGTAGAGCACGATGAGGGGCTTGATGTTGTCGAAAGGTTTGCGCCGTTTCATGAAGCGAGGCCCACCGATTTTTGCCACGTAGACGTAGGCGCACAGCAGCACTGCGAGGAACCGCTTGTCGCCCACGACGGCCCATCCCTCCGTGCGTGGATCCCTGGGGAAATACGCTGCCAGTGACTCGTACAGTGTAGCCATTGCAGCGCCGATGAAAGATCTGGCGCGCCTCAGCAGCCCAGGGCACTTTCTGCAGCAAGTCACCCAGATGGAGTCGCCGCTGCCCGCGGCGAGAGTGGACTTCGCTAGAACCGACAGCGCCTTTATGGGCATTTTGTTTTTCTTACTTCAGAAAGAGCGGGACGTGTCGACAAAAGTCCTTGCGGGTTTTATTCACCTTAAGCAGATTTTGTTTTCAGAGCTAACATTCGTGAGAAAGCAAATACGGCTCTACACGGCTAAACTATCAGTTTTTCCTTGAGGTTTGTACAGTCTCAAAACGGACACGAACGAAGGTGGCCACCTTTCCTCATCCGCGTGGCTACGATGCCACCGTCAAAGTATTTTTTTTTTCTGCGTGAATCCTCCTTTTTCTCTTTTGCCGAGCGGAGTCGTCGGCAGACGGGTGGAAAATCAAACAGCGTTTTTGTTTTTAATTTGTATTCTTTAAACGCTAAGTCGCTTAAACACTAAGTCGCTTAAAGAAACCATTTTAAAAAAGGTAAAGAGTCCCAGGGGTTTGCTTCTCAGCCTTGTAGTTAATTGAGCCGTTGTAGCATCCTCAAAATCCACAACTTTTGGAAGGATGGGGACGAGAGTTGCTCTAACCTTCTTCAAACTTAGAACGATGGCGCTGTATTACGATCACATAGCATCGTACAGAAGAAAGCACGTACTTTGATAAGGGCTGCATCTCAATGGACACCGGAAAATAAAAAGAAACAACCATGCTATACGTCTTGAGCAGACAACGAAAGGGAAATGAGGACCTCGTTATACGAGTAACATACATCTGAAGGAAGCAAATAGTCACTGAAAGCAAGGACAAACATATAGCGGAATCATTTAAAGCTTTATTTCTTTACTTTTTAACTTGTGGTACTGACCAACAGGAAATTAACAGTGTAATCGCTTTATGCATGAAAAATGAGTGATGACTGAAGAATGAAAAATGACTGAAGAAAAAGCAACCACATGCCACCAGGGGGATCCGAACCCACGACCTCCGAACTTAGCATACGGAATATATAGGCGACAAGATACATTTTCAATAGAGCGTGCCTGCTGCAGACTGGAATGACCTATTCCAGCATCATTGCTGCCATCATGTGCTCATCCACATCCGCTGAAACAGTTACCAGTCAACTTTCGCTGTGTTAACGCCTAGCCGCTATATAAGTTTGTACCCGAACTCGAGTGCGGCCGAGAGCGGCGGGCACCCTGCTCTGCGACGACTGCCGAGCACGCTTGCTGGTATCGCCGGCGCCGCCGAGTTCAGTTCTTCGTGGGGGAACTCAGGCAGAACGTTACGCGTTGTAAGACACCTTGACTTAAAACCCCTTGTGGCGGAGGAGGTTGCAATAGCGATCGCTCTAACTCAGCCAGGTACCAAATACGTAGTAAGCGACTGCAAAGCCGCAATTAGAAATTACAGCAAGGGACGCATCCACGAAATGGCGGCTAAATATCTAAAAGATTTTATCCCAGCCCACAATATTCTAATTATCTGGACCCCAGCCCACTCGGGTCTGGTTGGAAACGAGGCCGCCCACAGGCTCGCCCGCTCCTCTTTACCTCGGGGAGCCGTGGACACCTCATACGAATTCAGCACCAAAGAGGAAACCAATACCTTTAATAGCATCACAGACATTCAGAAAAAGAACAAAAGGATCTATCCTCCTCCGGATAGATCGCTTAGCTCGGCTGAGGCCTATGACTGGAGAAGACTCCAAGCTAGAAACTTCGCATCCCCGCTCTGGAGGAGCTGGACAGGAGGTGACACGAGGGAGGATGCGGAGGTGTGCGAGTTCTGTGGGCATACCGCTACACTCGAACACATACTATGGAGATGCCCCAGTGCCCCAGGATATGGCAGAATCAATAATGCAGAGGAATGGGAGACCATACTCAGAAGTGCCGACCTTAGCATACAACGATACGCTACCCGCCTGGCAGCAGAAGCTGCGCGACTATACCGTTGCTAGTCTTCCAGCTGCGACGCTGCCCCTCCCCGGACGCCTGCGTGCGGACCCGGAGGGGCACGGGTCTTCTTCTGGCGGAAATAAAGTTTCTTCACTCACTCACTCACTCGTGGGGGAAGGTCAGCACAATAAAGGCTTTTGTTTGGGAGCCTTCCGCTGTCTTCCTGCTAGCCGGACTGCTGTCACTACAACGGGACAATATCCAGGTGTCATTGGAATTGCGCATTCGAATGCTGTATTAACAATCGGCACTGCACATAGGAATTCAGTACACTTTCACACCATGCAGTGTCAGTGAATAACGATGAACTCTCTTTTAGCATCAATTTGCACAGCCTGGCTGCTATTTACACAGAGTTCTAGATAGAAGGTAAACATGTAGGAGTGTGTTTAGGTCCTGGTCGCAAAACACATGCTTTTCGGACCACGAAATAGCCTCGTACAAGCAAGGCGAAACAGGCAGCAGGACTGGCATTACCGAAACTTTCTTTTTGTGCCTTTCTGGTCTTTCGTCTTCTTGGTTCTAATGTACGCGTTGGTATAGAAAACACGAAACAACATAAGAAAGACCAAGGCAATAGAAATGCACACAAAAACATGCGTCTTCGGGTAACCACAATCGATGAACAGTGGCAGAAGCATGTGAACGATCATGACGACGAACTGGGCCATCTGGATCTGGGTTAGGTAGCGCTTCCACCAGAGGCACTTCCGCACAGAAGGACCCAGCAGAGACAGACAGTAGTAGGAGTACATTATCACGTGAACCAGGCTGTTGAGGGCGACGCTGAATATGGCTTGGCCGTCGGTTCCGCAGGCGAGGCCGAACCAACTTTCGAAGACGACCAGGACGTGGTGGACCACGTGCAGGAAGGACACGTGCGAGTCCTTCTTGCGCAGCACGAAGAAGATGGTGTCCAGGAAGTCGGCGATCCTCACCCACAGGTACCACCACGCGTGGCTGAGCAAGCTCATGGTCATCTCGTCGCGTGCCCCAAAGTCGACGCCCTGACAGAGGAGGCTGTAACCACCGCCTAAGTATGTCCTGGACAGGAAGGCCACCACGAAGTAGCAGTTCAGGACCGCCATGGAAGCGTCGTAGAGCACGATGAGGGGCTTGATGTTGTCGAAAGGTTTGCGCCGTTTCATGAAGCGAGGCCCACCAATTTTGGCCACGTAGACGTAGGCGCACAGCAGCACTGCGAGGAACCGCTTGTTGCCCGCAAAGGCCCATCCCTCCGTGCGTGGATCCCTCGGGAAATACGCTGCCAGTGACTCGTACAGTGTAGCCATTACAGCGGAAAGATCTTCTGGCGCGCCTCAGCAGCCCAGGCCACTTTCTGCAGCAAGTCACCCAGATGGAGTCGCCGCTGCCCGCGGCGAGAGTGGACTTCGCTAGAAACGACCGTCTTTATGGTATTAGGAACGGCGACAACAAGCCTCGCCGGGTGGCAGCCAGCGCGCCCACATGTTTCTAATGAGCGGCTCCGAGCAACTCGATGGTGATTGCTCCTAGGCCTGCCGCCATGGACCATACGGAGAGGACCCCGATGACAGCTGGTTCCAATTATCGAGCTTTGCCCGGTCAGAGTGCAGGACCAAAATGAACGGGCTGAAGTTGGAGCAAAACCGGACCCCCTTTCCGAAGTTTCCAACGCTGCCGCGGGCAGACGGACGTTATCTTAATTCCCCAATTGCCGCGACTATGCCGCGGAACTAAGGGCCTCGTTTCCGGCGGCTCTTCGGCGTGCCGAGCGCTGCGAAGAGCTGGCGGGCGTCATTCCCAACCATTGCGAACATCTCTAAGGACAAAGGAACACATTCCGACCTTTCTCCGACCTCGCGTTCCGGCCTTGAGCGACGGATGTCATCTGATGAAGAATAGGTGTCGGCAACCCGTGGGAACCTTCGGCTGGCCAGAAATCATCCCCTACCGCAGCCGACGGTACATCGACGGCAACTTCCTTTCCCCCAGACTCAACGCGTGACGGGGGTGTAACCATAAGTGCGGTGGTACGAGTTCGTGCGCACAAGTGAAAGCTTTTGGCCCCTCCCACCCCGGCGAAGGCGTCCTCAACCTAGGGGATTTAGGTTACGAGAACGCTATAAAACTCGACAACGAGTGTGGCAGAATCGTCTCACTTCTGATCTCTTTTCTAGTAAAAATATAAATAAACCTAACCTCCCTTCGCCACCAACGAACTTCGCTCAGCTGCACTCCTGTCCTGGTCGGAACGGGCCTCGTCTTGACAGTGGTACCGTCGAGACGCGACCCCGAACCTCACCTTCAACAATAGGTTTCTCTTACTTCAGACAAAGCGGGACATGTCGACAATAGGCCTTGCGGGTTTTATGCACCTTAGCAGATTTTGTTTCGGAGCTAAAAATCGTGAGAAAGCAAATACGGCTCTACACTAATCACTCGCATCCCCCTCCCCCGAGAAGCACTCAACCCCGAACGCAGACGGGATTACAAGGTCTCTCCGATTCCCCAAGTCATGGACCCCTTACACAACCACGCAAGACGACAAACGAGAGGTCGCCACAGACAAAACAACATCGCCAGAAACAAAGACCCGCCGCCGCGGTGGCTCAGTGGCTATGGTGCTCGGCTGCTGGCCCGAAAGACGTGGGTTCGATCCCGGCCGCGGCGGCTGAATTTCTTTGGAGGAGAAATTCGAGGCCCGTGTACTGTGCGATGTCAGTGCACGTTAAAGAACCCCAGGTGGTCGAAATTTCCGGAGCCCTCCACTACGGCGTCTCTCATAGCCTTAGTCGCTTTGGGACGTTAAACCCCATAAACCAACCCAACCAAGAAACAAAGACCCACTCTACGTCGACGCCAGCACCTACCTGGGATGGAAAGCGGCGGTAGCCCCCGCATTGGACAACAACGGACAAGATATGACTAGCTCATCGATCAAGAGCGATAACTGCGTAGATAACGCCGAGGAAATCGCAATCACCCTTACAGATAAACACGCCAGCAACCTAGATAGAAAACACAATATTCTGCTATTCAGAAAAAAAAGAAAAGCCTGCCGCGCTTGTGTTGTGTGTGTGTGTGTTTTTGTGTCGCTTATAGCGCAAACGTTTGCATAATGATCAACCAACTGACCCCAATTGTAGCATTGCTAGCTTTGAGAGCCTACCACCTGGATCGAGCTCAGAACTCGATAGCGAAATCAACGCGCGAAATAAGACGGAAGTAGCACAACCGCACTTGATGCCGGGAGAAAGCGTTTAAAGACCAAAACAACTGTTCCATTTAACGCTGTCAAAGCTAGCGCCTTCCTATTTCTCTTTCACTCTCCTTACTCTCTTCTCTTACGGCGCGATTGCGCTCTCCATTGAGAAGTGAGACAGTTTTCCAATTTTCTTGTTTGCGCTGCCTGCATCCGAGATCAAAAAGTGGTGAGTTTCTTGTGGTGAGCGAAAGTTAATAAATGCTTTGATTGCTGGCTTATTACACGATACATCTGCCATAAACATAATTAAATGCTCTCTTTTTGCTGACGACACGTTGCCGCTTTTCGTGCCTTGTACCACTCGACAGCAAAACAAGCGCGGAGTAACACACCTTATTTTTTAACGCGGACTGTTTCCGTACTTCCTTACCTTTCACAGCTTGCGCGCTATGTATGAAACGGAGCATAACCTTGAGCCTGTGCTCCAGTTTATGCGGCATGGATTCCAAGAGAAGGCAAGCGTAGCAGGGAGCAGCAGAAAGTTAGGTGGGCGGATAAGATTAAGAAATCTGCGGGGTTAGTATGGCCGCAGCTGGCACAGGACAGGGTTAATTAGAAAGATATGGGAAAGGCATTTGACCTGCAGTGGGGGTAGTCAGGCTGATGATGATGACTGCGGTCATTTTCTATGAACACATAACTTTCCAATTTAGTCCCCGAAGCACTGCACGAGCCTCATTCTGAGGCCCGAATTCAAGTTTCGCGCGCAAAGTTGGTTCAGCGCGCCTCCTGTTCGCAGCGTCCCTCTAGCGGTGTTATCTGACATCATGTCTGGCATTTTCGCCGAAGCAGCCCCGCCGCATTCATTATATTCATGCATCAACAGTATGCTGTCGAATATTTAAACATCCCACAAGCTAGATTCATGTCGCCAACGCGTTGCAGTAGTGCATCATACTGATGATGGTGATAATTACAACTCATTTGAGTGTTTGCCAGACGTGCGCAACATTGTGCAGGTTGTCTCGCACGCACGGGTGCAGCAAAAGCACGGACCAGCGCAGAATGCGGTTCCTACTGCTTTACAGTGCACGAGGGATTCTTTAGCGCAAGAACATAGCACGCCGCATACGCCTATTACGCTGCGCTCCTGTTCTCAGTCGAAGTGCAGCGACGGCAGCATCCGCCGATCTCGTGCTTAGAGGCGAAGCAAGCCTACAGGATTGCCACACGTCACGCCAGTGAACAAACGCTCAAGGCGGCCGACACGGAGTCGGCGCAATGTTTCGCCGTAAACCGCCGCTTCCGACGAGACCAACTCCGCCCACATTCGAAGCAATCCAGGAGGACTTGAACAACGCTTCCGAAGACGTCGTGTTTACTCTGTTGCCAGATGGTAGCAACCTCGAGGCGGCCACCGACGGTGCTGCGGCCTCCGCGAACGAAAGCGACGGACCGATGACGGCAGACGCGGCGTTCCTGAAGGTGAAGCACTTCATGGAGATGAGCGACAAGATCGCCGGCCTCGCCGAAGTGCTACAGAAGAAGACTGAACACCTCAAATCGGTCAGGGACGATCTCCACAACGAGATAGAGAGGGTGAAAAATTCTCTACAAAATGTAAAACCCTAGTTCTTATTTTATACCTTCGTTTACATCAATTACGCGTTGACTTGCATTCGTGTCTGTGTGTACAGCCTCATAAATCTTCGTGCTCGTGCACCACAACAGCGGCGCCGATAATTGCAGTTTTTCGACATAATAAAAGCGTGCAAACTAAAAAAGTGGTGAGATCAGTGACTGCTAAACAAGTGTTCAACGCACATAAAAGCACTGAGTTGCACACGTTAACCAAAACGGGCAGATATTTCACGAATTTCCCGAAGTCCCCGGCTTCAGTTTCTGTCTCTGCTGCTCCTGAAAAAATTTGATGACTTCAGGTGAGTGCATCAGGGCCATTTTCTTCTTGTTGAGCACCTCTGTGAGCAGCGTACTCCTGAGGTAGTCCGCGTTGCGGCTGGCGCTGTCGTCTTTGGCATCGTCCCCTTTTTTTGCTGCCGCTGAACTGGATGCGCTAGCTGAGGCAGTCTTCGAAGTACTCGGTGACGCTCCGTCGTCTTCCATGGAGTCAGTGTCACGGGTTCAGTCCACTTTTTAACGGATGCCGCAAACCGAGACTCACGCTGAGGCGTCCTTGCTAGCTACCAAGCGCACTTCGGCCATTTCCTATTATTCGGTGGGCGGCCATAACAAACATTTGGTTGCTACACGTGGCGCCCCCTTAGCTCTGCAACAGCTGTTCTCGAAACTGAAACCGAAGGCGAAGAGCAGGTAGAGATATACTGCCATAATCAGCCGATTAGCCTGGCTTTTTTTTTTTTTTTCCTGGCTCGTGGAGCACCACAACTCATCCCACTGGCCCAGTCATGCGCAATGAGCGCGTGTGCGCGATTTATTGAAACACGTTCTTTATTCAACTTTGCACTTTGCTCGAGGCATCCGTGCGAGCGTGGCCCCACCGTTGCAACGGCGGCTGAGACAGACTTCTTTGTAATGCACGTTTACAGGTCCCCACACGTTTGCTTTTAGAACGCGCTCATTTTCTCTACGCCGAGTGCAGTTCCGCAGTTTTTCACTGCTCTCCCACCTCGCGGAGATTTCGTCGTTTCGTGCGCCAACTTTCTGAGAGCGCAGGCTCCTCGATATGGGGCATGGATGCTCGTGCTTATCCACAGAACAAGCGCTTACCACGACGATGCACTTGGCCTTTGTCTAGTGAGCACGAGTTCCAATTCCTGCTGCACTCTGATAAAGGCGAAATCAAAAAAATGACCAAGCACTATTTCAGTGCATTTTTAGAATGCCAGGTGGCAGAAACTAACATGAAAGCTCCAAAAAACACGCCTGCTAGCTCAGTGCGTTGTTGTGGCATGTAAAAGCCCATGAACCATAAACATTACCAAAGCAACAGCGGGCCCTAAAAATTAAGCCTATTACATTCTTGTATTCGCATTCACTACCCAGTAACATTTTCATGCAGCAAATTGAAATAACACGTACTAGTTCCAATAAGCACGTTTTTTTCAAATATGAAGCTTTTGGTCAGATGTTTAGGGGAATCCCCCAAGGTGGAGTAGATTTGTAATAAGGGAGTAATTACTCATTGACATCCACCCGAGCTTTTGAAGCTTCCCAAACCATGCTGGCAGAGCGCGCACCTTTTATTTCTCCTCTGCTTCAGTAAACTTGAAACAGCAAGAAAATTAGCATAGCAACAGATGAACCGAACAGAATTAGATACCAAGCAGAAATAATACCACCAAGGACTGCTTGGCATCAACACTATCAAAAACAGTTTAACCAAATCTAGCAGTACTACTATCGTATTTACTTCTCTGCTATGCATAAATGTACACAGCTATTAAGTTCTGTACAATACTACTATGAATGTAGTCAATTTCATGTGTTGTCTGCTTGCTGTCGCTGTTTCTTTTTTCTTTCCTGCTCTTCCTGGAGCTTAAGCTCTTCATCAAGTCGTTCTTTTGCTCTGTAAACCTGAAAACAGTGAAAGAAAATGTTTGATTCAGGTAAATTTTTCAGCACAGTACTACTATGGTCGCCAAATAATGTGTATACTGTGGAGACATCCTGTGTTTTAAGGCATGCAAGCATGCTTGTCGACTGAGAAATGTAAACTGTAAATTGTGGGGTTTAACGTCCTGATGTGACATATGGGTTATGAAGGACACCGTAGTGGAAGGCTCTGGAATAATTCAGACTGCCTGAGTTCTTTACTGCGCTGACATGGCTCAGCATACACATGAATTTTGTTTTTCACCTCCATCGAAATGTGGCTTCCGCGGCTGGGACTGAACCCAGGTCCTTTGGCTCAGTAGCTGGGTGCCCTTAGCACTCAGCCACCAGGGAGTCTCTCTTCTCTACTGAGCAAGAACATCAATTAGGTCTTTCATCTCAGACTTCTTTTAATACACCATGGTAGAGAGAGGGTGTGGTAGATGGCGATCACAAAATGAAAAAGGGAGGGGAAAACCTCAGGTTGCTTGAGCCAACGTTTCGACAAGGGAACTTGTCTTCGTCTGGGCCCAGACGAAGACAAGTCCCCTTGTCGAAACGTTGGCTCAAGCAACCTGAGGTTTTCTTCTCCCTTGTTCATTTAATACACCATGTCACTCTTATTACATAAAACCTTCGTGCTTAAAAGTTACTATAAACTTAAACATGAAACAAGCAATAGGTTGGTTTAGTTGGTTTATTGGGGTTTAACGTCCCAAAGCGACTGAGGCTATGAGGTACGCCGTAGTGAAGGGCTCCGGAAATTTGGACCACCTGGGGTTCTAATGACTGCATAAACCAACATCTGTAGTTCTGGCTTGATCTTCAGTTTCTAGCTTTTATTTTTCCTTGAGCTGGGTTATTTACCACTGTGTTCCAGGTTTTTGCCTACACAGATTTGCTAGTGACCAGTAATGTGCATATTTCATGCATGCATAATTTATTTTATCATGTTGACATGCATTTTAGCGAAAGTTCGATTTCACTATACGGTCCAGCACTCCACTGATACTACAAAGGCTGAGTAGAAGTAGCTTTTTTAAGGGATCACTGAATTCCTGAGTGACCAATCCCACTGATTTGCACATTTACAGACAAGAATAAGACACCAATCAGGAGAATGCCGAGTACCCATAACCAACCGTAAAACCCACACTCCAAAGTCCCAGCACCCAGCTTAATGTAACTGCTAGAATATGAATGCCAGTTAAGAACTATCACCAAAATGACTGCCACACAAACTGCTCATCATGTGCAATACGAGTGGAAAAACTAACAGTCGGAGTTAGTAAAAGAATATTTTACTTCAACCCTTTCTGTAAAGTGACTAACACTATCTAATGTTTATAAGCTCCAATAAAGGAATTTTACCTTTGACTGAAGGTAAAATGAGCCGCCTTTGGACTTATCATTCACTTCAAACAAATGCTTGTAGTTCTTCTCCATCAGCTCGGGGTCAACCTTGTCGACATTCAATATCTGCATAGCCTCCTGCATTTGGTAGAACATACCAGGTGTTTAGTACACTGAAGAACTCTTAATAAAAAATATTTCCACAGTGAACATTTCTGCACAAAAATGGTGCTTTTTTTTTATTCATTCTTTCATTCAACTAAACTCCATCATAACCAGGCAGGAAAACGTCATTAACAAGCAAGCGGTGTTAAATATTTGTTAATGCAACATTACAGTGGTACATCTTCAGTGGTAGGAAACTGCAGGAGGGCACTGCACCTACGGTTCCACACTATAAATTTTAAATCCTCATGTGTGTGGCATGTTGCCGGTGGCAAGAAATTATATTACAATGTTTAGAAAATGCAGATAATTCTGCATCATCAAACCTGCTTCAAAGAAAGGGCTAGGCGTCCCAGGTACAGAACCTGAAGTTCTCTTTTGTACCAGATCACATTGACATGGCAAAGGTATGTTGTGTTGCGCTTTACAACACATCAGCAGCCAAGGCTATCACACACCAAACAAGAGGTTAAGTAGTCTGTTGTATTTATTGGACTATAATTTATCATATCTATAGTTTAAGACATTTGCTTCTTTTAGAAGCCTAAAGATTCAGGTCATACCAACAAGGACATTTTCACTAATGAGTAACACTATTTGAAAAGGAATGTGTTCACTGTAAAACACAGTAAAATGTCTCTCCTTTCGTGCCTCGAGTTTTTTGCTCAATAAGACGCGGTTTCCTGTAAGCTTGTCTACAGATGTTTACATAGCAGCTTGTCTAGTTTTCTCAGTATGAAGTTATGCGTAAGGTGTTTGTGTCCTGTGATGCCATGATGTTCATTCTTATGCTTTGTGGGCCAACACCTTTAATACAACTCAACACAGCAACTTCAGCACAGCCATGCAAAATACACCAATGACTTTGCAACTGTTGTGGCAAATATATTTAGATCAGCGCACATACAAAATTCAAATTCAATGCACTAAGTGCAAAAGAACTTTTTTGCTGATAGTGAATATTAATTGCAGCATTGAAACTAGGACAACACCACTGTCTCCCTGGGTGCAACTTCAGAGTATCAGCCCACTCCTGAAAGGTCACTGCAGTAGGTCACAATCAAACTGGCAAATTCAAAAGTTTACAACAGGCAGAGTGATGACCTTTTCGAGAAAAAGAGGGGAGGGTAAAAAAAAAATTCTGCAAGCAAAACTGCCACTACCAGACAGCGTGTCTGCCTACATATGTCTGTGCTCTTAGCGATAGGCAGTCATTAATATCAAGTAACCCCCCTCCACTACTCAGGCAGTGTGTATCTATGCGCAACATGCCACAGCACTTTCACAATCATGTGCCTTTCACCCGTGCGACGAGCATAGTTAAAAGCTCGCTGTGCAACAAAGCTATGCCATCAGCTGTGGCGAGAAAAACATGCCGCCAGGCAGATAGCGCACAGGCGAAGTGGCACTGATGCCACCATTGGCGAGAACAACGCTTGTGTCGCATTCGTTCAAGGAATGCGGACACACTGCTCAACTCCTCACAAGAACAACCGCCCCAGTACATACCTGCACGCTCATACCCAGTTTAGTACTGGCAGCCGCCCTTTGAGTACTGTCGCCTCTCCCTGCGCCCGCTTGTCTAGCAGCAGCCTGGCTCGCTGTAAACAGCAGAAGTTGTTGCGCAACTTAGTACGTGCATGTGTAAGAGCAAAAAGCGTTCACGTCTCACCGGCATACTCCTGCTGCAGGGCGCGAGCAAACGCTCGCGCTACAACTTGAGCTCCGACGACTACTATTTGTGCCAAGTATTTTGCCTGCAAAAAACCGAAACACTGTAGCACGCAACGAGCAGGAAAGCTCGAAGTTACAGCATCAGCACGTTACTGCGGAAGCAGCCATAAGAGTGCGCGTTAAAACAAAAATTAACTTACCATTTTTTATGTGTCACGAAAACTGCAGTCTCAGTATGTGCGCCACTGACATAAACATCGAGAGATTAGCGTAAAGAATTAGTTACAGCACTACATAATTATGGTCCTCAATGCCTGGAAACTGCACACATGGAGAACGCCATATTGGGTTGATACCGCTGTCGATCGGCACAACTGCAGACGTAGAGGAAATAGATGCCAGAGAGTCGGAGCACCCTACCAGCCCTACCTTGGAGCACTTTCACGCTCGATGCTGCTGGATGAACGTCCGGCTAAGCGTTCAAGCATTTGAACGTTCACAAAATCAAAGCGAAGTAATCTACGCCGCTGAAAAGAACTACGCACCAGCATGGCGCTTCGCATAGAAAGCTTACCTTGACTTTAGCACTCCCGTCACGTTTAAATCATGTCATAAGCCTATATGCAAATTTTAATCCACACAGACAAACGTTAGCGTTAAACAAATGTTTATTGTGAAAAATATACATCTCCAAAACAGCGCGCACTGTTACGTTTGTAACAAATTACACATATTTGCACATCGCATACAGCACACAAATACAACTGTGTTTGCAGCGCGTTGCTTTTCCTTTATGAAAGCACATATACCAGGACCAAGTGAGTAGATGAGTTAAAGGTCACTTCGATCATCGTCTGACTCGTCTTGTGCTTCCCGTGATGCCTTTCGTTTCAGCTGAAGGGCAGAATGAAGCAACAAAAATATGACTAAAAGGCACATCACAAACTGTAGGCGTTATGCTTAACCAGTGACAAGCAAAAATCAAGCAACAATAATGCACTTCTGAGCACCAGGTATATGCAAGAAACTAGCAGGAACAATAATGCAGGTTGACAGCACATTCATGCACAACTAGGCATTATCAAAACAGCATAATACTATCATCTACAACTTTTTCCTTCTTGGGATGTGTCGTTACAGAAAATCAAAAACGTTTTCTAGGACTTCTGCATTTCCATGTTTCTCCTTAACGCTGCACTCTCACGAAAATTTCCTTGTGCCTCAAGACTGCTCACATATTCCTGAAGAATTGCTTTTCCCGTCTCTTTAGCAGTGCGTTTTGCAACCCCTTTGAATCCTAAACCTCGGACAGCAGATGTGGCCATAGTGACATTGGTGACAGAGTTCATAGCGGCATCCACCACTTGAGCTGCATCCGCTCCATACCTGAAAAGAAATCAGGATATAATGTGAGTACCTAGCTCTCCTGCAATTACTACGAACAATAAATGGCTATCCTTGACTGCTATGAACAATGGTGAAGAGAGGACCAAGATTATCAACTATAGCACATTTCTGCACAATGCACACATGCAATTTAATCTCTTGATAAGGGCATAGGCAGGTGTTGATTTATCATGAAAAACATGAGAGGTGCTTGGCAAACAGAATTAAGTAATAACAAAGCATAGTAGAAATGCCTCTCTGCAAGCTATTTCATGTGAACAACCAATATAGTGCAAAAATACCTTAAAGGGACAGAGAGGAGAGCACTATTAATATTTTTTTTATAGCAAAATCCGATAGTTCGGCATGTCATGGCTTTGTTGCCACTTGGCCGGCAGCGAAAGATGCATTTATTTCTAAGAAATATGGATTCGAAGTTGAAAAAGTTTTTTCCGCCGGTCTGATTCAAACTTGGCATTCTCCTATGACGACACAGGACTAAGTGACGTGAAACATGACGTGAACATGACGTAATGCAGACTCCGTGATTTCTGGCGGCCAGCAGTGCGGCCTAGCAGCAGCCGAAACGAAAGCTACCGCCGGCCGCACGTTGAAGTCATCTATCGGCTATTGCGGCCGTCGCTACAGTCGCTTCGCTTACGTTTGCACTGGCATTTTGCCAGCGTTACGATGGACCCCGTTCTCGAAGTCGTCGACGAAGTTCTCGCAAATAGACACCTTTAGCATGCCGTGCACCTTGTTACCGCTAGCGGAATACCGGGAGCCCCCCTAACGCTGGTGAGCAGGCGCTGATAAGTCCCGATGCTTCAGGCGCGCGCGTAGCTGCCGGGCACGTGGCGCCATCTGGCGACGTCAAGGAGATTTGCGCATGCATTGGCTGCGCCTCAGTGATTTGTGGCTTCTCGGGTCCTAGTGTTGCTAGAACCATTGGGTCTAGCAACACTGCTTTGTCCTATGACGTCACCACGCTTGCACTTGCGAGTTTGGCCTGTGGCGGCGATACCTGTATTTTGGTTCTTGCTCTTTTCTACGTTACAAGAGCTTTGTAGTCAGTATGAGTGGCATTTTTGTAATCAGGAGCTGGTATTCTGCCGATACAAGCCAACTTCAATTTCTCCTCAGTGTCCCTTTAATGCAGCTCAAACCCTGACCTACGTACTGCAGATAATAACAGAGCAATGAATGCGGCTATCTGGTGCTAGTCAAGAAGTGAATGCCTCACTTGTGGCCCACGACTTCAACTGTCTCATTGGCAAGGCTGGCTGCCAAGATCTTGGCTGCATTTTCCAAGCCAACATACACGGTGGACACACCTGCATAGAAACGGAAGAAAGGCAGTGACATTTATGCCCAAGTAAACCTCTTCTGTTAGTCTACACAAATAAAAAATAACCCAGGATAGATCTACAAAATCTAGACCCTCAAAATCCAAAAGTTTTTTTTTTTTTTTTCAGATAATTCAAGGGTATTTGAAGATTTAAAAAACGATGCGTTCAGTCCCCGGGAAAATGGAGCGCGAGAACAAACCGCACTATATCAATCAAGCCTTACGACACACATGTCGACGTTTCTCGTTACTCTTTGTATCCTGATGTGACTGATATTTGGAATCCTTTGTCTCTTGAAGTTGTCGAACAACCGGATGTGCATAAATTCGAACGTTCCACCGATATTTCGTTTCAAGAGCATCCAACTTGAAGTTATGAGATGTCAATTTTATCTGTTGTGCATTGTATTGTATACACTTCCTGCAACAACACTCAGGAGAGCATTATCAATAAAAAAAAAAGCTGTTTGTCCACACAAAGCCAAAAGCAGCTCTGGATGGATCTATAAAGCTAAAGCCTCTACATAGGTGTTTCTTGTGTTGCCCAGAGTGGAGGTAGGAGCATCCACACTTTTTACTGATGGGGGCTGACATCCCCAAAAACCAGGCAGGTAAAGTATGAGGAAAGTTGTACTGTTTGCAGTGCCAGTATGTACTGTGCAGAGTGCTAGCACAAAAAAAGACAAAAATAATGCCTCACTGTTTCAACAAGTGCTCAAATCTGTCAGAAAAGAATACTTTTGTATAGTACACTTGCGGTAATTCATGCTCTCTGTTAACTCAAATCAATTTCAGTAACTTGGTTGGCTCGCTATATTTCCAATGTATTTTCGAGCCGCTTATCTCATACCACAATTCTGCTTAATTCAAACTTTACCAAGCTGTAAGCAACCAAGGTCGGAAACGTCAGACTAGCATCACCACATCAATTGAAAATTCAATGGTCATACCATGACATCGCAAGTGATCATCCTTTCTCAAGCCCGAATCTCGTAGCCCACTCTGCTAGCACGGGCCCCGATATACACGACTCAGCAGGCATAACGATGACCAGAGGGCCTCCGCAGTCATGTAGCTTTGTAAGCTAGCTGTAAGCTAGTTGGTATGGGTATAGAATAATTAGAATTAACATCCTTGTAAAGTCCTTCCCGAGGTGTTAATTATGAAAGTCCACCAATTTTTTATGTCAGCATGCTCACAAAACCCTGTTCTATGCAATAAAGGTGACAGTTCTTTTGTATAAGTGCCCAGAACTCGTGGAAATAAATGTTAAGCTCCAGCATGCATATTTACATAATAACGTTTCTCACAAAAATGACTTTCAAAAAGTATTGCATGCGTACACAGAAAAATCAGGACCTTTACTGCATTCCAAATTGTCTCAGCATTCATGCACAAAAACAGAATAATTCTAACACCATTCGTTAAGGAATATCGAAGGGATGAGTGACAGCAATCGCATAAAAAGTGAAAGCGCATTTGCCTTGCTTATCGCCTTGTATGCTTTTGCTTTTGGTCGGAGAAATGCGGCATTTCAACTAACAGAAGGTCTGATCTCGTGAGCTCTCCTCTCCATCTTGACTCTAATACGGCAGTGCTCTCTAGTCGGAAACCCGCGGAATTCACAACGCTCCAGGGCCATTAAAAGCACAATTCACTCACAATTTTCTATGATCACCCATAAAAAGAAACAAAATGCACCTGCCAGACTGCTAGTTATCAAAAATTCACTACTTTTACACAAGTTTCATATGAGTTGTTTTGCCACACAATGTAAGCCTGCTGTTCTTAACCTGCTTGTTTTGCAATAAACACAGGATGTCCAATGCATCAACCTGCCACTTTCGCGGCATGCTTAAAGATTATCAATTTCCTGCTACTGTCTTGCACATTGCTGTGAATATAACATCTCATTTCTTACTTCTGGAGGGCCCTAAGCGCACTGACCTGTTTCGAGATCTCATTTTCATGCAAAGGCAACGTTCAATTACTGATAAAAGCGCAAACTGGCACCAATTTATCTTGCATTCGCACCAGAACAACAGGATAAGTGCATGGGGTCAATTCTACTTTACAGAGCACTTGCCTTGGAGGCCACCCTTGGCAATGGTGATTGCACCCTGGACCTTGCCCATGCTTGAAGAAGACACTTCTGGTGGGCCCGCTACACATGTGTCACAGGACACATTTGTAGCCACCAGCTGTGCCACTGTCACTGTCAGCTCGCCAACCTTGTTGGCTGCAGCAAGCGAAAACAAACAAAGTCGGTATATGTACCACCATCTTTCCCAGAAAAAGCAGATAATGCAGACTAACTCATGGCCATAAGTACAGCTAAGCATGAAATGGCTACATATGCATGTTATAAAATGTTCACTGCAGTCCAAGTCCACTGATTGCCCACAGCACCAGAAGTCACTTTTAATGCAGCATCCTGCTTGAATGCAGCCCATACACTACACCAGCATGCCATTTTTGAAACTAAGATCGATGACACTTATCAGCTTGCCAGTCACAAAGTGTCACGCCCATGGGTGTGTGGCACAGCAGTGATGGAGTTCCACCATGCTGCACTGTTAAGGACGCAGGAGGCCCTCACGATTTTGCAGCAGTTCTGCTTTGACGGTCCCTAGAGCATGCACGCAATAAAGCATTGATGGAAACGGAAAAAACAGTCATTGCCGCGCTGTTCTCATCTCAAAATCAGACAAACATTGCCCGGTCTTTCCCAAAATAAATTTAAAGAGATGCAAGCAGTTCTTGACAGTTTTTTGGGGTCATTCGATAATTCAAACTTTTGGATAATTCATTTTTTCCGGTCCCTTGAAGTTAGAACTAACGAGCATTTACTGCATCGTGTAAAATCGGGCAACAAACCTGTTTCAATGCCTTAACACCTGGACTTTTCTCTGTGTTATGTCAATGAATAGTGGTGCCCCTGGTACCCTGCAGAGTGGGGACCTCTATCGGTTCATACAGATACAGTCAGCACCGCTCAGCGACAGAACACCACGCTTTGTGGCCCGATTTGTTCACATTGTTTCGCAAGTGGGCCAAATGGGCTATGTAGCAGTCATGGCAACTATTACAACTGCGCAGTCATAGTAAAGGAGTATAGACACCTAATTCTGGAGGCATGTTTTATTTTTTGCAACGGTGCAGAAGACACTACTGTGCATGAATCACCATGTGATAGTCATCGACGACCGTTAAATAATTTATAATCAGATTTTTCTGTCATGCTGTTTCGGTTTCAACAGCCGAATGATGGCTGCGACGTCAAAGTGCGGTTATATGTCACGTGAGGCATGGAAAAACTGCGATATAATCGCTTCTTGATTGTTTTAATTCACTACACCGCTGAAGTCAGCCTTTCTCAAGAGCCAGAATGACAACGAATGTAGAAGCACCGATTATATTGCAGTTTTTCATGCCTCAAGTGACCTATACCCTCTCTTTGACGTCACAGTCATCATTCAGCTGTTGAAACCGAAACAGCATGGGAAATAAATTTGATTACAAATCATTTAGGGGTTGCAGGAGAATACCACGTGGCAATCCATGTATAATAATGCCTTATGCTCATTACAAAGGAGAAAAAGCAGAAAAATTCAGGGGGCACTTTGACTGTCTAAAGTGCATAGAGGCGAAAGCATTTTCTGCACCACTTTGACTGCCTCTGTGGCACTGGTGACATCACCACCGGATGATGTCACGCTAATTAGTGATTAATGGCTAAATACTAATTAACTGCTAATTAATGATGCTAAGCGACAGCATGTTGTAACCCTGCCAGGGAGTCCACCAAACACCACCACCACAAAGCTTGGCTTATTTGCCTGCAAGGACTTTATGCCAAACAGTCCTTTGACATTCACAAGGTCATGTTTCTATTGTTCAAAATCCAACCCAGAGCCTCAACTTAACAAAAGCATTTCTAGAAACTGTCACACTCCAGAGTTAAAAAAAAGGTCGGAATGGCCGGTTGGTCTGATCGTATGCTGGGCACTTCACATCTTCGTACGCTCGTCCGGCGACACGTTGCCGGTTGGGGCAGCAACTCCAAACTACTTGACCGAAAAAACTGATTTATTGAAGACTGGACCGAATACAAGAACTTGGAGAAAAAGGCGGTTTAGAAAAAGGCTTTTAAAAAGAAGGGCTGTAAGAAAGCGGCCGAGACTGGGACTCGGCGCGCTCGTCCTTGCTCTTTGTTCGCAGCGGGTTTTAATCCTTCAATAATTGGGCGGAGCTTTATTAAATCCGCTCTCGCCCAATTTCAACCAATCCCGCTGCAATGGCACTGTAAGTACAAGTAGGTGGAGCCCAGTGCTCGCCAGAGCCCGACTCTAGAGGCGCCAGTAAGTCCACTGCTTAGCTATTTCAGAAGAAGCCGACCTTACTGACCCCCCAGAATCTCCTTTCAACAGAAAGCGGTCGTCGGCCCCTTGCGGCCCCGACAAGGCTGTTCGCGGTCTTTCTCCCCAATCCCCGCAGGCTTGGACAGCGTCCAAAGCGCGCGACGCGCTGTTGTCATTGTCAACCCCTCCAGACTTCAGACGACACGGTACGGGGGTAATTACCTACTGGCGCCGTAGGCTTCTACCTTAACATCCAGCAACCACATAAATGCAATGCAACACACACAGCATGTTTGAAGAAATGTAACCATGTCTGATTCAGTGGCTCCAATCAAAAGTGACACTCAAACACTTCCACAAGAATGCAGAATGGATTTCAACACAAACGAGATGATCATTCTCACTGACAGATCTAATTCAACAAAACTTATGCTTTGCAGAAGAGCACAGCTACTATGCAACATCAGGAAGACATTGAAAGCCAGACTACGTAATCCTTTCAACATTTATACTGCTCCACCAGGCCTGGGTGCATTGAAAGCAATAGCCCCAAGAATGGTTTAGTTTATTGGGGTTTAACGTCCCAAAGAGACTCAGGCTATGCGGGACACCGTTGTGAAGGGCTCCGGAAATTTCGACCACCTGGGGTTCTTTAACGTGCACTGACATCGCACAGTACACGGGCCTCTAGAATTTCGCCTCTACCGAAATTCGGCCGCCGCGGCTGGGATCGAACCCGCATCTTTCAGGTCAGCAGCAGAGCGCCGTAACCACTGAGCCACCGCAACGGGGCCCCAAGGGTATTCTTGGCAATGAATCAACAACAGCTATTTCTGTTGACAAAATCTTACTCGTTTTCACCTGGACACCAAAAGAAATGCTGATTAGAAATGAAAGGACTGCAGGCAAACCTTAAACCACTCACCGACACATTCTGTAACACTTCGCACCGAGCCTGTGACAGTGCGCAGAATCTCGAGCCCTTGCTTGACTCTTGGGTCCACCTTCATAGGCTCGGGGTCCGGTTTGAGGTACTGCTTGAGCCGAGCTGTACCCATCTTGAGAGCTTCGCCAGTCACGATGGCACCCTTGGTCAGACCTTTTGACAGAGCCTCAGAGCCTGGGGAGCAATGGGAAGATAGAAAGAGACATTTTATTTCAGCATCGGTAGTAAGTTCAAGTGTGAAATACGTCACAGGGAGTGAGATCGCATATTCCAGCGCTACGGGAAACTATGTGAAGACACACACATGCAATGCGCACACAAGAAATGGCATCAGGTGTTTCATTCCTTCAAGGGACCCTTAAGGTCAGCTATATGCAATTTTTTTTTTTCCTCAGTAAAAAATCATTCTGAGACTCGTGACTGCGCTGATGTTTGTCCAGCAGCAAAGGGCATATTTATTAAGAAAACTGAGGACAGTAGCAACACCAACAAGACAGACGGATGCAAGCACAGCGGCTATGTTTGCATCAGTCTTTCTTGTCCGAGTTGTTATTGCGCTGCAGTCCTCAGTATGATGAACCAACAAGGCAGCCACGAAGTATTAAGCATGAAAATTGGATTTTAAAATTTTCCTGTCACTTGATTCAAACTCGTGACATCCACACCAAAAAGGACTCCATGATCAGTGCATGGAAGTCAATGGTAGTAAAGCCTATTCTCAGGGGCCTGCACACCAAAAGCTGTTTTGACGCACCACAGTTTGCCTGCGAAAACAGCTGGTGGTGACGATACCCCGTATTTCTGTCAAATTATCGTTACAGGCCAACTTCAATTTGTCCTCAACGTCCCTTTAAATATATTATATAAAAAAGAAACTTCAGTTGGCAACAATATTTTCGTTTCGCAATTGCGACAGCTTCTGTTTAGGCATCAAGAGAAGCTTTAACAGACTACTTTTTGCCGTGGAAGAATTCTGTGTGGCAGTCAGGAACCTGGGACCAGCTTCAATGAAGACAAACTGTATCCAGCCATAGTGACATCATTTTGTAGCTGAGCCTACCTTTTCGCATTCCAGTGAAAGCCTTGGAGACAGTAATGCCCAAAAACTTCCAAGTTAAAAATGTTACCACTATATTGTTTGAATGTAATAAGAATGAGAACTACCTTTTGCCTCCAGTTTCTCAAGTTAGAAAGTTAGCCAGTCGAAAAGTTAGGACACCACTGCCCTGAAGGAGAAAACGTTTCTTTGCATCATATTGGCAAGTAGTAATGTGTGTTAACCTGAATGATAAGTAAAAGCGGCACTTGCTGCACTGAAGGCACAGAGATACCTCTTCTGACAAAGTTACCCCTTTCAGGCGCCATTTTTTGTTTCCATTAAAAACAAATTTTCCACCTAAATATTATACAATAGATTCCCTTTAAAACGAACTTGAAAGGACCAGAAAATTTGTCTGTCTTATCAGAAGTTCACATCAACAGAGGTACCCATAAAAAGGCGTGCAAGCATGCTAGGTGTGTTCAAATCTGTTACATAAAAAAAGTGAATAAAACTTTCAGAGAGAGGACAATGGCAAATAGAGCATTTATTGCACTGCGCATGAAGCGAGCAGTAGACTGAGGGCATGCGGTACGCTCACGTTGTCCTGCTTAAAAATGGCATTGGTCACTTTTTTTTTTTACCATTTCTTTTTTTCTGACTGTATCCCACAGTGGCTGTTATTTGGGTTTTCTTCCGATTTTTGCTTTCCGTACTGCTCTGAGCACCTCAAAGGTGCCCAGCAGGTATCCATGTGTCTCCCTCTTACCTCGCTCCTTCTACAAGACAGCTGTTACCAACTTCACAAGCAGGCACACCACATGCCTTTTCATACACTGCAGGCAATTTGCATGGCACTGATATCTGGCCATCTCTGCACTGCGGTAACGCGTGTTGCGATGCCGCATCTGTTGAAAATGCCGCCCCAGAATTTCTAGGCCCCAAGTCAATGAAGGTCAAATGTTTAGGGGAAGCCCCCAAGGTGGAGTAGATTTGTAATAAGGAAGTAATTACTCATTGACATCCACCCGAGCGCAGCCATAGGGCTACAAAGGAAAGCTATACAGCTTTCTCAGAATCTTCGTAGTTAAAAAAAATTCGTCCTGGTCCGGGGTTCGAACTCGGGACCACCACTACACCGGAGCAGTCGCTCTACCAACTGAGCTAACCGGGACAGCAAGCTTATGGTAGGGTGAGAGCGAATTGATCAATAACTTGAAGTGGGAACAGAGTTGGTGAAATGTTTAGGAGAAGCCCCCAAGGTGGAGTAGATTAGTAATAAGGGAGTAATTACTCATTGACATCATTGACATTGACATGGCGGAACCGGACCAGGATGAATTTTTCTTTAACTGCGAAGATTCTGAGAAAGCTGTATAGCTTTCCTTTGTAGCCATATGGCTGCGCTCGGGTGGATGTCAATGAGTAATTCCTCCCTTATTCCCAAGTCAATGAATGGGTGCACTTTGAGCATACATGCCATTTAGTCTGAGGGGGCAACGCGTGGTACATGACACGCGTGCGATGCCAAGACCACATGGCCGAGACCTGCACCAGCATGGGCGCAATTGTGTTGATGAGATTACATTTTAAAACAAAACTTGCTGCAAAGCATTACCAATGGGATGACAGCACAAACTTTCTGGCAAATTGCTTGAGTGAATATAATGATCTGCAAATGGAAATAGAATGAATGCATAAAACCATGCCACTGACATAACCACCTGAGGCATTTCTCATGTCTCTAAGGCAAGGCTATTTTGTAAGACTTAATATTTCAATAGTATCAGAACTGCCACAGCTACATTTGTTAATGATTTAACACCCAACATGCCGAGCTTAGGGCTATCATGTCGCCAGTTTGATGCCACCACAGAGAACCATCTTCCACAAAATCTTTAACTGCCCCAGTGATGAACACATCTGGAAATTTTCAGCAATATCTGCCTCCATTTTGCTTGTTCTGTGCTTAATCCATTTGCTTACATGGATCGTCCATGATGGCACAGCACGACCTAGGTTGCTGGAAAAATTAGTAATGACTCGCGCTGAAAAGATTGCACATGAGAAATTTTTTTATTTCATTTGGCTTTCAAGACAATTGCCAAACTAAGGCATGTTTAATTTTCTTGCTTGAAGCTGTCACGTGTGTGAACTACGAAGTGGCACTCGTCGCACTCCCGACGGCTTTCACTATTTTCCTGGGCTTTCTACACTAATCATTTGCGTGACATTTTGACATTTTTTGTTATGCCGTAATTTGGAGGTATTTGGCTATCAAAATGGTGCCACTGACAAGCCTCTAGTCTCATTTGAGACGGAGCGATGGTTGGTATTCTTTGCTTCTGCATCGGGGCAACATAGCCAAGTGTTGCCCCAAACCTTTTCGACGAAGTAAAACTTTATCTTAGTGCAGCACATTCTTTTTCTGTCACTTTTGGATGAATATATAGCTGATGTGAACAGCCAAATTTACCACACTGATGGCCACCACGGTGCCTCAGTGATTATGGCGCTCAGTTGCTGACCTGAAAGGCACGGGTTCGATCCTGGCCACAGCAGTAACTTTTCAATGGAGGTGAAATGCTAGAGGCCCGTGTACTGTGTGATGTCAGTGCACATCAAAGAACCCCAGGTGGTCTAAATTACGACTTCTCCAACAGCCAGGGTTGCTTTGGGATGTCAAACCAACCAAACCAACTTCACACTGGCGAATGTTTCCATGCACCCTTTCGGATTTCCAAGCCCAGGACTCAATCTATGTTGGAGTGCCATGCTCAGGGTCTGAGCAACAATCCTCACCTTGCAGATCAAGTCAGAGTAATTCACTGCTTTCACTGTCATCTAAAATTTTAGGGTATTTGCAGTCCGCGCCTCCTTCACTGCCAAAAAGCAGTGCAGTCTTCCCAGAACACCATGATTGTGTTCAAAAAAAGCGGTGGAAAAATTATATTCCTGCCATATATTTTCAAAACTAGTTAGGAACTTGTGTTAACTTGCACGAAAACTACTAGTATCTAAAAATTAGCAGCCCAGCATCTAGTGCCATTTGCCAATGTATATTTAAAGCAAATATTTTGAAGCAAGGATGGCAAATCGTTGTTTTGGAAGCAAGAGAGTTAAAACTGAAATATTGGAACTTTCAGACCAAGTGTCACAAGTGGTTCCTTATTACAAAATGCAGCCTGACGACAAACGCAACTCGAGCCTCAAATAAACACCCAAGAGCAGAGGCTTGATCAACAATGACCCTAGTGGCTATGATGCTTAGATGCCAGGCATGAGAACGTAGTATTCAATCCCAGCAATAGTGGCCGGAGGTGAAATGCAAAGACACCATGCCAGGCCACAATGACCAATCGTAATCATGCTTCACGCCGATAAGCCCACCTTGCCAGAGTAAGCCTACTCGATCGATAGTAGAGATCTAATCCCACAAAATTACTAAACGTGATTTACAAATGCACTCTAACTTCACGGCAATACAGAAGATGTGCACTGCTCTATGTGGTCAATGCTGACCACGTGTCACTTCAGGGTGTTACTCACAAAAAGATTATTAAGGTGTCTCAACAATGCGCTAAAACAATTTAAGTAGTGAAGAGATACAGCACGGGATATACGGGACATGGCGGAACAGGACACTGTGGCTTCTCTCTCCCATGCTGAATCTCTTCGCTATGTTATCAACTTGCCCAGAGTGCCGTCTTAAGTAGGCATGGACAAATGGCAAGGCCTAAATGCACTTTTTTTTCTCACTGGAGGTGCATAAGAGTTGCTGATGTCATTTCAGGCATGAATGAAAGTAGAAAAATATAGCCACACACACCTGCTACAATGCTTTCAGACACCTTCTGGCTGAAGGGGGCTGACCGCTTGAATCGGCTTAGTACAGATTCAGGCACGCACACGCAGCTGGGCGTAGCAAAGGCCTCTATCTTCATGGCTGTCAACTCCTCCATAAGAGACTCGAAAAGCGAGTGCATCTCAGGTGGTAGGTCTGGAGGAAGCAAGACTCCCACCGATGCACCTGGGTGGAAAATTGGAAAACAACCACTTCAAACCCTGGCCCACCTTTTCAAGAGCCCCTTTTAATACATCTGTCATGACAGCACTCTGCCCTGAGACACGCACAAGAATGCCTTGTAGCATTTGGTTTGAAGGGTTTCGAGAGGCTCGCTAAATGCACTAGAGCACAGTGCCATCAACACTTACATCAACCACAACACAGTTTGCTCCCAGATTATTTCTGGTAGCTATAATGTCCAATAACAGCAGGAAATGCCAGAAGCCAAGCAGAAGGTAAAGAATTACCTTGGACAAAGCCAAGAGGACCCATGATATTAATTTTGCTTAGGAGAGAGATAACCATTACACAATGTTGGCTGAGCTTGTTGGGTTGAACTTGCCACAAGTGCATACGAAATATATGCACGCCTAAACAACTTGTTTCCATTCACCCTGTACTTTCTCAATACTTACCACTTTCAGATAATGCTCGCCATTTCTGTTCAAACAAAAAACTTGTTTTTTGCCGAAATAGTCTACGCAGGCCTCAAGATAGCCAGTTAGTTTTGCGCGAAACAGCCACTTAATTTTCTAAACGAACGTACAAAATTTGGTAAAAATTATTATAATGGTTGGAAATCTTAACAGTGAAACACCATGTTCTGTCAAATGAGCACTCAAGCGATCATTGGATCACATTTTCCAAAGATGCACATAATGCTCGAAACAAAAAAAAAAGGATATTATAAGTAATAAGATCTGTTCACATGACTATGTTGAAGTATGTGCAACCAAGTGCACTGTTTCATAGAATATAATCCATGGCATTTGCTAGCTAACAGAAAAAAGTACACCAGCAGCAATAAGAAGAGAGTTAAATTTGACTGAAACAACAAAATTGCTGCTAGATGTAGCACAGTTTTGCAAAAGCTGCAAGTTTTCAAAGCACAAAATTATGTGCATGGCATCCGAAAAGGTTCCAGAAATTAACTCCAAGTTGTTAAAGCCATCTTACTATGAAACAAAAAGTTTTCTGCAAAATTAGAAAGCCTGAATTGACCCCTACACGGCCAATGCTTCTGACCGAAAATGGTGCCAAAATGGTCCCGACTTTTAGGGCGCTAAGCTACAAACTATGCCTCTGAAAGCTTAGAAAATATGGCAGGGGCTCTGTACTTGTACCATTACAAAAAAGTTTTATTAGCCGTTACACTAACACTGAGCCACCTTATGGGAAAGTCAAAATAATTAAAATACAGCTGAACAGTCCCCAAGACTTTGAGGGAAATGCAGAGTAATAAAAATTTGCTTTCCGAAAATCAACACAACTATTCAGTTCTGCGATAGCACTCAAAGCACAGGACTACACACAGGGAGCGTTAAGATCACAAAGTCTTCCTGCCATTCTATGGCTCACTTAACACGGTTCACCTGCCAGTAGTCTCGAAGTTTTATAGGTATAAGTGTTCTGCAGAATCCATTTAATCACCTCTTGCATCCAATAGTAACTATGAAACTGTTTTGCATGCTCATTTCGTCAAAAACCCTGGCAACAGCTCCAAAATATGCTCGACGAGGCAGGTTTGTCAAAACCCAGAGAAGCTGTTTTAGCTGCGAACGAACTGAACTTGCCCAAGATCTTTAAGAGATTATACCTATAACCATCAACCTCAAGCTGTACTCATCATGGGCGGTTGTACCAATATCGCCAATGACAAGTCAGTCGTGCGGCAGGATATTGCACTGCTCCCACCTCAAAAGACAAGTTGTGGTCAGCAATTGCTTTGGTTGCAATTTTCAACATTAGAAGGTGGTAGCTACCCATAAAAAAACATGTCTCGCACTTTTAGCATGTGTTTTAAGCCTGAAAAACAGTCACTTTTCGCCAAAAATAAATTTGGCGATTTTGGTATGTTTTTCAGGAATTCATTCGGCAGTTAATGGGCTAAGCAAGAAAATAATCGAGTAAAGAAAACCTACATGCACCAAAGTGACAGCAGGCCACTCAGTGCCTTAAAATTTGCTTGATTCAGAAACCAAAGGTATGTGACATATCAAAGTATGAAAACTCAAACTCTTTCTGGAATCGCAGTGTTAACAGATGGGGACGCAAGGGAACACACACTAACACAGAACTTCATGAGGGTAATAGGAAACTAGCATTCCTGAAATGTACCCAAGATCAGTGAAAGATCTTTTCATTGTCTTTTGTTTTACTTTTGAGGTTTCTCTGCAGTCTCATTGACTACATGTACACACAGTTTCATTGCTCAGAGCGCTTGTAAAATGTTTCTCTCGGCTAAACTGCCGCCTTTTTTGCGCACATATTTCGCAAAGAGGCGGCATCTGGCAGTAAATTTTGTTTTATGCCATGTTTGATTTCGATATTTGCTTGATTTGGTGACAATTAATTGGATATCCGGCATCGCATGCAGCAATGCTGGACCAAAAGAGACGCTTTCACAACAGCTGTATTGGCAGGGCCAGCTATGGTCAGCGGCAGAATGACGAAGGCAGACAAACACAAGATGTGAAGCAAAGAGTGTTCCCCAACAGTCCACAGGTGAGAGATGGCGCTTCCAGTACAGCTGTTCCAAAAGCTTTTTAGTCCAGCATCACCACATGTGATGTGGGCTGTCTGCCAATTTTTTATCGAGTCAGGCAAGTAACCAACCTAAACATAGTAGAAAACAAAAATATCGCCAAATGCAACCTCTGTGCATTATTTGTGCACAAACAGGCAAGTGGGCTAGCCGAGAGAAGCATTTTGTGAGACGCTCTCAGCGATGCAACAGCGTGCAGAGCCTATGCCGTCAAATAAATTTCAGATGCCAGTTCAGCCCTTGTATTCCTTCCCCTGCATTCCTATCTGTCAGCTGAAGCGATTCCAGAATGCATATGTATTAAGTATAGCCCAGCACTCAGTCCTCACACTTAGTCCTTGTGCTACTTCAACTGAGGATTAGACACACATGCAGCATATATGACCTGAAGAAACAAGTTATGGAAAATTCATATATATTTAACAGCTATAAATTATTGGTACACAGGCACTGGGAAAGGAGGACCACATCGTGGCATTCACATGCAAGTGAATGAGCACTGTGCCGGCAATCATCATTTACCAGATTCTTTCAGCTGAGCATCAATGTTGGGGAAGATATAGGCTCCATAGCCTGACCTCAGGGCAGGGGACTGCTTCGGAACCAAGGGGTAAATCCATGTGCCCACTTGCAACCAGGCCAGTGGCGACTTTTCATCAGGAAACATGGCATCACGTCTTCCTGGCAAGCGGTACACATGGAGGTCTGTAGGCTCAGGCGGTGCCTCAACCGCTCCTCCAGCCGACACATAAAAAATCTGGAGAGACATATGTTGGGTACAAAATTATTAACTGTCACAAATGCAAATGGTTAAAGTCGATTTCCCAACCCCCCTTCCTTTGTTCAGGAAACGAATAAACAAAAAGCAACACATGCAGTTTTGTGCTGGAAAACATCCAAGACCATTTTCTATTGCCTGGTTGATAAAGAACCTTGCTAAGCACAGGATGCACAAAGGAGATGACACTTACACCCAGCCAATTCTTTAACAGTATTGTGCGAGCATCAAATGGCCTACAACACTCTGTGACAAACTGTAACAGCGAAACAGGCTGCAAACAGCAAGCATTTTGTGCGCATGTGCATATTCTTGCCCATTTCGCCGCCACACTTCTTCATACATCGCTGTACTTGAGCAGTTTGTTTAATGCTCGTGTGATAGTGTTAAAGAATTGGCCAGGTGTATGTGTGTTATGTGCACAGTCACGCAAATGATGAAAACAGAGGAAGTTTGTTGGTTTCAAGCAAACGATTAACAGACTACAGCTAGTGGACTCAACTTGGGCAATACCTCACGACCAGGGCCTAAGCACAGTGCTACATACAGACTTTTGCTTTTTGCAACACTAAAATGTGTCTGCCACGGTGGCTCAATGGTTATGGTGCTCGGCTGCTGACCCAAAATACGCAGGTTCGATCCTGGCCGCAGCGGTCGAATTTCAATGGAGGCGAGATTCTAGAGGACCGTGTACTGTGCGATGTCAGCACACGTACGCAGGAACCCCAGGTGGCCTTCACTACGGTGTCCCTCATGGCCTGAGTCGCTAGGGGACATTAAACCCCTATAAACCACCAAAACCCAACACTAAAATGTGCACTAACATACTTCTTTCGGTTAAACCACTTGCTTATTTATGCTGAAATTTGACGCAGAGATGGCATACGACAGACATCTTGTTTCGATACATGTTTGGATGACTTACTTGTTCAATTCGATCAGAATTAATTTGAAAATCTGCATTTACCGCAGCTTCTATGACCCAAGGCAAGTAGCTTTTCGGTTTAACCAAGAGAAGCATTCTACTGTGCGCCTCTAGCGTTGCAACAGTCTGTATTAAAGCTTCAACTGCTTTACCTGGACGCCGGAATCGATGCTGAAGAGCTCCTCTGCTTCTCTTCGAGGTGAATGGGCGGCACCAGCGCTCGTCGCTTCTTCGTAGGTCGGCGGTCTGTCGCCGTAAAGCGGCGCTCCGCCGGCCGCTTCGATGGCGATCAACCGAAACTCGACTTCGCCTTTGATGCTCTTCATCTTTCGCTGCATGGTGCGCGCCTTGTCCCACTCCGGTCCTTTGCATCCGGGGTGATCACAGTCGAGGTTCAAGCCCTGGGTCAGCTTTTCGAGACCCTTGTAGTACATCTCAGCCGCTAGGGCGTTCTCGCCCTGCTCTTCGTAACTGAGACCCTGAGACACGTACAGGAATGCTTCGTCATGGTGCGTCTGAAGGCTTTCGAGAAGCCCGCCCACTGCGCTGGACGCCGTGCCCTGCTGCACCGCCATATCAACGTTCAGGACGCTGGAAACGATATACCAAAGAGAAAGGAAGCTATTATAAAGCCTGGCTATCCAATTTACTAGAACGAACCGTGCAGCGGTGCATATAAAGGCACTTTCGCTCGCCTTAGTTATCGACAAGAACAACATACCGCCTTACCTGGATTAGATCGGCGTTGCCCTCAACGGCTATATATACGCGCACCTTACACAGCAGACTGCATCAGATAGGAACAGCTCCGCTAATGGAAGGCCGGGTGGCACGGGTCCAAATCGCTGCAGCTTCTCAGTTGATCGCGCGCCACGCGAGCAGCTCTCCCGCGTCATCTCGTGCAGCGATACGCTCACGCAGCTCTGCCGCTATCCGCTGTCAGGGCAAGATTTAGGGGCAGATCCGTGGGCTATGGCTCACTATATGTGGACTCCGAGATTGTG
Organism: Amblyomma mixtum; assembly: GCF_055824585.1. Classification (NCBI taxonomy): domain Eukaryota; kingdom Metazoa; phylum Arthropoda; class Arachnida; order Ixodida; family Ixodidae; genus Amblyomma; species Amblyomma mixtum. Next base: position 279,055,025 of record NC_143012.1, on the reverse strand, counting down.
AGTATTAAATGCATGGTTACCCGTTTGGGGCCGCGACAATCGCAGGCTAATGAGTCGCTAGATTGATGAAAGGTACACTTGGCTATTATACACATGGAGGTAAAAAAAAAAAACTTCTTTCTTCCTCCATGATTATACATCACTGAAGACAAATGGAGGTTGGCCTGAGACCGTGTCGCAGAAAAGCCGGTGTCGTAGTCGGCGGCGTTGGCCATGAGCGAAAAATCTCAGAAGCATTGATGAATAGAACTGAGTAGGAAATTTGTCGAGTTGGGGAATCGAACCAGGGCCTCCGGAGTGCGAGACGAGCACTATAACCACTCCGCCACGCCAGCTTTTTTTCTTTATTGAGGAAAAAAAAAAGAGTGAATACGCGGTGTCTTCGTTCACTCACATCTTCCTCCCTTCCCTTACGGCGCGGTTCAGGTGTCCGCCGAGAATATGCAAGACAAATACTTTTCCTTTCCTCAAAAACCAATTTACCGATGAGCAAGGCGTAGAGCCGAACGGGCGATGGCGTTCTGTGGACCCCCTAGCAGCGCTGCAAGACGCTGTCGCGTTCTACTCTTGGAGGCGAAGCTTAAGCGTCCTCCAAATTTTTGAAGGAAGGCTTAGCACGACGAACCAAAGAGAGGGGCACGTGACGATCACTACACTTACAGTTTGCAAAGCGTAGCAACAAATTATTGTTTGATGTGGATGTGATTTTCACCATGGTTTTCACGGCATCTCGCTGGCTAATTTTCAAGCATTGTCAAGCTTTTGGGCCCTTTCGAGCCGAAGCGATGAGAAAATTACTGAACTTCAGTTATTGGCCGCTAGGATATGCAGTTAGATAGGGAGATTATTGAGACTAGAGTTACAATTGAGACATCATCCATTGAAAAAATAGCAAGTGATAAGTGCATCAATATGACGTACGGCTTTGCTGTTAATAGGTGGAGGTGTTTCCTTCACCCAGATTATCTTGGTTCAAAGCTCTGGTCTTTATCCATTGTTATTTGACCGCCTTTTCAATTGATGGATAGCTCGGTATGCACGACGATTTTTCTAGCACGTATTTTCAGTTTCAGTTCTTTCAGTCGTATAGCTCGTCCCTCCGTCCTTAATTGGTTTGTCGTGCAGTCGCGCTAAGCCTCCCATCAAAGTCATGCCTAACCATAGTCCAACTTCCACTTCACTCAAATTCTTTTCAGCAGTAAATGTACTTAAAGCTGCAGCAAAAATGTCACCACTGAAAGGGCCAGAGTATCAACTGGGTGGCCAAAATTATTGTGGGGCTCACATATGGCACCTCATTTCATCTTCTTTCACTCCCTCCTTCGTCCCTTCTCTCATGGCGGGCGCTGCTCGGTTCAGATCATAGAGTTAATTTGTTAATAGCTTGGATGTTCCCCGATGTGTGAGACAGTCCGAGACAAAGCCTACTTTCATTGGAAACTGAGCTTTTATAAGCTAAAAAATACTGATAAATGAAATAGTTATTAAAACGAATCAAACAATGTATGTTCAAAATTATCTGAAATGAATCAACCCCAAGTTTTCGAATACTTTTCGAATAATTGGCGCGAAGCTCGAATAAAGCTTGCTGTATAAGCTTGGGTCGGCCAAGGAGCAAGTGACGTCCTACGAAGAAATTACGACCCAATTCAAGAAAGACAGACAAATCTTCCCGGAACCCCATAGATCTCCAAGTAAAACACAAGTCAGTTGGCGACAGCTCCAAATGGACACATTTCTTTAATCCGCACATTTACTCCAAATGGTTCCCCGAGCAGTTCAGCTCCGTCTGTTCTCTCTGCGGACACCAAAAGGCAGACACATCACACATCTTATACTCATGTGATAAAGACAAGCCATCGAAGAGTCTGCAGTGGGAGGCCGTGCTGCTCAGCTTGGACCCGGAGGTTCAACTCCGAGTCACGAAGTGGGTTAAAGGGGTCGCCGAACGACATCGTTGGTCATCGTTGGTCGGCCACCTGTCGTCTGGCCTAGAAGAGGAGCCCACCACGGGGAGGGAACACCACCTGAACCTGCGCCTAAAACCTCTCCTTTAATAAAGTTTACCTTCTCCTCCTTCCATGGCTATAATCTAAAAACATGGGCCATACACGATATAATGTGTTACCATGCTGCCACGATTGGAATGAAGCTGAAACCTCCATCCCAAGCTCCACGGTGTGGTCCATTCGCGTGGCGGAGCTCGTAATTGTCATACATGGCCTCAGAAATTGGACGATGCCGCAGGGTTCAGGAAACCCAGCCTTTATGCCCGACCTCGGAGGTCACTGTGCCTCACTCATATGCAAAAATCTCTCGCCCGTGTCATGCAAAAAGATGTGGCGCTAGTTTATTGTCTTCCATTATCAACAGCAAAAGGTACTTTTCTTATGAGCATGACCTGACAATGACAGTTAATACATTGACTTCATGCTGCGACACCCCCCCCCCAAATGGAGATCAGTGTTGCATTTTTTAGCAAATAAAGCTACAACTGCAACAGCAGCACTTGGTTGTTTCTCAGACTTGCTCATTGAACATTCGCAAAAGTAGCAAATATTTGTTGGTTGGTTGGTTTATGGGGTTTAACGTCCCAAAGCGACTAAGGCTACGAGAGACGCCGTAGTGGAGGGCTCCGGAAATTTCGACCACCTGAGCAATATTTGTGAAAATATTCAATTTGTATTCGATTAGGTAGCAAAACTACACTGGTCTATTCGATTCAGTTTGGAAAAAGGAGTATTTGCACGCCCCTACTCTTCTGCTATTGAACAAGCATAAACATAGCCACAAAGATGCAAAAAATTAATTTTTACCAAGAAAAATTGTATGGAGTTGTAGTAGTATTTACTAAACAGTGGTTTTTGCCACCGCAGCATGACCGCAAAAGTCGTGGATGTGAACCTATGCGAAAATCTATTGTCCTTTGCAAATATCCAACCTCTCTGAACTGAATAAAAATGTGCGGAATTTCTGCCAGTGGCGTCCCGCTTTGCTTTAAATTTACTGTAATTTAAAGACCAACAAGAAATAGTACCCATGTTTGCAGATAAATCACCACAATTTCTCCCCACTTCCTGTTGAGCACCACCAATCACATACCCTCTTAGGTTATAATCAAATCAGTTTTAGGGCTAATAGCACTACCATTACAGCAACCTTTTCATAAATGGGCCTGCAACACCCTTCACAAAAAGGTAAGGTAACACTTCAGCTGATGTGTACTACGAGAGGAGTCTTTGCGCAGGTTACCACGTATCCATGAAGTTACTTAAAGCAAGAACACGCTTGGCCACTGAACCAAACCGCTATTATACAGAACTCCCATGCCATTTTTTAATAACACTTAAAGTATTCCACATAAATACATACAGTTGGATGTAGTGCAGAAAGAAAGAATTAAGCCAGCGTCAAAATGCATCAGCTGTACTACAGAGGGTTGCCTGCGATTTTTAAAAACCCAGCAGTTGCAGCACTACATGAAATTAGTAACAGATGGCAGTCATGGGTACTCATGGTTGAGCAACATGCATATAACATCCATGTTGATACTGACAGCCATTATCGCATAAAACTGGTCACTGTAAATGCCAAAAAATAGGTGCTTATTAAAAGAGAGAATGTGATATAACATATGCATCACCAAAGCAGACAGATTGGTGAGAAGTAGCAGGCGGGGCCATTTACTGTCGCGGTGGCACTGATGCTAGATGATGCCGTGCCATATGTCCTCGTGCCCAATACGAACTCCTTATGATGATGGCATAGAAAAGCAGCCTTGTTGAGACATTGTGATGTCAAAGTAGGTCTTAATTCTTTCTTTTGCATGAAACTTGCAATTGGAAAAAAAAAACAAAAGAGTTAAGCTTCTCGACTCACCAGTTTTGATGCCACAGCATGGTTCACATGGGCAGAATTCTTACATCGTAGCTCCAATTGCATCTCAATGCTTCTTGCACTGGGTCTCCAACAAAAATCTGTAGATCGCTTAGTTACCATTACCCGATCCCAATGCGATAGGGTCTTTATATTGAATTTCACTGTTTCTAATCTCTTGCAGTTTCATATGGCTTGCTGCATGCTCGTCTGATGGCGCTTGCATGTGCACGGCTTTCAAGCCACAGGGCGAGAGACTGGCAGTATAACACGTTTGAATGCGGGTGGTTGACGAAGAAGACATTCCAAGCACAGGGGGAAGCTAAGCTGTGCAATGACGCAGTGGTCTGTTCGTGCCACCACAGGTTCATATCCTGTTACCTGGCTATGAGGTTATTTCTTTAGTTTCAGCCGCTCCGGTGGCTCCATGGTTATTGCACTTGGCTGCTGACCTGACAGACGCGGGCTTGTTCTCGGTCATGGTAGTCACATTTCAATGGAGCCGAAATTCTAGAGGCCCATGTACTGTATGATGTCAGTGCACGTTAAAGAACCCCAGGTGGTTGAAATTTCCGGAGCCCTCCACTACGGCGTCTCTCATAGCCCAAGGTACTTTGGGACGTTAAATCCCCATAAACTATTCCTTTAGTTTCTTCCATAGGTGCGGCACCGGTCACCGGACAATGCTGGCTTTCCACAGCAATGCTATCGCATAAAACTGTACACTGAGCTCGTTCAATGTACTTGGACCATGGTGCAGCACAGCATCAGCGCAGTGTGCTACAAGAGTCATGATACCTTTCTTAAGGACAAAGGTGTCATATGCTGCCTCCGAATACTGTGTGTACGAATGCGTTTTGCGTAACATCAACCTCATTTCGGGTAGCCTGAAAGACAGATCATTAGGCTAATCTGATCACTGTCCACTAAAGTGTACCTCCACCAGTGCCAATGCTTCTCGCAGCCATTGTTAGAAGACTCGCAGCTAGCAATTACTTTAAGCAGTGCACACAAGAACTCTGAGAAAGTAAGACAAAAACCCAGAGGAGAGTGGTGACAGGCTCTCTTTATTTCTATGAGCCAATAACGAAGCTCTGATAGAAACTCCTCTCAGTTTGTGAAAAGGAACTCTGAAACACTCGGGTGGCAACAGCACAGCAGGCGGCAGTGTCAACCTGTTAGCCAACCGCAGCAGCCAAGCAGGCATAGTAATTTTGCATTTTTCTTAAAACACGGGAACAGGTCACGTCTGCTCTAACACAGCATTAAGCACACATAAATCCACTCCAGCACAAACAATGCTCACACAAAGGGTCTGCATGGCCTTGCAAGCCCACCGCTACACAGAGAACATAAAAGACAACACAGTTAAGTAGGATAGCTCCATAGCATGCTGTGCAAGCAATGCTTCTTGCAGCATCAACAAAAACACAGCTGTATTTGGCAGTGCTTTACAACATGGCCAAGGAGCCTCAATGTGAATGCACCTCCCAGGGTGCTAACTAAACGCATAAAGTATCTGCTCCTTCAAGTTTTTTTGTTGTTTGTTTTAACACGCAACTACATGAAATGTCATAACTGTCTCAATGCTAAAAACTTCTCTGCACACTGCTTTGGCAGAAGCTGTAACGATTCATACAATCCGAAATGATAAAAATAAATTAGTCTGTTCAAAACAGCAATAAAACATGTCAGCAGTTGAAGCTTTGCAGACCAGTGGGCACAAATGACTTGAAATTTGTTTTTGTTTTCTTCATAATGATATGATTATTATCTTTTTGATAATCAAGGCATCACAACATCATGACCACAATGTCTTTTACAAGAGAACGAGGAAAGGATGAGAGAAATCTCGTTCCTTGGGAAGGTATGCACGCAGGTGGTGAAGGAATAACAAGAGGGGAGGTCAATTCACACACGGCGCAATCATAGATTCAGGCTTGGTTGATACTTCCTTCAGGAATGCCCTAATAATGAAACCAGCAAAATTATGACTGCAGAAGTTTGTGCGAAATATACTTCTTCGAATCGAGGCTTTTGAATTACCAGCCCTGCGTGGCCCCGATCCTCTCTGCATTAAAAAAACAAACAAACAAACAAAAACAAACAATATAAAAGTAGTGCAATGCAATAGGACAGAAACCAAGCCTATAACTTTCACACCAGATGGACTGCACTGGCAACATTGCTACATCACATACAAACACAACACACACACACACACACACAAAAATGCAAATTTGTAAGAGGTGCAACTGTACACTAAGGAACTGCACTAAGGATACTTGATAAACTAGAATTTCTACAGCAAACAACATTTCTTTTCAAAGATTTAGTGAACCTTGACTAGCAACAACTGAGGTATGCATTAAAAAAAAAACACCTCTAGTTTTAAGGAAAAAAGAAGTAAGGGTGCCAGTACTCAAAACTCAAGGGATGCGAACATATTTCTTTCTTATAAAGCCTACTGCAAGTTATATTTACATGCAATTTCAGAATCTCGTTCGATTAAAAGCACAGCTACAGAGCAATGCTGGCCATGTCATGCTTATTCACCTTTCACTCAGTAACAAGCACTCCTCTGAGTTGGGGCACGTAAAGGAATGCAATCAGAACTTGTCTGCAGCCACTTCAGTGAATTAGATTTTTGCGGCAATGAATTACTACGACAGCAGTACTGGCATGTCTGCATCACTGTATTACTGCATGTAAGGATACAATTACAGCAAGCACCAGACGAATGGTACACGCGTACATGCACTTTGATAAGTATCAACCAGCGCAGGCAGCAGAACTTTTGTTTTTTCCTCATGGAAGCAATCAAGCAACCAACACTGCTTCCAACATCAGCATATGTTTCATGCTTTAGAAAAATTTGAGCTGCTGAATTGCTGAAAGTGACCAATCTTGAACCTGTAGCTAAACTACATGTGGTGGGCTCCCAAGAAGAGAAAGAGGTAAGACACTGCTGCTGTACAAGGACATGCCATCAAGTTCAAATCTCAATGAACACACACACACACACAAAAAAGAGACAATGATGGGCACTGAGGGTTAGAATGAACCATGTTCATTCACCCAGCTCGACAATCCAAAAATAATACAACAATACTTCCTAAAAAGCAAGTGCCTGAAGCCGTAATTGTCATTTCTCTACATGGCTACCAACGTATGTAGCATACGAGCCATAGAATTAAATCTAGGTGCTGGCTTGCTATGCTTACATTTGGCGCAATAAAAAAACCAGGCAACTCAAATAGGTTGCACTAAGAGTGCACTTTTCACCCTCAAATCTAAGCATCACTAATGAAATAAACAAAGCTCAGAAAATGGCACAAACCATGGGGCTGCCAATGTTAAAATGATGGCATCCACATTACAGCTTCCTACTGAGAAGGGCGTTGTATACATACACCGCCAACTGATTTAATGCAATGTCTTGTGCAGGATTCTTTCATTTCACTTAGTGCTCTTTTCTAAGACAGCAAACAATGCACAGGACTCCTACAAACGACAAACAGTGCTTCACTCAAGGGCAGCTATGGTGAACAAGGCTTGCACATGTAAATTTGGTGCAGTGTAGTTTCCGAACATGGTGCATAGCCTTCACATGGTGCGTTACTCAGGGCATGAACAAGCAGATGTGGCACGATAAAACAGACCTTGCTTCAACCAATAACACCAGTTGCACAACATCCTGGCGATTCAAAAGCATATGTGCAGTTTCTGATCAAGCCTTGTAGCCCAGTCTCGAGGACTCGGTTGCAAGTTGTCTACGGTCAGTCTCACAACAGGGAGGTACAAACAAACAGAAACATGACAGGAGCGGGAACAGAACAACTCTGTGCCAAGACACAAAATACTCATTGTGAAAGTATTGCTGGGGAGTTTGTGTGCGCTGGGAAGCGGTGGGCGTTGTTTCCTCTCTTCTGTTCAAAAGGACCTTTTGTCTTGCCACCCCAAGGGGGCCTGCGGGCTCTTACTGTTTGTGCTGTTGCTGCTTCCACCAGTGCCGCTGCCACTGCTTGATGACGCATGGGTCAATGACGTCGGCATCGGGGCACTGTCCTGAAATAGGCTGTAGTTCCATGGACGAGATATGCCAGTTGGCTGCTGTTGGGTCCAAATGCTGTGCGAAAGCCCTGTGCCAAGACCGCCAGTACTTAGCTGGAAAAAGAGAGAGACGGAAGATGATGAGACAAGCTCTGCATATGCTGCAGTTTTAGGATTTCCAAGCAACAGCTTTCCACACTTGGAAAAGAAACTGTGCACGAAAAGAACAGCAAAACCAGAGCCATGACAGCAAAATCATTTGCAGGAAGATGCAAAATAAACACACCCATCAGAATGATGCCAGATGGTGCAACTTTTCTGTTCAACATCTGTAGCAAATAAAGGTAACACAAAAATGTTGGTACACCTCTCTGGAGGGCTAGTAAGCCTAGTCCACCAAAGTGGAGGTGAGCCACATCTGGTGCTTTCCGTCAGTTCACCAAAGCGTAGCTTAACCACATCTGGTGCTCAGTCAGCTGCTCCCTGTCAGTTTTTAAAGCATTAGTATTAGAAGCCCCACCGTGAAGAAAAGGCGGTGTCCGGCATAGTAGTGTCGTGTACATTGCCTGCCATCTGGCCACTGTAGACGGAGGAGATACTGACTCGGGCGGAGGAATGCACAACCTGAAGGTGGATGACAACCTAGCCTAGCAGGTGGCTACTGTGGAAAGTGGAGGGACAATCAGTCAATGCCAATCAGCTTTTGCTGATCAATATGCTAAGCCAACCACACACGAAGTTTCTGCTCAGATGAGTGATGTGACACCTGCCTTTGACAGACATGTTCTTTGAAAGAACAAGTCTATGTGAAAATCTAGTCACGAGATGCAAAGCTGCCAGGATGGGAGTGGCTACATGTGCCTGGACACATCAAGTAAAGGGCTGCCTACTGGAATGCATGTTATCACAAAAAAAAAAAAGAGACCTTATGTAAATCCCACATAGCTGTTTGTTACTCAACCTTTCAAGCGCGCCCCATTGCTTAGAGCCTTTGATAGGCACTTGCCTCTGCTATGTGCATGTTATTTTGCCAAGCTTGTAAGGCAATTCAAAGAACTTGCATCTATGGCCACTGCAAGCTTCGTGTGCCATGTTACATCCCCAGCTACATTGTTTCTGAGCTCTGTTGCCATCCCCACAGAACAGCCCAGGATTCACATCAAAGAAAAATTACGTGCAAGTGCATTGGCTATGAATGCACTGACAGCTGGAAGTCACGCAGTATCCCCTATGCAGTTCCAATGGCTGCCACAAGGGTGCCCGTAAAGGTGGTACATGCGGCACGTACTTCATCAAGCTAATCCTACATAGCACTGCAAATAATTCATAGGGACACCTAACTGCATAATGTGTAGGCAATGTGATAGCTTTCGAAGCTGCTGGTGCCTTTGCCAGACACGAGTGATGGGACTTGCAGACCCAGGTTGCTCCTCCTGTACACCACCTGCCACCTAGAAATTCCACCTGCCAGCTGGAAGTTACGTAACACCGCTTTTTTCTGTTTTTTTTTCCCCCAATGAGGCTTCTAATGCTATCACTGCAAAATAATTGAGCCTCCGACGGCACTGGAGACCGAACCCCCGTCTTGTGCATACAAGGTGGATGCTCAAGCCACTAAGCCGCCGGTAGTCTGTGAAAATCTTAGGTTACTTCCGAAATCCAAAACACACAGCAGCAAGTAACTTACAGGGTCAAAACACATGGCTGGGTCCAAGCTGACATCTGGGGAGTCCATTCCTAAAGACTGCACCATGTTGGCCATGGACTCAGTTGGCGATGTGTCCCCATGAGGCCCGCCGCTGCTCGGTGACAAAGTTCCAGTCGCAGATGGCAATGCCACACCGGTGCTCCACCAGTTAGATCCCCACACAGAGGAGGGAACCGGTGCAGCTGGAGCAGGCGGCGTCGCTGCTGGTTCCCAGAAGTGGTTCTGGAACACAAGCAGCATTCCGAGGTTACATCAGAGCCCTGTCATAATTTGTTAAGCTGGCTCCCCCACGTTGTCCAAATCATGGCACACTGGCCACCAAAAAACGATAATAAAGTGCTAGACCTGCACGTTACTGCTTCACACATGCACGCGGTCTCATCACGGGAACTACGTGAACATATTTCACTTCGTAAAACACACAAACTACAGCTACAATATTCTGAATTAAAAGCTTGCTGTCCTGCCATTAGAAGGAATGCAGCCAAGTGACTGATTATTTGAAATACCTTAAGGGGCCAGTTGGGCATCACAAGGAGGGGGGCGGTGGGGACTGATGAAAGAGTTTCACTGTTGGCAGATTCAAAGAGAAAGTAAGGGTGGTGGTTGATACCTTCCTGCCCCTCCTCTGCCCACTTACGAACATTTAACAACAACAACAACAACAACAACAACAAAAAGCAGCAGCCATTTAGAAAAACAGAAACATAAAATGTACAAGTACACCGGACTGCCTGTCCTCACCCACCAGTGATGATTTGTTCAACAAAAACAAGAAAAAGGTCAAACCACATGGCAACACCTCTCCTTACCAACTCTCCATGGAAGAGCCTATATAATTTGCTGTAGTAGGATGGAAAGCTGGGCTAGTTGGGCTACGTTCATTTTGAAAGCTTGCTCTTGGAGCAGAGGTGAGCTGAAAGAGGACACGAAGCTGTTCCAGATGCTCAAACACTACAAATATCTCGCAGGAGGAAGATACAAGGTGGAACTACACTACGAGAAACAAAAACAAGGTCAGTCTATACATTGAAAGCTCACCGATTCGAACTTCACTAATTCGAACTTCTGGATGATTCGAACAGTGCAGCTTAGTCCATCCACGCTCCATTGAAGCCTTTGTAAACATAGCCTGTTAATTCGAACGCAAATCGGTTCCGCCACTAATAATTTTGAACTATGTGCCGCTGCACCAGGGCAGCCTGGGCCAACACCACCAGGATCGGAGGCCTCTCCCTGAGCCCCTTTCCACAGGCGTGACGTCACCACAGTGAGATCGACAAAAGGTCGAGCAACACACTGCTCCAGGGCAAAAACAAGGAACACCGGAGCAGGTTATGTCGTTTCGTGTACATATGCTCTCTTGTCCAGTGTTCTTTTGTCGTCAAGCATCCTCTGCCAACACTGTGGTTGTTGTGGTGGATGAATGCGTGTACTGTGCGTCTCTGGATGTAAGGAATACGCCACAAGCGAGCAAAGTAATTTGCAACCAGACCTATCCCACGTGAAGCAAGGAATGTGAAACGTATCGTGTGTGAATGAGTGGTCTCTATTGAGAAGATTGACAAACAGAAAAATGTGCCCTTGTGTGCTAGCTTCCTCTGTGATGAATATACAAGCATTTCTACTGCAAGGTAAGTAACATGGGTGGCATAAAGGAATGTGACAGCTAAAAAAAAAACCGCTTGACTGCAATGGCATCTGGCTGTCCACTTTGGGCCGCATCTTTGGGCCGCAAAAAAAAACAATAAAATTTTCGTACACAGACGGCCTATGCATAGCTATTCACACGTCCAGATCCCAACCACCCATACAGGTACAGTTGAATCCCGGTACAACGAACGCCGCTTCAACGAAATTTTCGCCACAACGAAGTAATTTGCATTCCCCGTGAAACCCCCATAGGACTTAATGTATTAAAATTTCCTCAAAAACGAAGTACTTTGCGAGCACGTGTTCGCTTCTACGAATTTTTTTTGCGAATTTTCGCGGGTGAGTGGCCCCTCCGTCTTGTCTTTCTTCAGAAGTTGAGTGCTGAAGAGCGACTTTCCCGTTCCCGCCGTTAATTTTTTTGCATCGCAGACTGTTTGGGGGGGGGGTACGCGCACTCAATCGCACATCCTCCTCGCGCACACCCTCGTGTGCTTTTTTTTTTTTTCTCGAGATGCCCACGTGATTTTTGAAGTGACGTCACGCCCCGCTCATTGGCTCTTTGCTGGGCTTCTTCGATTGATGTAGCTCGCTGTCATGGTGCTCGCGGTTTCCTGTCAAGCACGAAAGCGCGTCATGATCACTTGCTAGCGGTGTTGGCTGGTAAGCGTTCGCGGCCTCCAAGCGAAGAGGGGCTCCTCGAAAGCGCGTGTAAAATGCGCCAGCGCACGCCATCTGCTAGCGTTTCCGGCCGCGTCCTCCGTGGCCGCGTCGTCTGCTAGGCACCGAGCGCGTTTAGGCCGATTCACACGACGGACCGTTCGCCCGCGGCCCGCGCACTACGTGTGCATACGTCAGCACTTTGAGAGGCGCGCTGGATGCATGGATGGATGGCGGCCGACAGCGCGCCCCTCAAAGTGCTGACGTATGCACACGTAGTGCGCGGGCCGCGGGCGAACGGTCCGTCGTGTGAATCGGCCTTTTCAGGCAGTCTGTGTGGACCGGTGGGCGGAGCCATCGGTGGGCGGAGCTTCGTGTCCTGTCGGAGAAAAAAAAAAAAAAAAGGAAAACGCGAGAGTGCAGGAAGAAGCCCACTCCGCTTCACCATTTCTTCCTTTGTGTGTGCACCGTTTAGCGTGGTCTCGTCGCGTCTCTGCTCTGCTGAATTCCTAGGATGTCGCCGCCGGCGGCAGCAAGCCCGCGAGAGCGCCGTGGTAGCACGCAGCGGTGCAGATGCGATGAGGCCCGACGGCTCTCGAAACGATGTGGGGGAGGAGGCAAGTAGAGGAGGTGGTGAAAGAAGGAATGGAGAAGAGGAGGAGGAGAGGCGGCGTTGGGCGAGAAGAGAAGAGGAGGAGGAGAGCCGGCGTTGAGCGAGAAGAGAAGAGGAGGAGGAGAGGCGGCGTTGGGCGAGAAGAGAAGAGGAGGAGGAGAGGCGGCGTTGGGCGAGGAGACATATGCAACGCCAGCCCGGGATCAGCCGACTCGTCTGTAATTTCTCGACAACGAAATTCCGCGACAGCGAAATTTTTCGTCCGCCCCGCCGATTTCGTTGTGGCGGGATTCAACTGTATATCACTGTGCAGAGCAGTATGCTGCAGTGATCCAGCACAGATCATAATCAACACAAAAAACTTCCTGTCCACATCTTGTATGGTGCTCGTCTTGAAAACAATCAAAGTTACTATTTTTGAGCCATGCGAGGAATTGCAACAGTGTTTGCCCTGTTTGTTCGTCCGCCAAGTGTTCGAACTCGATGCCATGCACGCCACTGTTATTTGCGACACCTGTGAATAAAGTAGGTCGTATGTTTTATTGGGATTGACGAGTGTTTGTCTTCTATTTCTAAGGTTAGGCGGTGGGGACTCACTGTGGGGGTCACCGCTTAAAAGTAACAGCTGCACAAATACGCAATCGCAATTGCAGGGCTTACATATAGGTATCACATCCCATAGATACGTTGGTGCCACTTGTTGGCTGGCTTCCCTAATTTTGATAGCCACTTTTGCAGAAAGTCGAAACAGCTTCAATGAATGTGACAAAGTTTAAATGTATTCTTGCTTTTTTTTCTTTCATGTGGTGGCCTTATGGGTTTGAGAAATACAATTTTGAAAATGCCTATTGTGTCGTTCAACCTTTCTTGTGCGCCAGAAGTATTAGAAATGCAGTAGCCGACTGATTTTTCGGACTCCAATAATTCGGACTAGCACGATATTTCGGACTTCGCTGAGGAACCGTCGTGTACCTCACAGAAACGTGCACATTTTCACGACCGATAGTTCGGACTTTGTGGAGTCTAAAAGTTCGAATTTTCGGACTAAAATAGACGCCAACAATATTGTGATGATCGTTAACCGAAAGTTTGTTGATTCAGCCTAATATAGACGCGAGCAGGCATCGCTGTCACAAACAATCCGTTCCCCGCCACCGTGAGAGGCACCACCTTGGATTTAAACGAAATCGGCAAGGCGGGCACAATCAGACTGGCTTGGATAGGCTTGGCAATTTGTTCTCCATTGTTGCCATTCGAGATGGCCTACAAAGAGCGCGCGATCGCACTGAAAACAGGACAATGGGACAGCGGGACAGCTGCAGTGTCCACCGCGGCTTGGACGACACACCCTGCGGTGCGGGGCAGCAAACGTGGTAGTAGTGAGGGGGAGGTGGGACTGCATTCAGAGGTGTTCGCTTCTGCTCGCATCTTCCCGTGGGTTATCTCTCAGTCTTTGCGAACGTCATTGCCCCATGCAAACTGACAGTTCTTGCTTCGCGCAGCGAGTGTATTCATTCGTGGCATGACTGCGGCCGCCTCGCACTATCTGGTGTCATGATGTGATAAGGTACAGACATGAAGAAAACATGGCTATGACTCAGATAGCGTCTAATATTATCGCTTGTAGGCGGATTTTCGCGATTTTCAAAGCCGGTTTTTCGCAGAAAAGTTTATTTTTTTAAGTTCACGAATTTTTCGGACTGTTTGATTATTCGGACCATTTTTCGGGTCCCGCCGAGTCCGAAAAATCAGTCGGTGACTGTATTTGCTATGAAATTATTCGAAGAAAATTACTGTTCACTCCGAACCAAAAAACCACTATTCGCACATCGTATATTCACACTGTGTGGCACGAATAATAAGTGGTGTGATGAAACAGTGGGACAGCTCACGTTTTTCAAAGAGCCTCCGGAAAAAAACACAAGCTAGGTTGCTATTACCATCTGTTGCCAGTTTCAATAAGACGGAGTCACATCGCGCCCAAGAAAATTTAGGGGTCCACTGGTGGGCTATGCTGCCCAGAGATTAGGGCTCTGAAAATCGCAGCTACACTGAAAGTACAAATATGCCTATATGGGAGTAAAAAAGGAGTAAAGTTGTCCTGTAGCGCACACCCTTTCATAAGAGGGAGCACGCTAGAGGACAGCTTTACTCCCTTTTTACTCCCTTCAGTTTAGAGTGTACTATGCCTTCCTGCTATTGTGTAATTATGAAAGAGAGAGAGAGAAATGGACGAGAAGGCAGGGAGGTTAACCAAGCGATGCCCAGTTGGCTACCCTACCCTTGGGGAGGGGAACAAAGGGGAAAAAAGGAAAAAAAGAGCGGCAATGAAATGAGTTTTCCAAGTGTCCAGCAACCATTACGTCACGGGGACAGAGGGCGCGCACTGAAAACTTAAAGATTATAGATGGGAATACAACCCCGAGTCCCTTAAGAATCCCAGGAGTGCTTTCACCGCTTTACTTTGGGAGGAAGGTTATGTCCAAGGCCCCAGAACGTTGGACTCTGTTAGAGGACGCGAGTCCAAGCAGTACAGAGTAGCAATCAGGAAACCGCGCTCTCGCTCAAAACGAGGGCGGTCACAGAGGAGGTGTCCGGTCGTTTCATCACAACCGCACTGCTTACACGCTGGAGAGTCTGCCATTGCGATGAGATTGGAATAGGCGTTTGTGAACGCTGCTCCCAGCCACAGGCAGCACAACAGCATAGTATCACCGCGGGGGATGCCGAATGGTATATGAAGTTGAAGCAAGAGGTCAAAGTGGTGCGAGCGGGGTGTCCAACCTCCAGGGGTAGACCACGACTGCACAGTCACGTCTCGGGCAAGCAGCTGAAGGTGCCTTGCTGCGTCAGCTCTTGTCAGTGGTATGCGGACAGTGTTGGTTGTATCGTGAGCCAATCAAGCAGCATCGTCAGCTAAGGCGTTACCTAGAATGCCGCTATGGCCTGGTACCCACTGGAAGATGATTTCACGATCCTGTTCGATTGCCTGGTGGTGCAGATATCGTATCTCCGCTACAAGTTGCTCATGGTCGCTATGTCTCAAGGCAGATTGAAGACATTGTAGGGCAGCTTTTGAATCACAGAAAACAGCCCATTTTTGAGGCGATTGTTGTGAGAAATACTGTACTGCCGCAAGAAGCGCGGCCAATTCTGCTCCAGTAGAGGTAGTCCGATGCGAAATTTGTTGTTGAATTTGAGTCTGTCGCGCAGGAATGACCACGGCGCAAGCAGAACTAGTAGAGGTTACTGAGCCATCCGTATAGACGTGAGTACAGTCCCAATATTCGAAGTGGAGCATGGACAGTGTCAGTTGCTTAATGGCTGACGTCGATAAATTTGATTTCTTCGCTATCCCCGGAATAGCAAGGCGCACACATGGGAGCCGCATACACCACAGAGGAGAGGGAGGTAGTGCTGTCGGGGTGAACTGTTGTGGAATCGACTGTTGCGTTGCTATCACCTTCACAAATGCAGAATGTGGTCTTTGCAGTGGCAGAGGCGCAAGGTGATGCTGTGTCATTATGAAATCCGCACAGAAGTACTGATCTGCTCACATTTCCATGCTTATTTTATTTATTTATGCATTCTTCAAAGGCCTTCTGGGTCATTTTATGAGGGGTGGGCTAATACACCACTTAATTAGTTCTAATCATTTGCTAACGTAGCTCTTGCTGCTATTTACACAAGCGTTTGTTCCCGTTCTGCTGCCATGTCCAGGTATGGAAGCTTGTGTAAATTTTAATTTAGCATTTCCACCCTGCCTCTGCAATGCCGAAAAGGTCAGCCTAATTACAAGACAAATAATATATTGAAAAGAATATAGAAAATGCTGCACACTGTCATGTTTTGTATGAGCAACTCTAGGCGAATGGTCAGGCGTGATGAAAGTGGTGTTCAGGGCAGCCTCACTTGGGTGACACCAACCCACCATGGGGAGGCCTTCAGCGTCAAGGTGGTGTTGCCTGGGCACACAGCCAACCAAGCAATGCGACTGCAAGGCTGCATCCCTCTTCAAAGTAGATTTGGAGAGGGTAAATCTGGCGTGTGGGGCCAGGGAGGAATGGTGAACCAACTTAGAGGTGAACAAGAAGCCTCTCCCCCATGCTAGCAGGCAACTATGACCTCAGAGATTTGTGCCTGACCACTGCTTGTAGGCAGCACCGATCTCTAAGAATTCAGTAGTTTGCTGTGTTAGCTTTTGTTGTTGAATGATGGATGGCATGACCTGAGCCGAGATGCAGTGAATCAGGCGTCTCCCGTGCCTCCAGTACTCCGAAACCATGGCAACCATGACTGTGCACGACACTGCGACATGTGTAAAACTAACTGGAGCTTTCTCAGATGTTTGCAGTGCCCTCTGCATTATGTTTCATTCAATAGATTGCAGCAAACTTGGCAGAATGCCAAGATGCTGTGCACCTTTGACAGGAGCGCTGGCAGCGGTGGCTTGCTTGGCGCACTGCTGCACAGCTAGCTGTGCAGCTTAGAAAACTGGCAAACAGTCGAGCGTCAGAGGGGAGTGTAGTGGTTTAAACCAGAAAGATATAAAATTCCTCTACACTGAAATGCTACTGAGGAAACAGGACTTTCAGACCCCCATGCAATTTGGCGAGCTTGAGAGGGGGCGAGAAAATGACTAAGCCCTCTCACACCACACCCAACTCTTCAACATTCGATTATGCACTCGTAACCATCCCGCAAACTTTTATAATCTCAGGCAAATAAATGCACCTGACCTTCAGGGCAAGTGTTCCGCATGTTCACTTTATCTTGATGCAAATGGTCGCAGAATTGTTGGATCGCACCGTGATATAGCCAACAAGTTTCAAAGCAAACAATGCTAAACACTGGCGACGTGAACGCGGGTGACCGCGTGCTTTTGTTAATGACGGACAGAGGGACAGATGGGTGTACCGATGGGCAGGCCAATAAGCAGGCGGGTGGACGTATGCTATGAAATTTCGACTCTTGAAAAAGAAGAAAACCTGTTGGAACATTTTTTACCACGTAATAAACCCTCCCCTCCAAATTCACGTCAACTTTTCTGGGAAAAAGTGGGTTCATTATGCAAGTAAATACAGTATGTAATGCCCCAGTGATGAGTTTACAAGAGTGTTAATCGTAATTCCTCAACAACTGTACCGGCTAGTGTAAATTATACTGCAGTTCTGAACTCAGCTCAAAAAGCTGCACATCTCTGCAAAGTTTGGTAACATTTCATGCATAAATAATGAAGATAGTTTTAATTTCCGCATCCCCCATAATTCGAACTGTGCTGGTGTCCCTGTGCCGTTCGAATTAACAAGCTTTTACTGTAACAGGATGCTGCAAAAAAAATAAAAGTAAACCGCGTCTGCCATGGGCACCATCATTCCGGCCCATTCAGGCCCATCCAGGCATTGATGTGCATGGGGTCGCTTGTCTCACCGTGCCATCGCCAGGTCCGATGGGGTGCTGAAGAGGGCTGGGTGCCCAGCGGTCGCCCTCAGTCTGTGCCCTCATGTCCAGGATGCCCCATTGGCTCTTGGAGGCCATGCTGGGTGGTGTGCTAACAGGCACGCTTTTCCAGGGTGATGGAAAGTCGGAGGCAGGGGCCCTTGGTGTTGACCATGGAGAGTACGTGGCATCGGAAGATGGCACGGGGTATGATGCACCACTTGGCCGCAGGTTGCCAGGTGAAAAGGCGGCAGCCATGTCTGGGGGGGGGGGATGAGTGCATTATTCACTAAGTGTACTGCCCACAGAAAAAACGCCCGCCAACCCCACCGGTGACAGTATGGGCCCATATTCTAACTCTGATCCGTCAAAGTGCTCACTGAAGGCGATGTGGCACTTAGATGCAGAGCAAGACATTGTAAGAAGAACCGTGGGGCATGCTTTGCAACCGAAGTGCTTTCCGATTTGGTGACACTATTCCTTGCTGTATGGCATTTGATACTGCAGACAGGGCGCAGTATGGACTGTATTGGAGGCACACCAGATGTGCAGCAATGGTTTGCGATGTGAAAGCGACTTAGAGGTTGACACAGTGCAAAGCAGTTGCACTCAAAGACACCAACAAAAAATTTATTTGCTTTTACTAATAACAAGCAAAATTATATTTACAGCACAAGTGTTGTGATTTGAGCTTCACAATTTATTTTACCGGGATGATTCTAACAGCACATATAATTTTGTTTCTCACTGTGTCGCGATTTGGTTAAAAAAGTGGTGTCTGCAACAGCGGTGAGACTCACGCTTTCTATGCCAGAGACACAGACGATGCAGCGAGACCACTGCACTTTTGATTACTAATGATAATGAGAGCAGCAACCACTTTCACTCCTTTAGCCAAGTGGTGAGCACACTGAGTTCTTTGATGTATAGAAGTTACAATACGGGCCTAAGAGCCAGCATGAAGTGGCCGCAACAGCATCTAGTGCTAAGCAATAAAACTTGGGGAGTCACCACACACAACATAACTGTCATGATCCTTTTAAAAAGAGTACCAATTACAGTGCTCTGCTAAATGTCTTAAGCTACCAAATTTGCTGGTGGGACCTGATCAGCATGCAAACGGGACCTAGAAGTGAACCGAAACAGACTTCTTGCATACTAGCTATAATTTTTCACTTCCTCTGAATAGTATCAGGAATGGATATAATTAACGTAAGGGGAGGTGCACGTCTTAAAATGTAATTTTTTTATCAGAGATATAATGAAATTAGGCATGTGTATGTATTTCTTCCTCCTGTTTTCAAAAATATAATTAGTTTTAGTGTATCTCAACTACTTCTCATATTATGAGAAAATAACTCAAGCCTAATTAGCTAATTTCTTATGGGTCCTTAAGACAATTTCTATCAACCTTTTTAGGTTCCGATCGAAATGCAGCTGTAGCCAAAGACCTGCCATACAGAGCTATGCTATGCATATTCTTATTGAAATATATCATTGCATGAAAATATTCAATTATGTCGAAGCTTCATAATTACCAAATATAGTTAGGTGACATCATTCTTCAACAAATTTGATATGTTCAACCCGGCCATAAAAAAAAAAAAAAGAAGGCATAGCTCCAGAGTTCAGTTCTTTCTGAATTCAACGGCATAAGAATAATTAAAATTTCACCGTAAAAAACGTAACGAAAACTTCCACAGAGCTGAGAAAACCATCTGGAATGCGTGTGCCAGCCATTTGGAGGCGTGCTAGCCATCGGGGACACGGTCGCGGACAGTGAAAGGTGCGAAGTGCTGCAGCATTTTGCTCCTTACTTGCCATTTCGGAGCTTTGGAGGCGTCAACTATGTCGATTTTTTAGAAGTTAGAGGTTGAATGAGACCTTGAAACTTTGCAGGTAGGTACTTTGGCATATTTGGATTCAATGTACTCTATTTTTGAAAAATCAAAATTTTCGCATTTTTTTTACAATTTTAAGAGTTGTGTCTCCCACTTGAAGTTAATAAAATGACCGTTAATAACATGACCGACAATAAAAGGGTCCACAAATTAACTGTCAGTATGGCCATTTTCATAGATACATGAAAAAGAAGAAATTCTTTACAGTAATCTTTACTGATCCTGTAACTTACCAAATGATTATCATAAACCATCAATCAAGTTTAATGGTGGCAAGTAAAAAAGTGTTAATAAATTTATTTATAACCACACACTTGTGCAATCCTGCAAAGTTCGAAAGACTGAAATTTTCATCAGCAAAAATGTTTTCACGCAAGATTCTAAGCAGTTAAATAAAATGGCATGGATTTTGCAAGAAAAATCTGCAAGGAATTGTCGGCACTCTCTAAACATCTGGCATGAAATGGCCACAGTATAACAGTATCTCTGGCTAAGTTTACGAGCAACTGTAGGAAGATTCGGTTGTACATGACGCTGTGGTATGAATTGAGCAATGCCATTTACAGTACATTAAAATCTCATTAACTTGACCACCGTTAATTAAGAAAACTGGTTGAGACACACTGTCCGGTCCCATCAAATTCTCATTAATTTGGAAGAATTTGGCTGTGCTTTGGTGAATTTGGACATGCAGCGGAGCTTGCATGTGCAAATGGGGTGATGGTGGCGAGTGAGTGACTGGCAAGACTGACCATTACAGCATGAGTAATGCTGCTGTCCAAACGAACTGCGTGAAACCGAAGTGGGCACCACGCTCACTGCTATGACTATCAGTTGAGAAAGTTTGATGAGATGCTTTTTTTGTACTGCACTATGCCAATTTCTTTATTTTTGTCGCACATGTGTCGCGGACCAACATGTCAGCTTTCATGTTATCCCAGAGCCTATGCTCCTTTTAGATTATGCTGTGGGCGTGCTCCACACTATGCTTTCTTTTTACAAGGAATGGGGATGAGAGGCTGTTGATACCCTGAGTATCCTAGAGGACCTACTATGTCTTGGTACTTCAGACAAACTTTGCACACTGCACCATTTGGCAGAATAGCAAAAAAATAGTTATCACCATGCTAATTTCTCATACAAGGCAATTACCAATAGCATATTGTTTCAAGAAATAAAGGTACGTTGATGTGGAAAATACTTAGTTTTTTTTTTTCCAGTCTCCCCAATAATTCTTCATTCGGTTATTTCAAACATTTCATCCACTCCTGTGAAATCCCAATTAACGAGGTTCCACTCAAGTACTCACTTCTGAGTGCGGGTGCAATTTCCTGCTTAGAATCTGTGGGCTCAAGCCAGGGTTCCTTGGGTTTCTCCGGCAGTGAGAACGCATCTAGGGGCAGGTCTGGTACAGGCCGGACCATGCTGTCCCAGGAATGGCCGGGCGGAGTAGGCTTCGCCTTCAGCGGAGGCTCGACAGCGAGTCCAGCTGGTTTTTGACCAACAACACCTTCGGGTGCAGGGACCAAGTACAAGGCAGTGAGCACTCCTCAGCTAAACCAACAACAAAAGCTGATCCACACAGGCTCAATTAGCGAACCCAGTTGTGCCCACATAGTGAAACAAGTCGTTTAAAAAGGCAAAAAGTTTTAATGCAATAACTGCAGACTTCCACAGTGGTAAATAGCCTTCAAATCAAAAACTCTAGCATTTGTCTGTTGGCCAATTAGCATTTGGACAGAAAGGGCTAGTGCCGGAAGCTAATGGAGCAGGCAGTAGACAGTATTGAGGGTACAAAGTATCAAGGGAAAAAAGCCCAGGGAAGTACACTACACAAAGAGGTCCCAGAGTGAAATGAGTACTCTAGTGGAATGCACATTAGTACTACAGCTGTCTCTGTACTTGCTTTGTCTCTGCAAAACGGCAAAACGAGCAGGTGTCTTTCATAACAGACTTCCCCTTCTTGATTATTAGAGGACATATCGTTTTTGCAAAACAAGACAGAAGTGCCATGTTAGCATATACAGTTGAACCTCGTTATAACAAAGTCGAAGGGGCTTGGCGATTACTTCGTTATAGCCGTAGCTTTGTTATAGCCCGTGTTGGCCGAGTTTCTGAGGAGAACCGCCATTACTTTGTTACATCCATTACTTCGCAATAAGCCGTTTTGTTATAATGAGGTTCAACTGTACCCTTTGTTTTTTATAATGATGAGCACAACCAGCCAAGACCAACCCGTACCAGTAGCAGAGGTGACAACAGTGCACTTCTCTTGGTATGTCAGTACCTTAATTCTGCCTATATTACGCAGCTGTTGATATGGATTATGTTACACAGTTATAAAACAAATGGCCATCAGTTATATTAAGAGCTTTAACTCTTTCTTTACCGTGCCATAGGACATGTGTCATATATGAAATGTCATATAAGTGACATTTTGAACCGGCTGCCAAAAATTCAAGTCTGCATTTCTGGACAAGCTGTGCCATCTAGTTTGCTTTTACAACACCATCTCTTTGGTTTCAGTTCTGTTTTTCATTTTCTAACGTAAGGAGGCGACGTGAAAAATGAAACTTTGACCGTACGCAGTCCGCCGGACAACTATCATGGCGTCATTGCACTGCACACTCCTGGAAGGCAAGAAGCTGAAATAAACACTTTTTTTTTTTTAACGGTGAGTTAGACTACCATGTGGAATGGACCAATTACAGTTCCGATTTTGAGACTTCGTCTCAGAGGACCGTGACACCAGCATGTGCTCGTGCATGGTTCATTTTGCCGTTGACGTATTTTATGCAGTGCACTTGATTTATAAAAGATAAGAGTGGTTTTATTTGGTGCTTTAGGGTCTTTGCAACATACTGCCAGGATATTATACCAAATGCGCAATTTTTGATTATGATGATGTCAAGGAAGGCCATGCCCCGTTTTCACCCATAGAACCGATAGAACAGAAAAAGAGAAAGAGAAATTGGCCGCCGCGGTGGCTCAGTGGCTATGGTGCTCGGCTGCTGGCCCGAAAGACGCGGGTTCGATCCCGGCCGCGGCGGTTGAATTTCTTTGGAGGAGAAATTCGAGGCCCGTGTACTGTGCAATGTCAGTGCACGTTGAAGAACCCCAGGTGGTCGAAATTTCCGGAGCCCTCCACTACGGCGTCTCTCATAGCTTTAGTCGCTTTGGGACGTTAAACCCCATAAACAAACAAACAAACAAACAGAACAAGAGAAATTGGAAAAAAGTAGGAACTACAAGCTCTGCTATACAAAAATAAGGTCAGAACTCATAACAACTGTAATGTGCAGCACATCCGATATCTACCTCCACTTTATGTCCTCATGCGACTACTTTCTCTAGTGGTGCAGCAGACATATTGCCTAACTTGAAAGAACACGGAAAGTGCAATGTATTATGTACGCAGCTGAAAATCACAAGAATGGTAGTTAAGATGATGTGCAACTTTTTGTATATTTAAATTTTTTGTAACCAATTGCTAGCACAGTGCGGTGGCTTATTTTTGTTTTGCTTGTATTCTTTTTTTTTGTGTTACCAGCATATTTAACCAATAAATTTTCATAAAAGTTTTGCACACACAACTCTGGTGTTTTTTTCATTAGAAAGTATAATCAATAAGCTATAATTTGATGTATTACAATGTGCAGTGCATGTAGTACTTCTTGAAGAAATAATTTTTATTTTAAAGCACTCAAAACTAGCCTTTCGCACGGTTAGGAAAGAAGCAAAGTTCACACAATAGAATTCCAGAAGAAAAGCCTTTATTAAAGAGATTGCAGACTAAAAGCATTTTGCTATTGAAGAGTCAAATGTACAGTCATTGTCAAAAGTTTAGAGCCCAGGGGGTTCACTTCTAAGCTTTATATTGGGAATTCAGGAGCATTCGTGGAAGTCCTACCTATTGCAGGAGGCAGTACCAGAAATCTTCTCACGTTCAGGAAATTTGGAGTGCTAGAGAGTCATTAAGAACGACACAGTGTGGCTCAAAAGAAAACCCCCTGGGCTCCAAACTTTTGACAAAGGCTGTACTAGCTTTTTTTGTTTAAATGTTCAAATGAAACAGAGAAATATTTCAATGCTCAAAGGCCTTTGTCGCTCACTAATTTCGTAAATGTGAAAATCAGCACCACAGACCAACATTTTAAACTACCGTATTTTCCGATGTATAAGACGCGGTTTTTTTGTCAAAAATCTTGCTGGTGCGTCCTATACAAGGGTGCGTCTTATATGTGAATTTTCCGGTTTTTTTTTTGCGAGTTCAGAAATTACTCAGGTTCATGTTCAAGCTTTTTTCACCGAAAAAATATTACTACCAATAACGCGGTTGTAACATGGTTAATACTTCAATACGGAGACCGCCATGCACAACTTTTTTAGGTGAACTTTATCATGAAACGGCGGGGTTGACCACTTCCGGGATCTTAAATATGCGGCCGTTTCGGAGGCCCCAAGCAAAGGTAATGTGAAATGCTAAAAGATGGCGACAGTCGCGCTTCTCGCCATTGTCAAGACAAGCCAAGAGAAGCCGATGTTTTTTTTTAGTCACCCTTTGCAAGTACGTAGTGCGAAGAGAATGCTTCAGACGTGTTGCCTTTTCGATAGCGCATCCGAAGATGAAGACTTTGAAGTTTTATGTAAAAATAATTTGTTATGGACATAAAGAGAGTTCTTTCGCTTTTTTTTTTCTTTTATGCTAAAACGTGGGCTGGTATGGCATGAGTGTTGCCTTTTTCGATCACTTAGCGTTGCTTAAGAACTTCTCATACGTACGGTGCATTTTGCGATGGTCGCATAAGCATGTTTAATTAAGCCTCACTAGCCTAACTGGGTAAATTGGGGTGCGTCTTATACACGGGTGCGTCTTATATACCGATTTTTTCAATGACAGCCTGCATATATGGCGGGTGCGTCTTATACAAAGGTGCATCTTGTACACCGGAAAATACGGTAAATTTTATACTTTCTTGCCACTGCAAAGCTACTTAACCGGTTTGCTACTGCGTCATAGGCCATCGGACGCATTTGTACGATTCAAATCGCCCGTGCAAAAAGCGCGACCTGCAGCTTCCTGGACGTGCTGCACAGTCTAGTTTGTGTGCTCAACAACTGTTCTTTTGAGTGCAGCTTTGGTTTCAGTGTTTCGACATGAGGGGCACCGTGAAAAATGAAATTTTGAACAACAACCCACGTCTCTCAGGTCAGCAGCCGAGCGCCATAACCACTGAGCCACTGTGGCAACTAACATTGCCAGTGTGTGAACCCAGTGGCGGGAAAAGCTTGTTCCATTTTCAACTCCCACTTCCTCAGAAGTAAATGCATTTTTGGTGCCAAACGAATGTCAAAAGAGCCCCAAGAAGCCAAGAGATCTATTTCTGCTAAGAACAAAAACTGGGTGGCGCTTGAGGAAATGATAGGTGTAACGTTAAGAGATCGGAAGAGGGCAGAGTGGGTGAGGGAACAAACGCGGGTTAATGACATCTTAGTTGAAATCAAGAGGAAGAAATGGGCTTGGGCAGGGCATGTAATGCGAAGGCAAGATAACCGCTGGTCCTTAAGGGTAACGGAGTGGATTCCAAGAGAAGGCAAACGTAGCAGGGGACGGCGGAAAGTTAGGTGGGCGGATGAGATTAAGAAGTTTGCGGGGATACAGTGGCGGCAACTGACAAAGGACAGGGTTAATTGGAGAGACATGGGAGAGGCCTTCGCCCTGCAGTGGTTGTAGTCAGGCTGATGATGATGATGATGATGTTGGTCTCTGATCTCACCAGGGCTGCGACTGATGGCAGGTGGCGCAGGGCGCGGTGGGCTGCCTGGTGCTCGTGATGGCCTTGCCAAGCTGGAGCCAGCCACTGCTGCTGAGTAGCTGAGTGGCCGGCTTGCACGCGTGCTCTTGTGCTGAAGGGCAAAGCTTTCCGTCTGCCTGGCTATTTCTGCCAGTGCATCGTCTGCAAAGCGTGTCGAACAGAGGAAAAACGCCACTGCAAAGACCTGCGGTTCTTTTCCGCCAGTGCAACAGAGGCTGGCTCAAGCACTGGTGAGCGATACTGCTCAATGATCTCACAAAGTTTAGTTTTTGCTGATAACCAAATATTCACAAGTGAAAGACACTGGTTATATATAATTCTAAAAAAACAAAAAAAAAACACAAAAAAAAACAATAACAATACTACACAGCTGAACCTCGTTATAACGAAGGTCAAGGGTCCCGGCAATTACTTTGTTATAGCCATAGCTTCGTTATAGCCCACGCTGACCAATCTTCCAAGGGGAATCGTCATTCCTTTGGTATATCCATTATTTCGTTACAGACTGCTTTGCTATAACGAGGCTCAGCTGTAGAATGCTGTGATGTAACTCTAATGTGCTTTTACAGATAGGTTTACGGCTTACGGGGTTTAACGTCCCAAAGCAACTAAGCTATGAGGGACGCCATAGCGGAGGGCTACGGATAATTTCGACCTCCTGGGGTTCCTTAACGTACACTAACATTGCACAGTACACGAGACTCTAGCACTTCGCTTCCATTGAAATGCGACCACTGTGGTGGCTGTGCCTTTACAAATAAAACATGTGCTTATGCTGAGAGACTCTTTCAAGCTCAACATGTTATTTTTGCATGCACGCAGTCAATCCATTTCTCTGACAATACTACAGCATAAGCTGGGTCAGCACAGCTGGACAAACCACACTTTCACAAAGCACATCCTGTTGCAAGTGTCACTAATTTGCATTCAACATCTCATTGGTGGTTTCTCTTGTCTCCCAAAAAACATTTGTTAGCTCTCTATACTCCAATTCACACACCAGGTGCAACACTGTCAAAGCTAGCGCTCTTGTTTGCGCTGTCTACATCCGTGATCAGAAAGCAGCGTGTTCTCGTGGTGAGTGAAAAATAGTAAATGCTTTGCCTGCTGGCTTATTACATGATTCACTTCACAGGTTGCACCTGATGCAGAAAACGGAGTACAGTTCGCATCAGAAGTAAAATATTCATGCTGGTTTCGCTGGATAAATACCAATGGAAACATACCTGCGTGTGAAACATATGCCTGTTCTTGCACCTCAATACATGCGTACTAGCTTAAGATTGTGTAGAACTGCTATTACATGGGTTTCATCAAGGTTCCCACTTTTCATTCTTTCGAGATTAGCAGCATGCGAGAGTTCCGCAGGTGCATCATATATAAAATGCATCTGCAAAGCTTGTTTGAGGGCATTACATCACGAAGATGCTGCTGCCGTGATATACGACAACGGTGTATCATGGTCTGTGACTGCTTCAACATGCCTACCCCTGCCCCTTTAGCCCACCTGCTGCGGTTAAAGAAAATCTGCTCAAAGAACATGACATACAAAAAAAAAATGCCTAACTGCAGCCGTTAACGGCATACCTACCTTAAGAAAGGAAGTGCCATAGAGAAGCACAGCCTACAACAGCACATTTAAACACACAACTATTTCGGCTGCATGTAAAACGAATAAAGCACTAACACTGATGCAACTGAAAAACAAAACCACTCTGAGTGGCGTAGAACCGATGTGAATTTTAGCTGCAACTCCTATCCGGTGAATTGTTTTTAGAGCCTACAGTTTACCTACGCCTCTCAACCATCCTTAAGGAGTCACTGTAGGAGCCTCGCAGTGGTATGCTGAGGGGAAAATTGGCAGCACATGCCAGGTGGTGCATTAAGCCACTCTTGGCACTGTCAACAAAACACTCGCTCCTTCGGGAGTTAGCCTCTGGCTTGCACGGTGTGCCATCTGGTCTATGCCGTGAGTAAACATGTTATATATCCATGCGCCACGACAGGTGAAGCCCCACTGCATTATGAAAATTAAAGCTTCAATGAAAAGGCACTGAACAAATGAGCCTCGTGCTGATTTGCTGTACTCATCCAACCGCCTGAATCTATCTCTGTAAGCGCTCTTATTCGCGTGGGCACGATAGGAACAAGTAGAAGACGCCTTTATCTTAGCCCTCTTCAATGCAGCACTTGCAAACGCCGCGGCATGTCAATGATTTTCGGTCGCCCATCCACATTTCTAGCTGCAGCATGCTCCCTTCGTCCTCCCTTTGTGGGGATGGCCGCTAGGAAGAGCTAATGGGAGGCGGGGAAACTCCATCATAGGTTCCCTATCCAGTGCCGGACCACGAAGGCAAGTATCAGTGTGGAAGTGAAGCTGTGAACTGGTAGCGTCACTTAGTGGAAAGCTCTGGAAGCTGTGGCGACACTCCTTATCCCATTGGGTCAGGGCCATGTTACAAGCTTCACCAAGCAATTTCATAACTGGTCACAGTGAGCTGCCGTAAGAAGGGATATTGCCTTGTTAAAAAAGTGAGCCCAAGAACTGCTTTGCATCCAAGCTAAACGCCCCTTTCAGAGCAGGAAAGCCGAGTGCATGGGCTGACCTGGTGCAGAGTTTGCTTCCTTTGGTGAATCCCACAAGGGAGGCGGGGAACTTCGTCTCGAGTGCGATTCTGCCTCGGTCTCAAATGATGAAGATCGCCCTGTAAGGAGCATTGCATTCAAACAAGCTCAGCCAAAAACCTCATGCTGCACTGCAATTATGGATTAACAATTCAAACCAACAAGCTGTGAACAGCTAAGACATTCTTCATGGATACCCAATTACATGTGCGTGCAGAAACACAAAACAGCCTAATAATTTGACACACAAGCCGCGGCCAGGATTCCCACGTCTTCGGGGTGAGCAGCCGAGTGCCATAACCACTGAGCCACCGCGGCGGCGCTTCAGTGAAACTTGGCACATGCTATTAATCAGCACTGCACATACCAGTAGTTACTGACAAGACTGCCAAAGGTTTCTGCTAAGTTTCTCCAGATATAACTAGGAAAAAACTTGCCTTTCACTTTCATTTCAGCTGCCTTCCTAAATTCAACAGGCAGCCTCAAAACTTCAGGTCGCGGTACATGCGGTTCTTTGGTCTCTGCGCTTGTCTTGGGCTTGTATGGAAGCTCCAACGTGCTGCAAAGTAGCACACAAAAATGAATGTGCAAGTAGACATATGGCTAACCCTTGTGATAACAAACTCAACTATAATGAAACAATGAATATAAAAACTAAATGCATTGGCCCTGAAATTGCCAACAGAAAAATTAGTAACCACCTAAGCATAGCCACAAACCTACAAAGCGATAACCCTTTCTCATAACTGTTGAAAAAGATGTATTCTAATTTGAGGCTTGAAACTGGGAACAAAATCTTGCCAATTAATCTAACCAGGAAGGCGAGCACATGGCAGAGTGGAGCTGATTTGATCAGTGACTCAATGTAGGGTAGCCGTAGGGTCAGTGACTCAATTTAGTGATTCAGGGTCGTAGAGAGATTGGCTTTTCTTCACATCTCACAAGCTAGGTGAGTGAGCTCTCCATGGGTTTCACAAACAGTGGAAAAAATTTGTGCTTTCCGAAGCAGATTATTCAAGAAAAAAAACCTTGCATTGTATTTGTGAAAACATGGTAACACTGCTTTCAACAGGCGCCAGTACCGTGACTCATCCCACAGAAGCATACAGGTGCGTTGCTGCCAGAGCCACAGCACCTGATGTGGGGGGGGGAGATAGGGCAGCAGGCATGTGTCAAAGCATCTGCAGAACTTTTGTTCATTACCAGATTGCATGTTTCAAAAGAATTCAGATAATAAAATTAATCACATTCCCATCATGCTATCGTTTATGTCCACAAACACAATATCATCAAGAGAATGTAGCTAAAACACACAATTCTGCGAAAATGCTAAAAAACATCTTTTGCCGAATCGCAAGGAATTCGCCCTATTTATAACAAGGTTCAGCTGCACTACATAAAGGGAAATATGCCGAGCGTAAAAGGATAGCAAAGAAAAAAACCAAGAAGGCAACATATGAAGTAAAGTACTGCTAGCTGAAGAACCCGACTCCATGCAGCCCAAACCATCTAATAGAGTGGAATCCCGCTGCGTTTTTCGTGGGACTGTGTAAAAAAAAAAAAAAAAAGTACTGGCC
This sequence comes from Amblyomma mixtum, assembly GCF_055824585.1. Lineage (NCBI taxonomy): Eukaryota > Metazoa > Arthropoda > Arachnida > Ixodida > Ixodidae > Amblyomma > Amblyomma mixtum. The sequence continues at coordinate 279,025,107 of NC_143012.1, read as the reverse complement.
AAGAAGCAGAGTAGTCGAATGCAGCGCATGAAGCAATTGCACTCTGTTGCCTGCCACTTTTTATTTCTTGTAAGTGCAACATGCTCCCCTGGGATTTGACCATTTATTGACCAGCACTAACCACTCAACAATTCCCTTGCTTTGGTGCTTGAATCAGCTGGTTTATGGAGGGTTTAACGTCCCAAAGCAACTCAGGCTATGAGGGACGTCGTAGTGAAGGGCCCCGGAAATTTCAAACCACCTGGGGTTCTTTAACGTGCACTGACATCGTACAGTGCAGGAGCCTCTAAAATTTCGCCTCCATTGAAATTTGACCGCCGCAACCGAAGAGAAACAGCATCAAATATGCTGCAATAAAATATTGGAAGCAATACAAAAAAACTCGAAAGGCAGATTCTCCCCTTTTAGCACAAATATGAAGTTAAATTAGGCCAACAAGCATGCTCTAAGACAGGGAAGTTCGTAATGTACTATTCTCGTCATCAACACGAACACCCACCTCGGTCTAATAACATCCTCATCGTGAATCCTCTTCTTCTCACTTTTGGCTTTCTTGTGCGTTTTTGACTTTGTGCTCGACTCAAAGTTTTCATCTGCAAGATTCACGTCGGACGCAAACATGGGTGAGTTGAAAGATGATCGGCTGCCGGCCCCAGCTGAACTGCTGCTGCTGCTGCTGCCTGCCTCGAGGCTGCTCTTCAGCTTGGACCTCTTTCCCTTTGGCAACTTTGCCGAAGTACACACATCAGGCAGAAGCAGCAATGATTGATCCTGGGGGAGAAAAGATGGTCCACATGAGAGAAGCAGACAACCGTCCATCGCAGAGCTGCAGGATGTGAGCCAATTACCTAACACTATGCAGGCTTACAGATAACTGTGCATAAAAATACTCCTTAAAAGGCAACTCCGAGAGATTTTTAGACACTTTGAGTTGGCTACTACATCACATTTCTCACAAGTTCAACACAAAACTGCGTCAGCACACCATGATTGGCCCTCGTAGATAGCTAAATAGAATGGTTGAGGCCACAGGCCAGATTATAGATAGGAAGTCGAAGGTAGTTTTTCGGATGCAAATGGTTTATTTTTATTGCGTAAGCAATATTACGACAGGTTTCAGCCCTTCGCGTCGGGGCGGCCGCGAGGCACGTTTGACCTTGAAGGGTGGCAAGCGCGGCACACTACAGCTGTAGCCACGCCGCTGCCGAGTGGAGGCGCCGTGCTCTCGCCAGCTGGGGTGTGTGGAGAGGAGGCTGGAGAACGGGGGGGGGGGGGGGGGGGGGGGAGGGGGGTTATAAAATGCGCGCGCTCTCTTGCCAGCTCCGTCGTTATGCCGCCTGATAAACACAAAGGGAGGCTACGTCGGCTTGACGAAGCCAGGAAACGACAACGGGCTTCGGAGAGACAGATGAAGAACGCGAACGGCGCCTTGCTAAGCGGCGCGCTCAAGACGCTGCTAGACGGGCGCACCGCGCCTCTATCAAAACCGAATCGTCTACAACCGGTGATATCCCGAATGGAATGCTATGGATGCTTACGCAACCTACCAGGTTTAACCAAATAAACCCCAGCAAATTTTTTTCTTCCCTCTTTCATGTCATCCTGTTCTGTATAAAAGTGCCACATCCTATGAAAATAAATCAGATGAAAGTATGCACTTCATCCGTCTGTGTTCACGTCTTTCTGTACCGCGCAATTTCCTTAGTAGCTTTTTTGGCATTCATGAACACTTCTTTGCTGAGTCTTCCAGAAAGACAGTGCTGCCAATGCCTGCTTCCTTTCCCCTTCTAGTTTGTGCATTGCCTCAAGGTTGATACAATGTAACTATGACATGTTACCACTAAACAACATCGTAAAAGGTTCATCAAGGTTACGAACTGATCCATACTGCCTCTGCCAAGCAAACAAAATATCAAGAAAAACATACCACTCCTAGCACAGTAGTGCAGCAGCTAAACGATGCGATACTGCGCTACGATAGCAGATGTTGCCACTGGAGGGGCTTGCGAGACCCAAGTTGCTCTTCTCAAGCGACCAGCGTCGTCAGACAGGGGCAACTCACGTCGCCAGACAGACAGAAGTGAAATCGATGAGTGGGGGGGAGTCTTACTGCTAGTGCACTGAAAACAATTATTAATGATAATGAGATTAGTGCAGTAGAGTATGCGTTAGCATTAAGAGTTTCCCCCAGATGAAGCAGCCGCCACCACTGACAGGTTCAGACTATGTGAGCGGGTGCCGTGATCCAGTCTGATCGCCGTGTGAAATGCTGTACCCCTGGCTCCATTCTGCCTATCCAATCCAGCAATCAGAGTGGAACGCATTGTTCCCCTCAGTTCCTTGCCCCACGTACCACCCATCACCTCCCACCATCTCTTCATCTTCCCTCTCCCTTGAAGAAGGAGTGGAATTTCACTCTTTCCACTTTTCCAAGAGGATTTTGCATCTCTCCACTTTGACACCTGCCAACCAAGGCTGCAGAGTGACGGAGTTACTCATTAAAAAAAAAATCTCCCAATGTTATCGCAGTAACCTCAACGATCTTACCTTTTCACTCAAGTCAGAGTCCGCATTTGACGTCTCCGTTGTAGTGGATGATGTCTCCTCTTCCACCACTACTTTTTTGTGCCTGCCTTTCCTGTCCTCCTCTTTCTTTTCGCCATCAAAAACTTGCTTCTCGCCAGCTGTCTGCGTTGCCACGCTTGCCACTGCCTCAACGCTTCGTTCCCTGCTCCAGGCATCTGAGCCGAACCACATGAAGAACTTCCACCATGCTGCCAGCTGTACGTCATCCTGCTCATCCATGTCCCCACTCCTCCCCAACACTGGAGGCACCACCACCTGCTTTGCCTGCGGTGGCGAAGACTGCAAAGGTGGCAACGAGGCCTGCACCCCAGTTTCCTGCTTCTGCCTTGTGTTTGTGCGGCGGCGTAACCCGCTCCGACTGCTGCCGCGGTCTGCGTCAGCTTCACGCACTGAGTGGTGCTCGGCATCTGGTGGCCGTGTGAGCGATGACGAACTTCTGCTGCTTGAGACTTGGCATGCTGAGTCGACCCTGCATGGTCCTGTGTTCGGCTGTGCTGTGTCGTGGTTCTTTCGTTTGCCACTGCTGCTGCTTCCAGTTTTGTTGCAGCTGGATGAGAGTGGAGGTGTTATTAAAGCACAAGCAACAGCACAAAGTAACAGAGTTTACATTCTATGCCAGTTATAGTCAAAGAAGTTGACTCATAAAACATGTCAAAAGCAAATGAACTGGACTGCCAGAGCCATCGGATTAACGACTGGAAGCATCCTGTGGACCAACATGACACTTGTCTATAAAGCTTTCTTATTAAGAAAAACAAATGAAGAGGCCTATCTTAATTCTCTTTTAATGCCTCAGTGGGACCACCATTCTCTACAGGTTAACCTCACAAAAGTCGCAAATTGTTTGCAGTAAAAGCTGAACACAATGTATTAACCAACAAATATAATTAGTAGTTGATGACTTGCACTAATGGTCATGGTTTAACCAGGACTACAAGAATAAGAAATGTACATTAGATTTCTGCAATATCAGAGGACAGGCTTACCACATGACACCCTACACAGGCCTCACACTGTCATGTGGGTCATGGTTTATGGAATTTAATGTCTCAAAGCAGCTCAGGCCATGAGGGACGCCGTAATGGTGGGCTGTGGATAATTTAATTTCGACCACCTGGGGGGTTCTTTAATGTGCCGTGACATCACACAGTGCACAGGTCTCTACCATTTCGCCTCCATCGAAATGCGGCCACCACAGCTGGGATCGAACTCACGTCTTTCGAGTCAGCAGCCAAGCACGATAACCACTGAGCCACTGCAGTGGCTTTGCACAGGCATGTGATTTTTTTATAAACACAGGGGAGGTCTACATATGTGTGGTCTGCATTCACTGGATTACTGGCCCTTAGCACAAACCTTGAGTTCAAGGTCTGGCTGTCGGTCGGAACTGCTGTCTGAGAAGAGGCCAGGGAGCGCAGGTCGAAGGCCTGCAGTCGTCCAGCGGGAGGCACCATGGTGCCATGGTTGGACAGGGTGGTCAGAGGGTAGAAGCTGGTGTGGAGGATGCGGTCCCGCTCCAGGTAGGCGTACGCCAGGGCGCAGAGGAGCAGGAAGAGCGCTGCACTGAGGGCACAGCACTGCATGAAGGGCTCCCAGCGAGGGCGCGGCAGTGCTGCCTGACACAGCCCCAAGTACTGGCGCGGAACTGTGGCTGACATCTTGTAGGCCACCCGGCCGGGGCCCAGACTTGTCTGCAGCTCCAGTGTGTGCTCGACAAGCGACAGCATGAAATCGGGAGTGAACCTGTGAAGAGAAGAAATATCTTTTCTCAGCAGACGAAATTGGATGAGTCATCATGTAATACAGGCTAACTAGGATCAATTTTATTTACTCAAATAATCCACACATACTTCCAGTTAATTTGAGAAACTTCAGAATATTGCCTAATCATTCGTTTCAAATGAATTGTAATGCTGCTCAATCAGAGTTGTGTTCGTAATTATACATTTTTCTCACTTGCTCCCATGACACTCCCATGAGCAAAAAAACTGTCTGGGTCCGCATGAGGTTAGAAAAACATGTGCATGAGGCAATGAAGAAATTTAAACAGGGCCATTGGCATTGATGCTAAGCCAAGAAAAAAAAATGTCATCAGGGCAGAACAAGGCTGTGGCACTGCACAACAATGAATAAGTGTCAGGAAGAGGTTTTGCCTGTGGCGAGGTTGCATACAGATACAGTTTCCGAAATTAAATTGCAATCTTTGTTGGGCAATGCTACAGTGTTATTCAGCCTCACACTACTCCTTGCTTTCTCAGCCATTTCTTCACACAGGTACACGCAAGAAAAGTACAAAACTTTGTTTTTTGAATTGTCACATACACTTGTTCAAGTAGCCAACAAGCCATTAAAAAGAAAAAGAAGTAACGAGAGCATGTGCCACTTCTATGCTGAATAAACAGAAAACAGGCTTTTCTCCAACTTTTCTTAAAATTACACATTCCTGAATAAGAAAAGCTACTTTTTCCTATTTTTGCTGGAATAGCTTAAAATGTTATGTCACGTGAGGTTTAATGTCCTGAAGCAACACACAGGTTAGGAGGGACGCCTTAGTGGAGGCCTCCAGAATAAATTCAACCGCCTGCTGTCTTTAATGTGCACTGACATCACATAGCAAATGGTCATTTTTGTATTCCGCCTTCATTGAAATACAGACGCCACAACCGGGATTGAACACACAACCTTGGGATCGGCTACCTAATGCCAAAGCCACTGAGCCACCACAGTGGTTACACATGGGCTGTGAGGAACACCGTGTCCTGGATGGCTTCAGAGTAATTTCGACACCCCCCCCCCCCCCCCCCTCCTCCCAAGGGATCTTCAATAATAATAATAATAATAATAATAATAATAATAATAATAATAATAATAATAATAATAATAATAATAATTGGCTCTCGGGGAAGGAAAGGCAGAGCATGTCACACTTTCAGTGGACACTGAACCATGCCATGGCGGGAAACAATGAAGAGGGAGTGAAAGGAAGAGAGAAAAATGATCAGTGAAGGAGGGCTCCAGATTTGACCACCTGGGGTTCTTTAGCATGTGCTGCCATCGCACATCAATAAGGAAGTCGTTCGCGTTTTGCCTCCATCAAAACCTAGCCGCCGTGGCCAGGATGGAACCGATGTCCATGGGCTCAGCTGCCAAAAGCTCTAACCACTGAGCCACTGTGACGGGTACTGGGAATCTTTAACATGCACTAACATACAGCACACAAGTGTTATTGCATTTCCCCACCACAGAAATGTGGCCTCGGTGTCCTAGATTTGATACCAAAATGGCTATAGCTACAAGCCATAGCTAGCTACAAGAAATAGCCATAGCTACAAGGCTATAGCTATAGCTACAATGGCTTTCGGCAGTGCTGGGGGGGCCATTCGATAATTAAACATTCAGGTAATTCGGAAGTTTTCTTCACTACCTTTAAGACCGAATTAAAAAGGTTTTACTACAAAAATTAGAGATATTTCGTACCTCAAATAGTTTACACAAAATCTGCGGCCCTAAGGAGTTAGATCGTATACCAACTGCATGATGCTAACAAAGCAAAGAAGAAAAAAACCAATAGTAGTAAAACTTGAATGCACACACCTGCTCCCCTCAGCAAGGACTAGCTACTAACAAATTTCTTTGGAACCAGCTGGCTGGTTTGCTCAGTATTCAACAAAAAGCTAAAAAGCCCAATGTTTATAAAAAATTCAGTGACTTTTTCTTATTGAAACGAGCTTGTCCTTGCTAATGCAGAAACTGTGAATCCCTGCTACGTTTCCTCATAATGAGTGCTGACAGCTACGTTACTTAACACCCTAGTCATGCCCTTCATCAGGTGTTAACCAATGCAAAAACCTAGAACCTTTCATACTAAACAGGAAGAGACACCACGAGGTGTTGCTTCTGCAGTCTAGTACAACAGCCTTCGAAAAGGAACAACAATTCAGCTGCTACACTGAGTAGCTACTCACGCAATGTCGATGCGACGAGTGGCATTGGGCTTAAGCTCGAAGCTGTGGCAGTCCAACACTCGGAAGCCGTAGCCTTGACACGGCTTTCCACTAATGTAGAAGCCTTGTACAAACACCGGAAGCTGACCAGTGTTGCGAGCTGTGAACCCCCGACGCACCGTGAAATTAGGCTGCATCAAGCGCCCGCTCCTTGTGCCTGCACCAAAAAGAAAACAACTTTATCGCCCGCACATTAAAAAAAAAGTGAGCTCACATTTCGGGCACTATAGAGTAGTACTAAGTTAAAATATGGACTTGCAGCAAAATGACCACAAACAAGAATTTGTGGGCCCTCGAGCTATTGTGTAACATAAAAGAAAGCGACAGCTGTCAGTATCACTCAGGAATAACAATGGCAAAATAGTTACAAACTGAGCATGGGCAAAATGTACTTCAAAACACAGCACCTCTCCAAACAGAACAGGATTTGTTAAAGATGAACTGGTGGGCTAGAGAAGAGCACGAGAACAGGGACGACTCAAACAAACTACAATTATATGTGTGAAACAACTACTATGGAATCTAATAAAACAATATGAAGCCTGTGTGCATAAAATTTATTTCACAATGCCCATTATGTGGTGGCAGTCAATTTGATGTGTATCTAAAATACAAAATGATGGCTTCTTATGACGTAATGTTATGCTGAACTCCTTTGCTATTTCTTGTGCACTTTTACACATCTTTTGGTTGTTGTAATTTACATTTTAAAAGCTTGTCGTCGAACTCATGCTCCTCAGATGTACCACAAAAAGTCCGTGGCCCACATGGTAAGCCACAGTGACAAGTCTATCAGGGTTGAAAAGAGTTGAGTCCAAAGGCAAGGGTGCAAAAACGTTGGGAAGCCATTTCATTACACACGGATTCTATGCATAAGCTTCAGATACCCCACCAATGTTAGCTGCTGTGAAACATGCAATTAAGGACATTTCGACCAATTTTAGAAGTTGTCTGCACGTAGCAATATGAAAACTCAGAACACTACTACATCGACTGAGAGCCATCTGCAAGCCTGAAGGCCCATATGATGGGCGTTTAGATGGCAAAGTAACACATTGGGCCAGCAGGCATGCTGTAATAAAGGGCTCAGGATTAATTTCGCCAACCTGTAGATCTTCACCATGCACCGAAATCTCAGTTCTGGTTGCCCTTGCATTTCGGCTACAACAAAACAAGGCCACCATGACAAGGAGCGACCATGTGAACTTGTACTCGGCAGCTGATTGCCACAGCCACTGAGCCACCACAACTAGTCTGGAGGCTACTCTCCGCAGATCATTAAAATGTTACGCATTGCATTCCTGTATGCGACTAGTCAGAAGTCTGGTGGGTGCCGGATACAAAAATGCACTGTAAGTGTACTCGGTCAATTTCTGGTGTGGTAACAGTAAACCAAGATGTTCTATCAACTGTGCCCATGTCCACAAAACGTGTTTTTTATCACCCTATGATAGTGGTAACAGTAGCAGCATGTGTTAACAGCGAGCTAAATAATTTTTTAGAGGTGTAAGATCATTTCATAACTGAAGCGACTGTAATCCTCTCAGAAGCATGTCCAAGTGAGCTCTACATCACACTTGAAGTACCCACCATCGCAGTCCTTCAGGTGGCTTTCAGAAAGCTCAAAAATAAGCACTGAGTCGCTGCCCGGAACTTTGTTTCCGACACGAAGCTGGCCATAACCACCCTGGCCCTTCAGCATGACCGCACTCATCACCGTCAGGTTGTTCCTGCAGCCAAACAAATACAGGTGCGGACCCATGCAGCACAGACAAACACAGCACAAAAATACAATGACAGACAAGGAAAGGAACCACAAACGGCAATAACTGGTAGGTAAGTTTAACCCTATAAGGTGCTTTGTACAAGCTGTGTACACAGTGAACACACAGCTTTTCGTTGTGCAGAAACTCTGCACTTTTCCTGTAAAAAAATTCCCTGTTGGCACTTTGTGCTGAAAACTAGCATATTGTCCTTCTTGAGGTCTGAATATACTATTTAGGGATAAAAATGCTTGTTTTTGACTGAAACAAAAATGGCGTCTGACAGAGCTAATGCCAGAAATAAGAAGTGTATAAAAAGCTTGTGGTGGCAGCGGGGAACACATTGCCATGCGTTTGACAGCTAAGGCTAGGAACTGAGGAAGTTCACCTTCTGTAACCAATCGCCACCAATAGGGATGTGCATGACTGTACACAGGAGCAGTAAAATCTAGGCTCGACTTTGTCAAACAACATCTATTTTTCCATACTCAAGCCGAGCTGTTTCCTCTGGTTTATTAGTCTGGTATTTTAATAAAATTCGTTATATGCGAACAGCGGTAAACAAACGCTCAGAGAAAGAAAGTGTACCTCTCCGGACAACAATACTATCATAACTGCCTTTTTTTTGAAAAACAAAACACTCATTAGAACACAATGAATGCCACACAAGAATACGGCAACCACTTGATCCAATTAAAGAGCTTATTGATGTTATATTGTGAGCCAGATTACTTTTTCATTGACTTCATCAATTGCTTGATAGTCACAGCAACTGCAGGTTATGAAATGCTCTTACAGTCACCAACAAACTTTTTTGGACTCGAAGGGACTAATGAAGTGGTTCAAATAATCAAACAGTCTGAAAAATCCCTAACATAAAAAAAAAAAGATCACTTTAGTGAGATCACATCGGATTGAAAAATACTACAGATTTTTTCCTTTGGGCATGCTTCGAACTTTCAGATTCTACAGAGCCTGAAATCTGTATCGTCTCTGAATATGTACGTGTTCCTATGAACTGCGTGACAGTTCCCCAATAAAGTTCGAAATGTCAGTTTTTACCAACTCCACATGAACAAAAGGGTTCAAGCAATATTAGTAGAAAAATGTAACGAAACGCGTTTCACACAGTGCAAAGCAACACGGTTAGTTTTCAACAAGGCATGCTTATCGCGTATAAATGGATTCGTGGACATACCGAATAAGGAGCAGTGAAGCCGCCGGCTGGTCATCTCTGGGAGAAAAGCCGACCTTCAAACGCACCCTCATGCCTGGTGTGAGCTGGAAGGACAGAGACTTGCGATGGGTCTGGACATGGAAGTACTCCTCGAGGCCCTTGCCATACGCCAGGAACACGTTGTCAGGGCTCGACTGTGGGAGAAAGGCACGTGGGGCATGGTTAAAGTACCAGCACAGCAGAGCAGAGAAAGAGAGAGCCAAGGCTTCCCATTAAAAAAAAAAAAAAAAAAAAAAAGCAACCCCGTGGGTTGCTCATCAAAGGAATATTAATATTCACACTAAGAGTTATTGTTAGTAAACAGCTTTAAAGGTGCACTGAAGAGGAATCTGAACTCGTATTTTTACCACTGGAACTCGATCTACACGTTCTGCGCGTTTTTTGAAACGTCGAATTATTGCCCTGTACAGCCGATTGCCCTAATTTAAATCGGATTAACATCCGGCCCCCACCTTTTTTTTTTTTAAATTCCCCGCAGACGGTGGGAGGAGTCGACCAACCTTTCACCTAGTTCCATGGTGGCTTGCCACTCTGCCATCGGCGGAGTGGTATGTAGTGAACAGCGAAAGCAAGGAGTCCACGCGTATTTTTATTTCAGTGAACCTAATTTGCAGCTATGTAGTCTTGACTAGATCTATTTATTCACGGAAACCTAAAAAACAAATAAAAGCGAAAGCAAGGCTGCCACGTGACTGCCTGAAAGGCACTCCATACGTTGGTCAACTCCTCCCACCGTATGCGGGGAATTAAAAACAAAACAAAACAAAAAAAAGGCGGGAGCCAGACGTTAATCAGATTTAGTTAGGGAAATTGGCCACACAGGGCAATAAATCGAAGTTTCTAAGAATGCTGGGAACGTGTAGATCGAGTTCCCGTGGCAAAAAGACGAGTTCAGATTCCTCTTCAGCGCACCTTTAATACTTTACTGTAGCACACTACATACCGTATTTACTCGCATAGTGATCGCACTCGCGTAATGATTGCACCCCCGAATTTTGTGGCAAAATTCAGTTTTTTTTATTCCCCGCGTAATGATCGCACCCCGAACTTGCCGTGGCAATTTGACGACGATGACGAGTCTAGCTGACGATGATCGTACTTGCTTATCTGTCTGACAGATGGCACGTGCAGATTACCATCTTGCTCTGTCAGCATTGCAGCGGCAGCCACCTGCTGTTTCACCTGCGGTCACATGGGCAGTCTAAATGCGGTTATGCTTAACCGCAGATACCAAACTTTACTGCGGTTATCTCGAATCACGGTTCGCCGTTGTCGCAAGTCTCGCCACCGTTCTGGGTTGCGGTGCAACGAACGAAGTGACGCGGTGATCCGGCTAAACTTTATTGTTCTTGTAAATAATAAGCCCTGGGATATGGGAACGTCAAAAATGAATCCTCCTTGAGGATCGCGGGGCCTGTACCGAGTTGCTGGTAGGAGTAATAACTGCGATACAAGCTAGTTTTACGCTCACAGCCGCGTAGCAGCTGCCGCCGTTGCAGCGCGAGTGACCCGATCTGCATGCATGACAGCTCCGCTGCGAAGGCGTTGCTGAAATCGATCGTGTATATTTCTTTTAATATGAAACAATGAGGTTGTGAGTAAGGCAGCGCCATAAGTAGAATATTCATTATAGCTTTGGTCAATTCAAAAGCGCTGTCCACTGTGGCTTCGGTATGAAACAAGTTAAGCCTAGCGACGACTAGGGAGTACAGAGCGCCGTCGTCCGCCGCGCTCGCGGGCGGCACCATTGCGGTAAGCGTGCGGAATCCAGTGCTCCGATCGTTGCAAACGTGTGACCTAAGTACATCAACAATGTGGCAGGGACTGGACATTTTTCGGCGTAACGGCGGTAAAATGCGTAGCTTGAGCGCCGCGGGACGTTGCTGTTGTACGCTGTTGCCGCGCTATCGGACGAGATTGAAGGCCGCATAAAATCGCCGTCGCGCAGTACTATACACACTGCCTATTTTGATGCGTTGCTCTTGGAACGTGATTTAGTGCGAAGAAAGTACGTTGCCAGCTCTTGCGCTTTTCGCCGTATGTAACGACGTAAGCCGAGATCGGTTCGCGATAAGCGCGTTTAGCGCGGGCAGTGCGCCCGTGTGATAAGGGTTGTCTGCCTGCGACTTGTTTGTGTTTCCGGTGCTCAAAAATTTTTTGTAAAAAATTTACCCCACGTAATGATCGCACCCCTAAATTTTCGTCATTTTTTGAAAAAAAAAGTGTGATCATTATGCGAGTAAATACGGTATATGCTCAAGCAAAAAAAAAAAGCACAGGCAATCATACCATGTGACACACGACAAATCTGCGCCAGCAATAATGGTAGTAAGTTCTGCTCCTCCTGGAGGGTGACGGTGGCATCACACAACACCAGAAGACAGATTGCGCGAAAGGGGGGTTAGTGATGCAAATGCATAAAAAATAAGGCACTGAGGATTCCCGCCGTGCAGTGCAAATACTGATGTAATACAAGAATACAAGCACTTGACAGAATGCATAAGATGCCGCCTGTGGCTGCAATGAAGAGCCGTCAGAGGATTGCCTCAAGCACAGAAGTAGTAGTAACAGTTAACATATGCACAGAAAATTACTGTATATCACCACATACAGCTTGACTCCAAATATGTAAGATGGCCCCCAAATCGAAGCCCTTGTTGGTCAAAAAAAAAGCTGGCCTAATATAAGTCAACAGCTGTCCCCAAACCAACCAAGAAAGCTAGAGGTGCATCTACAGTGAACTCCTATGCTGTTTCTCATGGGATAAGATAGAGGCATATGCGCGACTTGAAGCAATACATACGTAACGATGCAATTGCAAGGCCAGCAGTCGGAGGTAAATAGAGATCACAAGAGGCAAAAAGGCACACCTTCTACAAGGCGTACGGCCCTGCCGACTACCCTGGTAAGCAGGAAACAGAACTGGCAGCTCTCTTGCAGTTTAGGATTCTGGTGCACAATGCACACTCTAAAGAAGTTTGCTCTCGCACTACCCCTCACTCGCCTATAAAAGCGACTGCCAGCACAAGCAACCCGGGTAAATGGCATGGCAGACTTCAAATTTTCGTCAGCGGAATTGATTTGCATACAAATGAACAATTTTGCTTTTTGAAACATGGAGCTCCATGCACCCTGGCAGGAGCGAGCACCAACACAGGATGCATACTGCCTGCGGCTTGGCCAAAACTACCATTAGGCGCTGCAAGGTGGTTTTAAAAAAAAAGAAAGGTTGACTTACACATAACAATATATGGTACTTTTTTAAGCCACACAAGAGACTAGTGAATAGAAAGAGGCAGTTTGTTCAGGAGCAAATCCAAAACATTGCCGTGGATTTTCGGCTGTCGTTATACGAGTGCTTCAGGCACTGTTCTAAGACAGACAGTTCCAAAGCTATCCAGTTTACAGCAAGCAAGCGCAATACATCTCCCGAGTGCTCACATTGTACTCTTCCAAGTCCTGCAGTGTGAACACGTTATGCTCTCTCTTGGTGGCTGTCGAGAGGTTCAGCATGCTGGTCGAGTGGGCAGCCATGGTCAGGGCGGCATCCAGATCCGGGTACAAGTACAGTGGCAACACCTGGACCAGCACAGGAAGGCTAGACGGGTTCTCCAGGGTCAGCTGCCTCACCTGCAGTGCACAAGTGCATTGTCACCAGAGTGAGGAACGCCAGACTCACCTGCTAGATGACCGCGGAGAAAGCACACAAACAATCAGTAAGCAAAGTGTGCAGTCTGACGTCAAACAACCAAGAAATGCTGCAACTGAAGTACGCTCATGCACATTTGCAATCTGGCCTGCGCAGAGATCTTTGCTCCCATTATATCTGTCTTGTTGACAAACCAGTTTGTTCTCTGGCGACAGCGTGATTGAGCTCTCAAACCATTTCCAGTTTGAAGTTTGAGTACTACAAGTACTACACAGTGATGTCCTCCAGGTGATGTGCTTGCTTGCAGAAAATATAGGGGTCTCTGGCCTACCTTTCTGGTTCGCCGGCTCACTTCGGGTGCATTCCACCGTCTAGATAAACAATGAGTGCTGCATTCGTTCTCTATCGAGCACACAACTATGCTGCATGCAAGCAGCATGTTTCCTTAAGATAAACATGGCTACTAGCGCAATGCTTTCTTTTTGTTGTTGCATCTTGTGTGCCCAGGCAGGGTGCTGCAGTTCCAGCCCATTATTCCAGAGTCACTCTCACTGGTAAACTGAGCATGTAATATTTCACCCACTAAAAAGAAAAAGTTTAACCTGCAGCACATGACCACTATTTGCAGTGCGAAACCGTGCCTTCTGCACAACAGACAGCGATCTTTGCGCTCTCTGTAGAAGCGGGAACCAGTTCCCCACTTCCTGTTTATGATGATGATGAATTTTTATGCCAAAAGGGCAGCTTTGGCCAAAGAGCCCCATGGCACAAGACACTTTTAGTGTCTGCTCAAGGCGGGGTCAAAGACTCATTTCCCAAGCATTTAACCCTCGACAGGCCAAGCACCATGCCAGGGGAAAGCTCGTAGCCATAGTATCACCGGATTGCAACCGGTGACACTGGGGATCAAACCCTGCGCCTCCCACATGCGAAGTGGGTGTTCAATCCACTAGGCCACCACTGCAATCTCTGCGCTCCTTGTTGACAATAGTGATTTGTGCAGTGAAAAAATTCTAGGCCTGTTAGTGGTCCCACTAAAGTCTCTGAACTCAGTGCCTACTGGGCTATCTGGCTGATTGAAATATTCACTCGAGGTTAAAAGCAGGTAACGCAAGCAAAAAAAAAAAAAAAAGAGGGGTCACAAGTGCTGTCGTGTCTGCACTGGCACCACTTTAAAAACCACACCGAAGATTCTGGAAATCCTTCCTCCAGAGATGTTTTGGGAAGCCACTGTCGTCATCACCTTCTGGGTTTGTTTACAAACAGAAAAGGGGTCGATATATGCTCTGAAGGCCCCCTAACTGAATGCCTACAGACTCAAAGGCTGTTGTTGTGTGGCGCCCTCTTGGGTCGACACACAATTCACTTAGCTGATTTGTAAATCTGGTCTAACAACAATGACTTTGTTTGCTGTGTGAATAAAACCGTGGGGAACGGGCGCAAGCCCGCTTTTGTTCCGCTCGGAACCGAGTCGTGTCCTTCAGCGGCCCGTTGCGGGCCTTGCCGGGGTGTTCATGCAACACCACATTTTGGCGACGAGGATGGGATCACAGTAAGTGACGTTTGTACGCTTGCCCCGACTGACGTACCATTTGCTTCGACTGGCCCTGTGTTTTGCTGCCCCGCTCCACCTTCTCCTGCAACTTTAGAGACTTTGCGTCAGCATGGCGTCAGGCCTCGCTCCCGCGCCGTTTTTGTCTGCGCCCGGTTCGCCTGCAGTGCCGTGGAAGCGTTGGTTCAAACTTTTCGAGGCGTACCTCCTGTCGGCCGGTGGTAGCGACTGGGCACCGGAGCGGAAAGCGGCACTCCTTCTCACGCTGCTCGGAGCAGAGGGACAGCGCCAGCATTTCAACAATGAAGAAACTAGGCAAGCGTCCGCAGTCGCCGGCATAACGTCTGAAGCACTTCCGCAGACGCCGCTTGAGCCTGCCACGACCACAGACGAATACACACAGTTAGTCGGGAGCTTGGACCTGCTGTTCGCAGACGCAACGAATTTCATCGTTGAGAGACACCGTTTTTTCCGGAGACTTCAACTGCCCGGTGAGCCATTTACCCAGTATGTAGCGGCAGTTAAACAACTTGCGTTGTCGTGCGAATTTGGCTCGGCGTTCGACGAGCGCGTCCGAGATCAGATCATCGAAGGCGTCTCAAACCCAGCGTTGCGCGAACGTTTTCTGAACGCTGGCCGAACGCTTACGCTGGCCAAGGCAGAAGAAATTGGCAAAGCTTTAGAAGCCGTACAGCAAGCAAATGCAGCTTATGAGGGAACGCCGGTTTATCGCGTCAACGAACCTGTAACGGAAAATCCGACGATCGAACAGGGATGCATTCGTCAAGCAACTTCAGGTTTTCGAACGCCCGCTCGTGCTCGTGAGCAAGAAGGCGGATGGCGCAGTTACACAGCGTCGGGTTTCCACTGTGGCGTCCCCGGAACCGACGAAGGAGGTAGAAGCAGCCAAGATGGAAGAAGGCGCCCGGAGTTCGAGCGAGAAAGCCAGGAAGGGGGTCGTCAACCGTATTGCTATCGTTGTGGCTCTCCGAAACATAATGCAAACGGAAGAAACTGTCCAGCCCGCAATCGTCGTTGCAACAATTGTAGGAAAATTGGACACTTCGCTCTAGTCTGTCGCTCACAGCATCAGTCCGCGACACTTCGCGCGTCGCAGGCGCCGGCCTCTACCGTGGAGGAAGTACACATCCTGAATTCTCCGAATATTCTGGGCATAGAATTGCCACAAAATAAGAAAGAGATAATAGCTACCGTAACGTTTAAAGGAAACCCAGTTCCTATACTTGTCGACACTGGGGCTGCCGTTTCTCTTGTCAACAATGCTGATTTTCGGAAATATTTTGCACGCTTCTACACTCTGTCGTCGTCAACCCTGGCTCTCCGGGACTACTCCGGGAAGTTGATTCCCACACTGGGCACCTTCGAAGCTGACATACAGTACAACGATACTCAAGCATCGGTAACTTTTCATGTCACTTGACAAGGATCTTCGTTGCTGGGCCTTGACGCCATTCAGAAACTGCACATCAACGTGATGGGGTCAACCCTCACTTGTCTCCAAGCCACTTGTCATTCGTTCGAGGTTCCGGAGAACACACCGCCAGGATTTGAAGCCTTGTTTTCGAGTGAGCTCGGTTTTGTCAAGGACTACGTCCATCAAATCAACCGCCGACCAGATGTTCCTCCCGTCAGTGCGAAGCTGAGACGCCTTCCGCTAGCACTGCGACAACAAGTCTCCGACGAGCTCGCGCGCCTGGAGCGCGAGGACATCATCGAACGCGTCGACGCATCGGAGTGGGTGTCTCCGCTGGTCGTCGTGAAAAAGAAGGATGGCTCCCTTCGCCTGTGTGTGGACTTGCGGGAGCCCAACAAAGCTATTGTCGTCGACGGCTACCCACTTCCGCACACGGAGGAACTCTTGCAGTTGCTCGCAGGAGCTACGTGGTTCTCAAAGCTGGACTTGGCTTCAGCATACCATCAAGTGGGACTCACGGAAACAAGTCGTGAGTTGACAACGTTCATATCCCATGAAGGACTATTTAGGTTTAAAAGAGTCTGTTTTGGTTTAGCTTCTGCTCCGGCTACATTTCAAAAGCTTATGTCACACGTGTTGAAAGGCTGTACGGGCGTAGTGTGCTATTTGGATGACATTTTGGTGTGGGGACGGACCAAGGCGGAGCACGATCGCAACTTGAAGGAAGTGCTGTCTCGCATTTCCACAACAGGAATGAAATTGAATCAGAAATGTGTTTTTGCAGTAAGGGAACTCACATTCTTGGGGCACAACCTGTCGGCCCAGGGTATTTCTCCCATGGAATCGAAAATCAAAGCTATAGTTAATGCACCTTCCCCTACGAACGTCAAGTCGCTGCAATCATTCCTAGGTCTAGCTGGCTACTACGCCAAGTTCCTGCATCATTATGCAGATTTAGTGGAACCGTTGCGGAAAATGCTCCGACAAGGTCAATCATTTGAATGGACGGTGGAAGCTCAGAATAGTTTTGATCAAGTTAAGGCACGTTTGGCATGCAAACCTGTTGTGCAAATGTTCAACCCGGAATTACCTGTCGTAGTCACCACTGACGCCTCAGACGTTGGCTTGGGAGCTGTACTACAGCAGAAAGAAGGGTCGCACCTTCATACAATTGCTTTTGCGTCACGCGCTCTGTCGCCGGCTGAGAGAAAATACTCAGTTGGTGAACGTGAGGCACTAGCCTGTTTGTTTGCTTGCGAAAAGTGACATGTATATCTGTGGGGTAGACGTTTTACACTCAGAACCGATCATCAGGCATTGGTTGCTTTGCTTTCCGCCGGCGATTCGGGTCGCCGACCACTACGCATCTCTCGTTGGACAGCTCGGTTGCTGAATTACAATTTCCAAATAGAGTACTGCAAGGGCACACAAAATTATGTGGCAGACGCCTTGTCCAGGCTGCCCGTCGCAGAAAATTCTGACAATCAGGAGGAAGAAATCGTTTCTCTGGTAACACCAGTAGTCGACAAGGCAACTGTACAAAATGCAACAGCTTCTGACGTTACCCTGCAAAAGGTCATCAGTCAGCTCAGTAAGGGCTGGTTGCACAAGAAGGCTCTGTCAGTTGATCTTGTGCCATTCTTTCACATCCAAGAGGAATTATCCTTTGTAGATGGTCTACTAATGCGAGCAGATCGCGTGGTAATTCCTGAAGTACTTCGTCCCACTTTCCTACAGTTGGCCCATGAATCACATCCGGGCATAGTCCGCACAAAAGAACTGCTAAGAGAACGCTACTGGTGGCCACAGCTTGATAGACAGGTAGAGGAATGCATCAAACACTGTCTCATATGTCAAGCAGCTGACAAGTCAGCTAAGCCATCCTTCACACCCCTCCAGCCAGTTCCCTGGCCGGACCGCCCCTGGCAGAAGCTAGCCATGGACATTGTGGGGCCTTTGAACATTCCACCGAGTCCAACGTATGCCATAACGTTAATGGATTATTATTCCAGATGGCCTGAAGTCTACTTCACTCCTTCAGTAACATCCCAGGATGTCATTGACTTTCTGATCTCTGTTTTTAGCAGGGAGGGTTTTCCAGACTCGATAGTTACAGATAATGGGCCACAATTTGTTTCGAGACAATTCAAAGACTTTCTAAAAGAGAGAGGCATACAGCATTTGCGGTCATCAAATTACTACCCTCAAGCAAATGGTCTTATTGAAAGATTCAACAGAGTTTTGAAGGAGACCATTCAAATAGCTCAACTCCAAGGAGAACCCGTTAAACAAGCTGTCCTACAACATCTGGGATGGTACCGGCTCACACCCCACTCAACTACGGGCGTGTCACCTGCAGTCCTGCTGCACGGCCGGCAACCGCGCTCGAAACTCGACATGAGCTGTACTTCCTTTCCTAATTCGCAGCAAAGCACCTGGAACTTGCCTCAAACTTCCGCTACAGCAACGTCTCCAGAACACACATCTTCGGAGCAAACACAGGTGCGACAAAGGGTTGAAAATAAGCAACAGCAAATGAAATACTACGTTGATAGACGTAGAGGCGCAAAGCCAACGGCCGTGCAAATCGGTGACACAGTGAAGGTGCGGTCATTCAGAACAGGTCCATCCAAATACATTGGACCTTTCAAAGTCCAGCGACAGGTTGGTCCAAGCACTTTCTTACTGAGTGATGGTAAGGTCTGGAATGCTTCTAAACTGGTCTGGGTACTGCCGGCCCCAGAAAATATTCCAAGCCCACCAAGCATAGATTATTCCTATGCAGGCTTAGCACACGCTGCTGATAATGCAATGGCAGCAACTCAAAACAAGCTTCTAGCTGAAACAAGTGCCGAAATGTCCGAAAATGTGTCGCCTCCTGTTGCAGATATCCTGGATAACGCTTCGCGCAACGAGGGGGGGAAGGAATATAGGCCGTCAAAGTCAGCCGAAAGTGGCCGCACCACTCCGCACGAATCCACAGAGGACAGCAGTTGTAGTTTTCCGGAGCAAAGCGACCCAGGGACTTCCAGTTCGCACAGCCGCGGGCGCCCAGTGCGTCAGCGGAAACCACCTTTCTGGGCCGTAGACTACCAGATGTAGTTCTGGAGCGAAGGGTAGCACACCTGTTTTTCTTGGCCTGTAGTCGCGACTGAGCTGTCCGTGGCCAGTGGGCCAGTCATGGAGACTTTATAAAGCGGGTAATGAATGAATACTCCTGTATCGCTGTGATCTTTACTCACTTTGCTTTCTTTGCAAGTTCCTCATGTTTTCGCATTCAGCGCACAATGATGTTGTGATAGGTTGTGTATAATGATGAATCTCCTTGTGTGTTCTCTGTTACGGTGGATGTACAAATCTAGTGTTGTTTCTGGGTGAGATTGATCGTATGTCGTGCCCATAGTCACTGTATAATGTGTGTGCTTTCTTTTGCCATGTGTAATGACTGCTGAAATGAGACATTTTTGTGCCTTGAACTATAAAATCGGATAGTTTCTGTTTGATGACCATTGTATAATGTTTGCTGTCTCGTGGCACATGTTAAGAGAGCAGTATTTTTCGCAATAGCTTAACATTATTTCCTAGGGGGAGACGATGTTGTGTGGCGCCCTCTTGGGTCGACACACAATTCACTTAGCTGATTTGTAAATCTGGTCTAACAACAATGACTTTGTTTGCTGTGTGAATAAAACCGTGGGGAACGGGCGCAAGCCCGCTTTTGTTCCGCTCGGAACCGAGTCGTGTCCTTCAGCGGCCCGTTGCGGGCCTTGCCGGGGTGTTCATGCAACACCACAGCTGTCAAGTCAACAGTCAATGCAGGAGCACTGAACTCCAAAGATGAGGATGGCATTCGTGCAGCAGTAGTGCACATTCTTGGCGTGTTCGTAACTACGTGTAGCAGGCAACATTAGAAGGAATTAAAAAGAAATAAATGACATTCTAGAAACAAAAAATGGCTGTGGCTTAGCTTGGTTAAGCCCGGTAATTGCGGAAGCAATATCCGTAGCTACGCCATGGTTCAGCTGTCAGTGTAGCCGGTGGTGGTGCTTGTGGTTAGACTTGTGGTGATGCATCGGTTATACAGTCCAATCCAATCCAATCCAATATGCTAATATGGTAGCTACCGGTCTTGCTACGCGACGGGCTGAAAGTGCAACTAGTATTGCTTTCACAATAAAATGGTGGGGATACACGAGCAATGCAACCAAGCATATTATTAGGGTAGCTAGGTTCATGACAAAAGCTAGACATTGGGCTGTACTGAATGGTTTATGGGGTTTAACGTCCCAAAGCAACTCAGGCTATGAGAGACGCCGTAGTGAAGAGCTCCGGAAATTTCGACCACCTGGGGTTCTTTAACGTGCACTGACATCGCACAGTACACGGGCCTCTAGAATTTCTCCTCCAAAGAAATTCTAGCCGCCGCGGCCGGCATCGAACCCGCGTCTTTTGGGTCAGGCCTGTACTGAAGTGCACAAGTACAACTGCTGCTCGTCTAAGAAACCAATACTAATTTTGGGAACATTTGAAATTAGTTTACAAAACTAAACAATTTACATATTTTAGAATGTTTTCAATGAAATGTCAGCCAATTGTTTTAACAAGAACAAAAGCACTGACAGCAATGACATGAGCAATGATGGCAACGATACAAGCCCTTTCAGTTGAATAGCAATTAAGAATCATGAAGGCCCTTGATCAAAGGCCATCGCAAAGTGCTAGTGCATCACGGACTATAACGCAAGACAGTGAATGCGGTTCACCAAAGTGTGAGAAGGCTTTCAGAACTTGCCGTAAGGTTGCCGACTTGTGTAACCGGGAACTTGAGAACGCTCTTTGTTGAGAGCTTTGGCCACTGGAAAAGCACCTGGGCCTCCATGTGGAAACCTTGTGCCTCACTAGTGTCAACCTTCAGGGTCACATTGATGCTGAAAAACAGGTCACAAAGCTAACTCAACACAGAGAGAGGTGCTTTAGCACAGACTGTTTGCAAATCACAAAGTGCACGGAGGCAGACTTCCAACAGTTGCTGAAAAAAGAAGAAAGCAGGTGCTTTGAGCAGTAACCTTCAAATATTTGATTCAAATTTCAATAGGAGGTTTCATACGTACACAGTTTCCTTTTTTTTTCTTTTTTTAAGTAGGAAGAGATGGCAACTTTTTCTTCTCAATAAAGCTGACAATCATGATGCAAAACTGAACTGTCATTATTAGCTGTTCTGATTTGTTTTCATTGTTAAAAATATGGTGAGATGGCAACAGTGGTTGATTCCAGATGGGTTGAAGCCATTTAAATAGTGTGGCAACATGTTTGAGATCTCTGATCTGCATCAGGTGTCAATCACTAAAGGAGCTTAAGGGGGGACCCTGGTCTTGAAAAAAAATTTTTATTAATCTAGATATAGTAATGAAATTTTCAGGCCACATGTATTTTTGTATGCTGATTTTAGATATGTCATTTAATTTTCTGTAAAACAATTCCTTGAGCACTTGTGCAATTTTTATGCAAGTCATTTGGAGAGAGCATATAAGAAAATTTGCTGCAGGAAACTCGCTGAAATGCATGCCATTGGGCTCTCTGGACACCAAGGAATGCAATAAGGGTAAAATTATCATCCTGGCTGTCATAGAACATGAGTTACAGGGTACTAAAGCTGCCACTTCAGAAACAGGAGTACACACTTTTCTTCTCATTTCTGAAGTGACAACTTCAAAACTCTATAACTCAAGTTCTATGATAGCCAGGATGATAATTTTACCCTTATTGCATTCCTTGGTGTCAAGAGAATCCAATGGCATGCATTTGAGCGAGTTTCCTGCAGCAAATTTTCTGCAAAACTTTTCCCAAAATACTTGCATAAAAATTGCACAAGTGCTCAAGGAATTGTTTTACACGAAATTAAATGACATATCCAGAATCAGTGCACAAAACTACATGTGGCCTGGAAATTTCATAACTGTGACTTCATTAATAAAAATATTTTTTCAAAGACCAGGGTCCCCCCTTAATCCACACAAAATAGGCAGCAAGCATACAAATATAAACATAGCAATACAATGCAGTACAGCTCCACTTGGGCTTAGTTGTGCTTTCAGTAAATCCATAGCTTGCATTTAAACCATACGGTACATGGTCAAGTGAAGCCACACATAGAGCAATAATATGGGTCCAAATTTTCGGCTGGCGACTACAAATGTAAAATCTATTTCTCATTCTTGCCTCCAAGGCCTAAACTTTATTTAAGGGAGCAATCACTCATTACTGTCCACTTGAAGGCAGCCACATGGCCAAGAAGGAAAGCTATACAACCGAGCCATCTAGCTAATAAAAAAGACCGGTTCTGATGATCCAACAGTTGACTGCAATCTGCAGTGTGCATTGTGCAGCAGCATTAGACAAGTCTGCATTAGACAAGCAGCAGTGTGACTCACAACTTGAAAAATCATTATTTAATTAACCTGAAAAACAGATTAGTGCAACACCTGCGGTACTCTGAAGGCTCGGCCATCTCAAGAGCATCACAGGGAGCACTGTGCAAGCATATTATTGAATTTCAGAAACGCAGAGTGGACCACACATTGCTCTAAAACACTTGTGTTACCATAGCTCAGTAAAACTAGCCATTGGTTTCAATCAGTATGCTATGCAGCATCATCACTAAAACCTAGTGCCAGTGGATTCCCATTCCTTTTTCATTTTCCATCAGCAGGTCCAAGTATGCAGCACAGAGACAACAACGCTGAGGCATAGTGCGTGATGATGCCCATGTCCTCGGCCCACAATGATTTGCCACTGCTCAATGCACGCCGCTGCTTCTCGTAAAAAAATGGCTGGTGGTTTAGCATTGCTAAGCACGGTTCCAAACGTGAGTCGACTCGATTCTCAAATTTTCGGCAGTGGGCCACCCAAATTCTGGCGTTCGGCTAAACCCCGATTTTAGAAGTGAGCCAATTCCATTTTGAGACTAGGTCATTTCTTCTAAAAGGCCAAGGGTCAGATATCGAGGCATCAGAGACCCATCGCCTTTTCCAGGATTGCTAGTGAAGAAATGCTTTCACACTACAAGATGACACCAGATGGGAGAGTGGGAAACTCCTGGTGCTCTGAATGGGCCAAGTCAGTGCAAAGTCCATACTGCAACAGTGTACCATGGGCAGTGGAATGCAGAAAGCTTGCAATGGTGAACCGATGGAGCTATGAGGAATCGAACGCCAGGCACTCACACATGCTTCCTGCTTTCCTGAAGAGCCAGCCAGCGGCCATGGATGCCTTGAAAGAGCTCTAGGTCTGAATCGCCAACATCACTTGGAAGGTTCAGCCCAGACAACCATTGATGGCCCTCTGCACAGAAATTGCGAAACACATCAAACTTTCGGGTATGCCACCCAGAGTTTGAATAGGCGGTGTGCTGGCACTAGGTACTGCAGCAAAGCTATGAAAACTCCAGCGCTAAAAATGTCCTGCGGTCTCACCTGTTGTCGCTGTTGGCAGCCCACTGTAGCACTTGTGCTTGCACTCACGCCTTGGGTCAAAGTAGAGCTTCCCTGCCTGCATGAAGTAAACCGTGCACACAGTGTGAAATTCTAGATGCAACTCCAGTGACACAAAAGTTCCGTGCTCACACGACGGAGACAAATGTTGTACAATATCTGAAGCAATATGACCATTGGCTTATCCAGTGGACTGAATTACGTACAGTCACAGGCTTTGCCGAAAGAAACGAGCATGCGAAAAAGCATGGTCCTCGGAGAGGTGATGAGGCTTCTGTGGCACTTCCAATGGTTCAATACTCACACAGGAAGGTCACGCGTGGTTGTGTCACCAAGCCTGCGCAGCACACTCGTGTCACTCAACTCAGGTGTGCATGTACAATCTCAGCAATGAACACCCAGATGGCCTGAAATCCCCTGTCTCGAACTGTAACCACACGAAAAATCATTTAGGACGAAAAAATTGCCAGCGCTGTGTCAGCACTCCTTCTGGATAAGGAGTTGCATTTCCTATCACGAGCTGGGTGATCATGGTTCTCCTGAGTGATGGCTGGTTCCGATGTCAGTCTATCAGGTCTTGTTCTTCTTCTTCTTTTCGATGTTTGCTGTAGATTTACTGAGGTGTCAGAAGAATAAAACTTCAATTGTTAGTTGGTGCCAGTGTCTCGCCTTCCCTTTCTGTGTCCTTTGTGGAGTTTGCGCTGTTTTGCTTCATACTGAAAAATACCCTATTCTGCTTGTTATGACTGCTTTTATGCAGTAAGAATAAATTGTGTCAGGCAAAAAATTTCAAACTTCTTAAAAAAAAATTAATATTCTTTAGAATGTCTCTTTTAGATGAGACAATGGATGCAACAATTTTTGATCCCATTTACAACTATAAATTCCAATAAAAAATAGTACTTAGCCGCATTCTCCATACAGTAAAGCATACCCATACTAAATTTCATTGTGATGCGACAAGTGCAAGTGCAAAATATGCCTTGCACAAGCACTGAAGTTGCATGAAAATGATCAAAGATGAAAAATGCGTTCCAAGTTATGCAAAGAGACCATGGCGATGTAGCTCCTGGGGACATGAAAATGGTAATTTCGAATTTCTTTTTCAGGCTATGAAACTGCCTGACGATGCGTCTGAAAAAAGAAGGCTTTCTCTACCTACCTGCAGCGCCACAATGAGAAAGAGTGCTCCCGCAAAACAGCTACCCCAGAGTTTTGTGTGGAGGTGCGTGGAAGAAATCTTGTGGGGGTGCACTTTTTTTTACGTAGAACCATTTTATATATTTTTTCTTTCCTTGTAGTACAACGTGGATGCCCCATGAGTGCCACTGCATGGGGCCACTGCAATTCGCAACCTCAGTGAGAGTTCATCTTAAGGACATGAGAAACAGTTTTAAGTAGTTTTTTTTTTTACAATGAGTCTTATGAGAAACTAACCAGTCTCCTATGGTTCACCTTATCTGAGATTGCGTCTTCACAGAGTGCCTACTGTACAGAAGCCTACTGTATTTAAAGCACACTGGGGCATGTCTTCTAAACTTGTGCTCTTCCCAGGGTGCTGGACACCAACAGCAAACAACAGGACTTGAAAGGTTGGCATCCATACTCCTTCATGTAAGCATAAAAAAATATGCCCCGCTTACCCAGTTCTTGCTCCTCGGCTGCAACACAGGCGAAGCGTTCTGAGTAACTTCAAAGTAAAACCTAGAATCTTCAGGAACCGTTTGCACAGAGGTCACTGTCATGGAGTGTGAAAATGTACTGTGGATGTAGAGGTTCTGCGATGACACTTTCCCCTACGACAAAAAAAGGAGAGGAACAGAGTGAAGAAAAAACTGCACACTACTAATGCTTCGCCAGTGCTATGAGCATACTATGGTACATTGCCAGGGCAACATGAAATTAAAGAAAAGGTCACAGCTATTACAAACAGGAGGCGGAAGACATGCCATGCTATATGGTATGAAACAAGGGTTGAAGTTTCAAAAAAAAAAAAAATGCGAAAGGCACTATTGTAGCTTCATGCTGCTGTTGACAAGAAGTTAACATAAAAAATGCACTAATGCATAGCAAAGCAAATGACAACGTCATCTAATTTCATCATGTGATTGTAGCTGGGCCAAAACTGTTCCAGGTGCTGGCTACAGAGGCTGCGCAGCATTGACCACTGACCAACTTATCTTTTTTCTTGTAGTTAGTTAAGCACAAAGATGATGCACTCTCTATATTAAATAGGAACTGTAGCAGTGGGCGTCCACATCTGAGCATCTGAGCATTCGATCCCCACTGCCACCGGTGCTCACCGGTGATACAATGGGTACAAGCTTTCCGGTGGTCTGGTGCTCGACTTATTTAGGGTGAAATGCTTGGGAAATGGGTCTTTTGACCCCACCTTGAGTAGTAGAAATTACCTTGTGTTATGGCGCTTTTTGGCCACAGATGCCCTTGCACCATAAAAATCCATCATCATCATCATCATCTACATTAAATTGCCAGCTTCACGACACTATGCATGCTTTTTTCAATGAATGCTTAGCCAGCAATTATTGTTGATCTGCTGCATTGGTAATTCAGTGCAATTACAAACTACATGGTAAGACAGCATAATGCTCTCTTATGCCCAGCGAACCGGCAACAACAGCCAACTAATTAGGACTGATGACATACCGGAAAAGCATTCTCAAAGACGATGGGGTCCGACATGAGGCTGCCTTTTGCTGTTCTCATTGTGAACTGCACCTTAAGAACCTGTAGCGCGAAAGACACACACAAAAATAAGGCATGTATCAAAAGATATTCAGATCATGCAAATGCATCCTTCAGCACTTGCCTCATGATTTGTCTCTATTGAGGCCTCACCCCAGAACACTCCTTCTGTCTCAGGTGCCGTGACGCTGATGCGGAACAGCGCGTAACGCAGGGGCAGTAAGCTCACCTGCGTGTAACCAGAAGCATAGGTACTCTTGCCGCATGCCTCTAACATAAATCACGTTAACATTGCGCAAAGCTGTAACACTGCAGGAGTGAGGACACAAGATCTCTCGTTTAACTGAATGCATCGATACGCTGACAAAAACAAGGACCTACCTGCCTCGGAGCACTAGAGAAGTTGTAGTTTCCGACAAGTGTGCTGCTGTTTTCTGCCTCAGTGGCCAGTTCGACTAGAGTCTTCGTCATATTGGTGCCCCAATGTTTAATCACCACCTGGAAAAAAAGGCTAACCACGGTCAACGCACACAATCTCAATAAGGCACACTGTCTGATTATCTTTTTTTTTTACTTTGCGATTTAGTAGTCGTGCCGAATATTCTCCTCACAAAAACTACACACTAATCTCACCACGCTTACTTGTGCGCATGCACTTTTTCTCTAAGGGCCAACAATGTCTGCAGCACTCACTGTCTCAACATTTTGCTTAAAGTACTGCGAGAAAATTGCACGTTGATTGCATTGTACTAGTCTCTTGAATTGTTCTGTGGGACAGCGTCCTTTGTGGGGGCATGTGCTGCCCATGACTGGAAAGACTTCTCTTCATGAGAATAAAGCATCATGCATCAGAGATGTTCCGCATTAAAACAACAAATTCAGGAACACAGCTGCCATGCACACTCTGCAAACTTTGTGAGAAATTAATTAATACAATGTAATCTTCCCATCGAACTCGCCGAATTCAAATTTCCAGTTCATTTGAACTGGTCATGTCAACATCATGTGTAGTATTGCAGGAGCCTACTGGGCTTTCCACAATTCAAACTTAGCATAACCTAAACAAATTTTCAGTCCCCACTGAGTTTTAATGACTACTTTTAGACTAATTACCAGTACCTATATGAACAGCACTTGTGTTGTTTATTTGCGCTCTATCACCATCTGATGAAAACTATAACCAATGCCAACATCCTGTGCAGCAGCAGGGGAATGCTAACACTACAAAGGGACTGCATACAACAACAGGTTTGGTTTTGTGGGGTTTAACGTCCCAAAGCGACTAAGGCTATGAGAGACGCCGTAGTGAAGGGCTCCGGAAATTTCGACCACCTGGGGTTCTCTAACGTGCACTGACATCGCACAGTACACGGGCCTCTAGAATTTCTCCTCCAAAGAAATTCTAGCCGCCGCGGCCGGGATCGAACCCGCGTCTTTCGGGTCAGCAGCCGAGCACCATAGCCACTGAGCCACCGCAGCGGCGCATACAACAACAGAGTCCTTTACTAGCAACAGGAACAAAAATGTAGCACTGCAAATACATTCACCTCAATGGGGTTCTCATTGATGACCACGAAGAACATGCTGCGCTTGTTGCCAATGCCGAGGGTGCCAAAGTCAAGAAAGGACTCATTGTTGACCACATGATGAAGCCTCTGAAATTTTAACCAACGAGAGCAAAGAATTCTCACTGCTTGCCACTCAAGTGAAGGCTGAAGCTCAAGAAAGAAATCCTTTAAAACTAGTGCAAGCACCCGCCCAGAAATGCATGCACTCCAGACAAGTTTTATTACCAGTGTGAGCCTGCCGCTGTAACAGGTGAGAGGAATGTTGAAATGTGATACGTTTGTGTGCAGTCGGAGGGTCGCATTCAGTTGAAGAGCAGACTTCTGTGGATGAAACTTGAGATACACCACAGGCTTTGTTTCGTTCGGCTGTAGAACTGTTGACGAGTTGAAAATGACCTGAGGATGGCGAGAGATAGACAAGCCACGTTAACCGACCTCTTGATAACGCACATAAGCATGCACAAATGTGACCCCCATTTTCAAGGCCCCTGTGCAATGTCTAGCCAGTTTTTGCTTTCTAAGGTTAGCTTCCCATGCAGTCTTAGCAAATGAACCAGTACAATTATTTTTACTCATTTAACAATCTTCTGTTGTCATTTTTTTTGTCGGCAAGCACGCAGAGATGTTGGTACTTAATTGTGGAGTCATCTAGCGGCAGCCTCCTACAACTCTTGAGCTTCTCTATGCAGTTCACTTTGCTGGCCACAAATGACACAAAAACCCGCAAACACAATGAGCTGCAATGGCAGCTTCATTTCTAAGTTTCGTGTCAGGATTCCTTTACACATGGCAAGCCATGAACCTCAGCTGCATACCACAACACTACTTGAACTGAGAAACCATGATATAACAAAATGAATAATTTATGAGAGCCTTCAGCTGAAAGCGTGACTTGACAAGACCATTTTCCTTTACTACACTCATTAAAAGTGAGGCTGTCAACTCAGGTGGTAACCTGGTTTGATATTCACACTTGCTCCTTTGAGGTGAACACAACAGCGCACCATTTCTGATCCTTGGTCGGCTTACTCACAGTGAAATGGGGCTGACTCTCAGGTTGAAGCTCAATGCTATGGATCACCACCGGAACCGGGAAAGTGTTGGAAATGTTTAATGGCCTGACGTCCGACTTGCTGAGACTTTTGGCCCTCCCTATATAGAACACTGTGCCGTTCACATTGTACTCCAGTGACCTACACAAGAAACCAGAAAGCAGTGAGTCTCTGTGCTTTATTTATACAAAATACTCAGCCATCCACGTTGTACCCTACTGATCTAGAAAAAACAAACAAACAAACAAGAAAGCAATGGGCAAATAAAAAAGCTGCAAACACAACGCTTCCATACAGCAGCATTGTGTATGCAACCGTTAAGGAACGGCACATCAAATTAGAGACTAAAACTGAGGGCCAGTCGATCCAAACAAAATAAGCTCATGACTCACCCATTCATAAAATACACCTGGAATGGTATAGTCAACTTGTACTGGTTGTTTTTAGACTTCACCACAATCTTGCCGGAGCACTGCTTCAAGTGCTTGACTTTTGAGGCTGGAGAAAAAGCAAGAAAAAAAAGAAGCTAGTTAAAAGGCAATTAAAAAAAGAGCCGTACAGTAATGCTGTACACTTTTAGCATGTATCAAGCAGATTATGCACAAACTATTTATCTGCAATACGAAAAGCATCAACAATCATACTTTGCTTCATAAATCTTTCATATTCTTTCATTCATTCACTCGTCCAATTAGTGTTTCGTTTATACTGCCAGGTTTCTTCTTATAATACGGTTATATGTCTGTGTAAATGTCTCATTTTTGCTTTTTTGATGCTGTAATAATTTTACTGTTCATGCAATGTTCTCATACTGAGAACACCTAGCATTTGATATACACAGGTTGTTTGCAGGAAGACTATTAAATAATCTTTAAAAGGTTCTTTTTTTATTTATTTTATTTCATCTTATTACCTTAAAGGCCATAATAAGCAGTGTTAAAAAGGGGTAGCAAGATTAAGAAAACAATAACAGGAAATTTTTTAATATTTTCAACAAACTGTGAAGGGCAACATTGTTTGGAAGGCCATTTCAGTCTGCAGCTTTGCGATGAAAAAAGGAATTTGAAAATGTGACAGTGTGAGAATGATGATAGGCAACTTGTACCGGATGGCTGGTGTGGTATGATGATGAAATTACGATTCCTTCACGGTCACAACGACAGCACTGGCGCGTGGCATAAAAGGTACAAGTGAAGTTTATGACTAAGGTAACTAACAAAAATCTGCCCATTAGCTTGTAAGGGGAACAGGGGTCTTAAAACTTTCTTTACTTCTAGGTTAAATGCAATGCAAATGCACAGTATTAATCAGTTTTGTATGCCAATTTTAAATATATAACCACTTTTCTGAAATAAGTTTTCAAGATTTTCGCTCTTTTGTTCGCAAAAACAATATGAAAAGAACACTGATCCGAAAACCATTATTAACATGCGACTAGATAGCATACAGTACAAGGAATACAAATGCAGGGAGAACTGGTTGATGAGCAGTTTCAATTTGATGCGCAAAAAGTTAACCATAGATCGAGAAATCGGTTCATAACATTGTATAATTCAATCATTTAGCAACATGCTGCAATAAAAATAATTCCTTTATCTGCTCTAGACGCAAAGATATCCTCCTTGTAAACTAGCAAACAGTCAGAAATTTGTATTTTGTGAAAAGAAGGAAAAACAAACAGAGATGAGCTCATCTGCGCCTTAAGTGGAATTACAGCAAAAATACTGACCCAGGGAATGAATAAGGGATAAGATAGCCTATAGATTCCGAAAATGCCATTTCGTCATCTTTTGCGATTTTCGGGCTCTCGAGTAGACAAGAGAGGTGGGCATGGCTGCACTCTTTACGGCTGGCGTGCTTTCCTTCGACACATCTGGACAGCTGAAATTCCTTGAGTTGTAGCACCAAGGACAATTACATTTTTCCACATTAACTAATTGATTTTGCTTGCCTTGATGGCTCACTACAATTTTGCACCTAGCTGTTGAAATTTAACAGCTAGCAGATACCTTAGTAATAAACTTCTCTTGCAACTTTTATGATGTCTGCCAGTACTGTCACTTTATAACAAAGGAATCCACTTCATTTCGAAAAGCCTATTTTTGAAAATTACTTTCGCTTTCCTGCAAACCCCCTGCATACTAACTATAGTAGGACATGATTACTATAGTAGGTACTAACTATAGTAACTGAGTAGGACATGATGTTGGGATGGTTTGTGTAATTCTTCAGACATGGTAAAGCCAAAAAAAAAAAAACTTCACACAAGACAGGGTTGCACTCATCCTGTAATCTGTCCGTGCATGTGTTTTTGTGCAACTTTACCATGTCTGATGAACAGATTACATTATTTTGCCAGTTGCATTTGTGTACAAGGTGAAACACACAACGTATTTTCCGTTATAAGTTCTACAACAGCACAGTAAACAAACTAGAGTGCAATGTTTCTCGCTGGGAGGTGAGGCCGTGTCAGGTGTAATTCAACTGCCTTGTGCCTCATCTACCTCGGTATAATATTTAATTTGTACCTTCCTTGCCAATGATATGTACCAGTTTTCCACCAAAAATAAAAACAGTAGAACCCCGCTGTTCTTTTCATGGGACTGTGGAAAAAAAAAATGCACCAAGGGCATAACGCAGTAGTCTGGAAGCAAGCATGAAAAAATTGTACATCCTTGTCCACAGTTTTTTTTCTTTTTTTTTTTTAAGGAAGCATGTTTCCCTGGAATTTGCAAAGCTTTTTGACTCTCGCGA
Source organism: Amblyomma mixtum (assembly GCF_055824585.1). Taxonomy (NCBI): domain Eukaryota; kingdom Metazoa; phylum Arthropoda; class Arachnida; order Ixodida; family Ixodidae; genus Amblyomma; species Amblyomma mixtum. Next base: position 278,993,311 of record NC_143012.1, on the reverse strand, counting down.
TTGTCTGCATGCACGGAATGTCCTAGACTCCCTACGATGGCTCTCCGTCTGCCTGAGCAGCTATTTGTGGACGGGAGGCAGCAGCCAAGCAGGCTGCCTTATTCTCGCGGCTGCCATTTAATCTCACACGATCCTCATCTACTGGAACTTATCAATTGCGTTTCTAAGCTGCAGGCGACAAGGCAAATGCGGAGGACAGAAACAAGCCTCAGAGCCAATCTACGCGACTGTGTCTCACACAGGGCTTCATGCGGCTACTGTTTTCGCGGCTTTGGTCATTAGCCTTCACGCTGCAGTGGCCATGGAATTGCACAAACAGCCACAAATGGATTCGCACCAAGCATAAGTGTGCTCAGCGTCGGCGTGGGCACAGCACGCCGGAAGCAATTGACCACAGCGGCGGCCCAGTGCCAATGAAGTCCTACCTTGGCTGGCATGCTGCCACCGTTCCGCGTGCGTCAAAATGCTGGCTATTGTGATGTGACAATCGCGATATAGCATGCGGGAACACTGCCACAGTTGCAACACAAAAGTCGAGTCTGAATTGCATAGGCTTCTATGAGAGTTTGAACGGGTCTGGCTCACGAAAATGAAGCAGCCAGGAAAACATAGTACCTGGGAGTGGTACAGCGGGGTTCTACTATACAAAATACAACTACAAATACGAAATGGTTTGGCAAAAGAATTTAGAACTGAAGCTAGGTCTGCCACATGAACTCCAAAGAGTGTGTGTAGCCGGGGAAGTTGTGAAAAAAAAAAAAAGAAGAAACAAAAGTGATGCTACACCGACAAAAAATGAAAACAAAATTGCATGTTGCTTTTTATTTTCTTTCAAGCTCATTTAATGCACTATGCTTTATCTCAGCAGTAAAGTGAACATGAATGAAATGAGCGAGCTGACCAAAAAAAATTCTAGATTTGGCTGCACATATTCACACATACATCTGGCTTTCTGTACCTTGTGAACATAAGCATAATTTCATAATAGTCACAAACACATTACCAAAACTAGCCTCTGTTTCTTGTTTCTGGTATCTCACAGCACAACTGAGTAAAGAGAAGAAACAGTGTATACAGCCTGCGAGCTACAGTCATTCACTGCACTTTGCAACACCTTGTCAAGCCAGCCCATCAGATGGGTCAGAGAGGCTCACTATCTCTGGCCAGGAAGCAGGGATTACAGAGAGCAGATGAAGGTGAAAGCCGCTCACGAATGTAGGTGACAGTCGCAACTTGGGTGGACCGAACAGTGTCCGCGGGCACCTTGGTGGGCGTAAACTTGACCTCGACTGCCTCGTTCACCGGGGTAACAATGACATTCTGCCAAGCAGACAACCAACCATACTCTCTGATGTGTGTAATCACCAAAAGCAGCAGCAGCAGCAGCTTCAGGCACACAAAAAATTTTATATAGATGTATACAGGGTGTCTACGCTAACGTTAGCCAAGGGTTAAAAAATAAAATATTTGAGGTAGACCAGGGAAACCACTTACATACCTCTACCAACTGGCTCGCGCATCTTAGGCATTTTTTGTTTTGCAATTAATTAGCAATTAAGATATTGACTTTAGACAGCAAATGTGAATAGCAAAGTTGGAGAGCACCTTTAGAAACCACCATTCCATTTATTAGCGGTAAAAAAAACCTCACGTGTATTTTTTTTCCGAGCTCCAGAGAAAGCCCGCGAAATACAAAAAAATCACATGACTAGCGCATTTGCGCGCCACGATTGTGCTGCTTTCAACTGTGGCTTGAGTGAACGAAATCAGCTGCTGGCAAGGCACTAAGACCTCATTGCTCCAGCAGGCCAATATGTCGAAGGTGATTACGGCACCTGCGCGAGCCAGTCTGCAAGCGTGACGGCGCAAGTTGCAGCGAACGTGCAGGGCATTGTGAGCTATGAAATGGCCAAAGGTGACAAGCACAAATGCGACGAGTTTTATTCGCCACTGAGAGGTAAAAGAAGATAGGCAAGTATTTTACTTATCTTCTTTTGCCTCTCAGTGGAGAATAAAACTCGTCGAATTTGTGTTTGTCACCTTTGGCCATGTGATAGCTCACAATGCCCTGCGCATTCGCTGCAACTTGCGCCGTCACGCTTGCAGACTGGCTCGCGCAGGTGCCGTAACCACCTTCAACATATTGGCCTGCTGGAGCAATGAGGTCTTAGCGCCTTGCCAGCAGCTGATTTCGTTCACTCAAGCCACAGTTGAAAGCAGCACAATCGTGGCGCGCAAATGCGCTAGTCACGTGATTTTTTTTTTGTATTTCGCGGGCTTTCTTAGGAGCTCGGAGAAAAGATACACGTGAGGTTTTCTTTACCGCAAATAAATGGAAGGGGGGTTTCTGAAGGTGCTCTCCAACTTTGCTATTCACATTTCCTGTTTAAAGTCAATATTTATGCATTTAGAAAAATTACCTTAATTGCTAATTAATTGCAAAACAAAAAATTGCCTATGATGTGCAAGCCAATTGGTAGATGTATGGAAGTGGTTTCCCTGGCCTACCTCAAATATTTTATTTTTTAACCCTTGGCTAAAGTTAGCGTGGACACCCTGTATATACAAGGCACTACCAATTCTGACAGAGAAAAGTTCTGATGTCCACTGGCAAATAGTTTTTGTAATTTAAATTCTTCAGGCATCAAATGAAAGAATTCAAGAAAATGAAAGACACCAGATTTGTGCACTTGACTGCTGAAGAGTGCCTCCATGCATGGCACCAAGCACATGGGTGGCCAAGAGTGCAACACTGAACCAAAGTCTTTTTTTGCATACCAAGTGTGCCATGTAAAAATCAAGTTTAAAGATGACAGACATTACATTTGAAAACAAAGAAGGGGGGGGGATGCAAGACAACAACGAGGAATGCAGCCAGCACTGCCACTCACTGTGATGTAGAGTTGTTTCGGGCCAGAATTTAACAAGTTCAAAGGGAGTGTTCTGGGCTCATCCTGGCTGTGCATGACTCCAAAATCGAGGACTTCCATGGGTGAAAAGATGCCAGGTACTGCACAGAGTAAGAACGTCAAAGGCCCGGCATGCATTAATTATACAGAACCCTTTTCATCATAGCGCCTTAATGCTAACAGGCAATGGTGACTAACTGCGACACCATACATATGCTGTTGACACCTGACAATGAGCCCTCTAATGCTTTCATCAACTTAAAGTCCAGCAAAGAGGTCAGAGCTTAAACGATAAGGTAGAGGGCAAGTGGTAGCGAGACACCTTTAAGGACCCATATATACAAAAAACACAAAACCTCACCTAAGAATTAAGAAAGCTTTCATACCTTACTGCACAAAAATAAGGATCACCCAATTTCTCAAAATAATAGTAACTGGTAATTGGTTTTTGAGGAAAGGACATGGCACAGCAACTGCCTCACATATGGGTGGACATTGAACTGTGCCATAAGGGAAAGAATAAAGGAGGGAGTGAAAAGAGGTGTCGTAGTGGAAATAATTTCGATCACCTGGGGATCTTTAAAGGGACACTGAGGAGAAATTGAAGTTGGCTTGTATCGACAGAATACCAGCTCCTGATTACAAAAACGCCACTCATACTGACAACAAAGCTCTTGTAACGTAGAAAAGAGCAAGAACCAAAATACAGGTATCGCCGCCACAGGCCAAACTCGCAAGTACAAGCGTCATGACGTCATATAACAAAACAGTGTTGCTGGAACCAATGGTTCTAGCGACGCTAGGACACGAAAAGCACAAATCACTGAGGCGCAGCCAATGCATGCGCAAATCTCCTTGACGTCGCCAGATGGCGCCACGTGCCGGGCAGCTACGCGCTCGCCTGAAGCATCGGGACCAATCAGCGCCTGCTCGCCGGCGTTAGGCGGGCTCCCGGTATTCCGCTAGCGGTATCAAGGTACACGGTATGCTAAAGGTGTCTATTTGCGAGAACTTCGTTGACGACTTCGAGAACGAGATCCATCGTAACGCTCGCAAAACGCCGGTGCAAACGTAAGCGAAGCGACTGTAGCGACGGCCGCAATAGCCGATAGATGCCTTCAACGTGCGGCCGGCGGTAGCTTTCTTTTCGGCTGCTGCTAGGCCGCACTGCTGGCCGGCAGAAATCACGGAGTCTGCGTTACGTCATGTCACGTCATGTTTCACATCACTTAGTCCTCTGTCGTCATAGCCGAATCCCAAGTTTGAATCACAGCGGCGGGAAAAACCTTTTCAACTTCGAATCCAAATTTCTTAGAAATAAATGCATTTTTCGCTGCCGGCCAAGTGGCAACAAAGCCATGACATGCCGAACTATCGGATTTTGCTATAAAAAATATATTAATATTGCTCTCCTCAGTGTCCCTTTAACATGAACTGACGTTGCACAGCACACGGGTGCTTTTTGCATTTCGCTGCCATCGAAATGCGGCCGCTGCAGTCGGGTTGCAGAATTACTTTAATATTTTGAAGCTTTGCCATTTCTTGCAAATCACATGGCAACAGTGACATTCAAGCATGGTACTGTAAGCGTGCTCTAGTGGCATTACTTAATTACAGCTGTACAAGTCTACACTAGGCTTGAGTTTATGACACAAGGGAGCTATGAAAAAAAAAAGTTCCCACAGCCTCGAGTAACAGCATGGAAGTGACTGATGCATTACACCGGTTGCAGAGACAAGGGAAACCCGTAGCACTATATTCTGGGCTGCAAGCCCAGGATGTGAGAATGTTCAGTTTTACTGCAACTACAGCATTTCGTAACCTTTTTGAATAAGCTGAGTAACTGACTTCACCTATCTCTCAATGTGACGCTGCCAACTCACATGAAACAACTTCCACTTCTACGGGCAGAATGAGGTCCACACGGTTAGTGCTGTTCAGCTTGATGCGGATGAAAGCAGTGTGGTTCTTCTCAATACGGGACACAAAGTTGGCCTTCATCACCGGTTTAGTCTTGTATGGAGGAATCTCCTGCAGTAGGAAAAAGTGCAACACATGAAAGGAATGCCTGCTTCCATGAAATTTAAACGAATGACCAACGATTTTTGGAAAACAGTAAACAAACCTGCTGACTTGGTAAACAACGCTTGTCATGCCATGACTATCAGTAGAAAACGTATAATTTCACTCAAAACGGTGGCTTGCCCTTGCCATCAAGAGATCCACGCTAGTGACGCTACCCTTCATGACATGTGATTGCATATGTGGCATAAATGGCTATCGGCCAAATGCCTTCAATCCTCAGAAACAGCGAATGACAGCTCACAAATGGCATAAGCTCAGTACACTGAATTCAGCATCAAATATAATAAAAAGTGCAGCCTGATGATAACCACTAGGCACAGAGTCCGCCTTTTTCACATGGCTGCTCTGCACATGTGTCCTCTCCTGCTCCGCTTCCATCACCTGAAAACTGCCAGCTCCTACTGTGCATGCGATAGGCAAAGCCATCCGCTCTGCTTCTGAACTAATTTTGCTTGGGAATAGCGCTCCCCCACTGCTTTTTTTTCTCTCCAGATTAGAGACACGCTTCACTATGCATCACATCCTTTATGCTCGCAATTATAGCCCCTTCTAAACTTGGCAGGTATTGCCCGCTGGGCCACAAACGCATGCTATTTGCCGGTGCAGTATGCACCCCGTGGAATCGGACTGCCCCTGTGTCTCATGTATATTTGTTTACAACCAGTTTTTGCCTGCTCCCCAGAGGACGCCACATCTTGTGAAAAAGGCGGATTGCCCCTGCTTATGTAGAACTGAGGCTCCAAGTGTGCTAGAAATGAAGTGAAAGCAACAACAAAAAAACTTTTAGCTTCCTGTAACTCAGCTGATCCAAAACACTTGAAGAAAATCCTCATGCGAGCCAGTAATTTTGGAAACTGTGCTTCTTTTGCTCCAGGAGAAATATTACAACTTGATAAAAAAGTTGGTTGGTTGATGGGGTTTAACGTCCCAAAGCGACTAAAAAAGTGTTTCAAGTTTCCTTTCAGGGGGGATGCGGCTTTGAAATCCCCAAAATTGGGAAAACTGCTGTATCTGCTTGTAAGCCTCGTTTTTTATGCTGTCCCGAAGTTTCACTGCTGACATCAACAGGGAAGTACTCTAACACTGTTTTGTGAACTGCCGCGGCTCTGCATTGCAGCGAAATGACGAACAGTGCGAGTTTTTCTCAGTTACAACATTCTGCCTAGATACTCACCTTGTGGAGCAGGTTTCTTTACTACTGTTTTACCTATTTCAATCTCATTTGTTTTGTTGCACTCCTTGAGCCATGGCACAGGACAGGACTTTTTTTTTTTAATTTGTGAATTTTGAATATTCTTAACGAAATTTTTTTCTGACTAGATTATATCAACGGGCATTGCACCACAAAAATTCAGAACCAAGACTACTGCTTCGCAAAAAAAAAAAAAATGTAGACCTGTAGCCCACCAGTAGGAACGCAATGAATGCTGAACCTGGCTTCTGCCACATTTTCTTAACTCTGCAGCCTTTCCACACGATTCAGAGGAAAAAATATATTAAAAACAATTTTCCGAAGACAGAGCCATGAAATTTAGTGACAGTAGTCACAAAATTAATTCTAACATGTGCAAAAATTTCATGTAAATACATCAACAAATAAGAGAACTTTTGTTGAAAGCAGCGTCCACCCTTAAGCGAAAGGAAACGACTCTCAAGTCAAGAGCATTTAAATAAGACCAGTGCACCATCCTCTATAGCATTACAGTGAGCAGCAATAATCGTGCATTTAGGGCTCCACGTGCATCTGTGTGTACAGACAAAGCCCCCAATGGTGTGGGCCTGAACAAGCTGGTATAACATCTGCGGCCTTACTACAGGCGTCAAGACAGAAATCAGAAGGGTCATGCGGCAAGTGCTGTTACATCAAGTCCCCAAAGACACAGACAAAACAAGCAAATGAAAGCAAGTACAAGAGAATAAGAAGCCACCAATACACACGCCAGAACTCACCCAAAGTTCTTTTGTCACCTTGCTGTCACTGTCGGGCACCTCCAGATGCAAGTCTCCACCACTGGAGTAAATCTCAGTTAGCTGAAGTAGTAAAGACAATTTACACCAGGTACAGCTAAAATTAATGCATTCATTATCAGCAGAATATGGCTGTGCACAAAAGAAAAACTTCTCTGCACAATGACATAATACACAGTTAATACAGTTTATAGAGCAAAAAGGTATTTGGCAGATAAGTACAAGAATTCTACATTTCTACACAGATTATATTTTATACGAGTTCCAAATGCCACTACGTAACATTTTTAGTCTCAAACTAATGTATGAAACTGAATTGCAGAATTTATCCTTTTCACTTTTTTGACACCCATCAAAATGATAGAGTTTTAGAAAGACAACAAAGAACACATGAACGGTGCCTTGCATTGCAAAAAAACCTTTACAAATCTCCAGCCACTTTTAAACTCTCTTGCATAAGTACTGCAAATAAATTGTGCTAGAAAGAGAACTAAAATTCAAGCATATTTTCACTACGGATTCAGCCGCTTGAAACAATGCTAGACCAAAGAAGTCGACATAGGTAAAATGCTTCCTGTGTCATCTTCTCTGGTCTCTTACTGTTTCATGCTTCTGTACCCATAATGAACACATAACAGCAAGTCCAATTTCCCAGCATGACTCTTCACATCACCTGAATAGTAGAGCTGTGAGGGTTATGCATGTAGATGAGTGGCGTGTAGCTACTGTTGAGAGGCATGCGGACCCCTACAAATGGTCGCAATCGGTATGGATTCTCTTTTCCAAATGCCGACACCTGGGCAGCAAATTTAAGAAAGAGGTGGGGGAAATGCACAACATACCATCAGCTTCATCGTTTGACCATGCATCACTCTGCACAAACATTTCTTACGGGCTAGCCTGCATCATGGGTTGTATGCACGGCACACATGTGCATCAGAAACGGTGTCCCGCTTAAACAAATTTTTAGGCAACAAAAGTTTCTTGTAACCGACACTATGGTTAAGACATCAGAATGCTAAACCTGCTCGACTTACCACCGTGCAACAAAAACTTGGAGGGCTTCTTCAGCTCTGACCAGGAATAACTCCATTCATGTTCAGTGTACAGTTGTACAGCAGGTTCAGAATATTAATTACTTTAGCACAGGTGCCAAGGGTCAAGCTGGACAACTCTTTCAAACAAAGCTTACATCAAAGCATACACAAAGGATTCCTTGTCTTGTGAATATTTAAGATAAGATTTAAGATACACATGAATATTTAAGATACAATGAATTTCACAGGAAAAAAATTTCAGTCCACATTTTTTTCAAATCCAAACCTTACCTGATATTTGAATGAGCCTAACGATGTGTGAATAAATAAGATATTTTCAACTAGGCCCCGCTGCCTTCCGAGGTACACAATGTCAAAACTCGTGTTGCCACCAGGCGATATCCTCTGTTTGAATGGAAAGAAACAGATGCACATTGGACCACACTGACTGCAATGAGCGTACAGACAAAATGCATTCTGTACAGGCTATTTCCACTTTCATAGCTTAACAGTGATGTGCTGACAGCAAGAAGACCCGACTAGATATTTACACTTTACATGCTTTACATTTACATTTTATCTTCTTTGAACTTTCATAGCTTAACAGTGATGTGCTGACAGCAAGAAGACCCGACTAGATATTTACACTTTACATGCTTTACATTTACATTTTATCTTCTTTGAACTTTCATAGCTTAACAGTGATGTGCTGACAGTACGAAGACCCGAATAGACATATTTTACATGCTTTACATTTACATTTTGTCTTTACATTTTATCAGCACAACAAAATGTAATGTTATGGTAACAAGAGGCAATATTCGTAAATGTTGTTTTAGTTGCACTCGATAATTATGCACAATTTTATAAAGCAAATTTCAGACATCACAACAAATTTAGAGAAATAGGCTTCTACTTCATTACGTCTACAAGTGAGTGACACATGGATTAAGGACAGTATTTCATTCCACCCCAAAAATAAAGGCAGGGCTAATAGCAAAGATCTCTGCATATTTAACGTGCCTGTACAATTTCACAGAAATGACGTCATAACAAAAAAGCAGGAAGAAAAGACACCACTCTTCACAGCACGCACAATCGAGAGCCCGTGCCTTAAAAATTATGCCACTACCTAGCTACAAAACAGTAATGCCATAGAGTACTATCAGCGTCAAATGAAATGTGAACAAAACACCTGAGACGCGAGCACAAAAAATCAAGCATATTAGAGGATGGAGGTGAAATACAGGCGTGGGTTATTAACATTTCAGAAGAGCGGTCTTTCCCTCTTCGATGGGAAAATCAACTGCTCATGTATTTTGCCTCCCTCGTTTAATATCTGCGATTTGTGCTGTTCGCGTTTCAATTGGCTTGTTCGCATTTAAATTGACGCTGACAGTACCTAATGCCTGTCACCACACAAGCACCCCCCCCCCCCCCCCCCCCCACTTCAAACAAGAAAGCAAGAAAGTTAGAACTTGCCTCTCTAGTATAAAATGATGCTGTTTTAACAGAATCCTATACATTTCAAACATATGCTGTTTAAACGAGAACCTATAGAACTGACTACATGGCACAAGACATAAATTGAACAATTTCTTTCAGTCTCCCGCTCAATGAAAAAAAAAATAGAGGGAAAAATACAAAAAAAAAATAAATAAAGCACAGCATTCAGCAATAGAGTAACACACAAATGCAAATAAGGAGCCGCACACTCGCATACGAGACATACCTTTTCTTGAAAAAATGAGCAGTGAAAGTTTGCTGTACTGCCACTAATCGACAGCATCTCTATGCTTGACTCAGGACTCAGGTTCTTCACAACTACTCGCCGGCGCACGGGCATACTTAATGGTCTAGGAGAGTAATAAACAGGACAGAAAATGGAAATGAGCATTCAGAGCACATCTGAGCAGCAGGTCAAATTGCCATGGTTCACCACAAAATGCCATACATGTAAACATGCAGCACGAACACCTTCCCTGAACCCCATGGCATTCATCAACAAAGTTCCTTTATAAATGATCTAGCGATTTAACATCTGTTGCTCAGTTTTACAGCTGTTTGAAATGCAGCATAACACAAAAAAATTCAGAACAACTGTGATGCATCACGTGCTGTCCAATAAGCATGCCACCCAGGCATCAAAATAGCAATCAGATTGATGGATACGAGTATTCCCGGTGCCATCAAACTCGCAGAAACTGTGCGACTGCTACCTGGATTTTACACAACTCTTCTGAATCCCAACAGCTTAATGTCAACTGCTCTTTTAGCACCTCTGCAAGGGCTTAATATGTAAAATTGAGCTGCTGACAAATGGCAAAGTTCGTATATCAAAGCCCTTGCAACCACAAAAATGTAAAGTAGTCCGGCTTTCTGTCACATTTTCTCCTGTTACCTGTTCATGCAAAGGTGGGCTCAGCCTTAAAGGTGCAGTGAAGAGGAATCTGAACTCGTCTTTTTGCTGCGGGAACTCTATCCACACGTTCCGAGCATTCTTAGAAACTTCCGACTTATTGCCCTGTGTGGCAGATTTCCCTAATTAAATTGAGTTAACGTCCGGCTCCCGCCTTTATTTTTTTTAATTCTCCCCGTACGGTGGGCAGAGTTGACCAACGCGTGGAGTGCCTTTCAGCCAGCTCAGTGGAGGCTTTGCTTTCGCTTTATTTTGTTTTTTTAGGTTTCCGTGAATAAATAGTTTCATTCACTGATAATATAGCCGCAAAATAAGCCCGCAGAAATAAAAATATATGCAGACTATTTGCTTCTACGGATTACTACGTATTACTTCGCCGGTGGCAGAGCGGCAAGCCGCCACGGGACTGGGTGAAAGGCCCTCCACGCGTTGGTCGACTCCGCCCACCGTATGGGGAGAATTAAAAAAAAAAGGCGGGAGCCAGACGTTTAATTCGGTTTAATTCGGAAAATCGGCCACACAGGGCAATAAATCGAAGTTTCTAAGAATGCTCGGAACGTGTAGATTGAGTTCCCGCGGCAAAAAGACGAGTTCAGATTCCTCTTCACTGCACCTTTAAGCTGGCCCATACAGAAAAGGCACAAAGCGAGAATGTGAGTGACCAAACTTTGTTGCACATATGCTCAGAGGTATTCGTGGTAAACGGTGCAAAGTGCACCTTGGGAGCGTGCAATAAGTGGCAGCCAAGGCAATGAATGGCACAGTCGAGACCAAGGAACCAACAATGCTGTGAAGCTACAAACAAAAGTTGCTTTCCAACTTACTGAGATTTAAAATCCATGAAAGCAGGCTCAAATGCTATCGGGCTTGCATACATGTTTGTGCTGCTGTCTTCCAAGTCAGCAAAGCTGCAAACAGCAAGACAGAAGGAAAAAAAGATGTTTTAAAGTTGTTTTAACAACCTTGAGGCGCATTTTTCTTTTTTTTAATATAGCAAGAGCACTCCCAAACAGGAATGAGAGTGTAAGTAAAATTCTCCTTACCTGACAGGTGACGAACTGCTAACTGCTGATGGCTGCACAGAGGCATACAAGAAAACAAACATTACAAGAATGTCACTTCATCAGCTTCTGAACTTAAAAAACCTTTAGGTAACACAGGTTGGACACACCACATATCACACACTGCTTGCAGCTACCAAAGGCAATTTCTCAAGAAAAAAGGGCAACAATGACAGAGATAATGACAAGAAACTGTTGTAAGGTTATAGTACCAGAACTAAGCTGGTCCAGTGCAGCCCAGTGAAGTGTGCAGCCCTTGCTACTGGAAAATTTTATTTCATACTGCCCCTTTTCACTTCTGATTCCCACAAGTTCTCTTAATCTCACATTGAACCTGCAAAGCAGCAATTTGCTTTTACTTCCCTTTGTGCCATGAACAGTTTGCCTCCTTCACCTGTCTATCCATTCAATGCTTGCGTCTACATTATGTACAAATGAGGACAGAAGTAAGCATTAGCACTACTCCAGCGTTTCAGTACCGCTCACACACTGCTTAAAGGTGCAGTGAAGAGGAATCTGAACTAATCTTTTTGCCGCGTGAACTCGATCTACATGTTCCAAGCATTCTTAGAAACTGCGATTTATTGCCCTGTGTGGCTGATTTCCCTAATTAAATCGAATTAACGTCCAGCTCCCGCCTTTTTTTAAAAATTCTCCCCAGTACGGCGGGCGGAGTCGACCAACGCGTGGAGTGCCTTTCACCCAGTCCCGTGGCGGCTTGCGGCTCTGCCATCGGCGGAGTAATACGTAGTAGTCCGTAGAAGCAAATAGTCCGCGCGTATTTTTATTTCTGCGGGCTTATTTTGCGGCTATATTATCTGCGAATGAAACTATTTATTCACGGAAACCTAAAAATCAAAATAAAGCGAAAGCAAAGCCTCCACAGAGCTGGCTGAAAGGCACTCCACGCGTTGGTTGACTCCGCCCACCGTACGAGGGAGAATTCGAAAAAAAAAGGCGGGAGCCGGACGTTAATTCGATTTAATTAGGGAAATCGGCCACACAGGGCCATAAATCAAAGTTTCTAAAAATGCTCAGAACATGTAGATCGAGTTCCCGCGGCAAAAAGACGAGTTCAGATTCCTCTTCAGTGCACCTTTAAGACACGAATTCACAATGACCCTAACACATGCTAGGAATTAAGTGAATACTGCTAGAGTTCTATTTACTTCAGTTCACAATTGCACAGGTACATTACACAGAAATAAATCAAAAATCCTGAGCTACTGTAATCATTGGACAAACAGGCTATGCTCATTGTAATAAATGTAAACTTCTTGGGGATGCAGCTCCTCATTTTAACCAGAACAGAAACTTCAATTATTGAATATTATTAAACATAAAAATTGCAGGCAAATCTGCACCAGTTAGATACTATGATATGGAGATTCATGCCAAGACTTATAATGGATGTAAAATAAAAATGAAAGTAAACATTAAAAAATATGAAGCACAGAACTTTCTGTTCGACAGTTTTTTTACACGCATACAAGGCCTTCTTTGGCCTTTGCCACAGAGGCAGCGTTCAGTTTATCTCAAATGGCTCCTTCCCTTCTGCTGACGAAGGTCAAAGCTTATCACTCCTTGCACAGCTCCCAGCCAGTATACAGTGATAGACGCAATAAGACCTTCAAGGAAGTATCAGCAGTTCTAAGAGAGGAAGTTCCCCTTTTTGATGTGTGCTATATAGCTGTATGAGATTTCATCCTGCACTAGCAACTTGACCGTACACCACAAAGAGCATCCCAAATGCTGATCACAAATTCTTTTGCATGCAGGCATTTTCTCATCCCTTACACATTTATTTATCACACTGCAACACGTCACACCCACAGCTGTGTCACTGTAGTGCGCACCCAACAATCTATTTCTCTTTATGTTTCCCCTCTTTACCTAAATGATGAGTGATGTCGCTGAACTCAAAAATTAGTAACCCATGCATTTTTATTCACATCTTGATATGCCTCACATGCTCTTACACAAAGAAAATTTACGTGTATGAGAGCTAGAACTCTTTTCAATACCTCTGTGTGACAGCAGCACAGTAACAGTGAAATTACAAAGCAGCTCCGAGATTGTGAAGCAGTCGAGCAAACAGCAGAAAGGGGTCACGCACCTCTGAAATCTGAGCAAGCACACCATCTACGAGTCCACTGATGTCGCTACCCTCCTGCACAAACCCTGAAATAAGAGCAGCAAAGAGATATTCAACAGTGACGCGCAAATGATAAAGTGAAAAGCACAGGGCAAATGAACTGAAAGGCCCTCTCGATAGAAGTGATTGTGTGTGCCTCCATGTGGCTTGATAAACAGTAGCAACATGCCATGCAAACCAGGTAGACAATAACAAAGAAGCGTACAGATGTCAAGCATCCCCACTCGACACAGTGAGAATCAGGAAAATCAGTAAGTTGTGATGACCTAGAAAATTACGTGCAGACTGATATGCCACTCTTGGGTGTTTCTTTTTCCCACCACACCATCAGAAATTACTAATATTATTAACGGCTCAAAAAACAGCTCGGCCCCTGGTTATGATGGAATAAAAGCTGCTCCTATTAAGGTGGTTTCTGATTTACTATGTGATACTCTGTCACTAAACAAATCTCTTAATAAGTATGGGTATTTTTCCTGATGACATGAAAGTTGCCAAGGTATCTGTATTGCATAAGGGCAATGCTATTGATGACGTTATTAATTTCAGACCAATATCTATACTCCCATTACTTTCTAAATTAGTATAGAAGGCAATTAATTCAATAATGGTTAGTTATCTCCGGGTACACAATCTCATATCCATGTCAGTACGGAGTTCAGAAGGAAAAACCGAGAATCGGCACTATTGCATGTGAGGGTCAAGCATATCATTAATATAGAAAACCAGCTCAGTACAACTGGCTTATTCTTGGACTTCAGTAAAGCATTTGATTCTCTCAATCACAAAATTGGCAGATTACAGTATTAGAAATATTTCACTTAGTTTGTTCAGTAGTTATCTGACCTATCACCATCAATTTGTAAGTATTAATAAAATAACCTCAGACACCTAACGCATAAGATTTGGTGTCTATATCAGGGTCCATTTTGTTCCTTACATATCAATGACATTGTCTCAGTACCAAATATGCCAGATATCGTTTTTTACGCCGATGATACAAGCGCTTTCTTTTCTCCTTGTGAACTTTCGTCTCTATATCATAACACCAATTTGTGGCTTAAGAATCTATCCAAGTAGCTTGATAAAAATAGACTAAAATTAAATGTTAATGAAGCAAAATATATTGTGTTTTCAGCAATAAATTGGCCCGTTAATCATAGTGAGCATATAACTTTCAAATCCTATTCCCTGGACAGGGTTGCTGAACATAAGTTGTTTGGTGCAACGTTTCAAGAAAATATACCCTGGACATCACATGCAAGCTGTACAAGGAAGAACTTCGCGCGAGTTACAGGCATGCTAAATAGGTTTCGTGCTTTGATTTCTGTAAACCTCAGGAGGCAACTTCATTTTAGCGCTCTTCACACTAGACTGCGATATTGACTATTCGTTTGGGGTGTGGCCCCTAACATTGAAAGCATTCTCCTGATGCAAAGAAGGGGCATCAGATTTACTGAAAACATATCCAAACCTGACGTCACTTCAGTCTACTTTAAAAAGCATGCAATACTGAGTATAGGGAACTGCTACGATCAACAGTTGTCAGAGATGATCTTAGAATATCGAGCCGACCCTAAACTCTTCCTTTCTACATGCAGATACTGAACACACTTATTTTTTAAGACACATGCATTTTAAGAAAATCAAAACTAGGCCAAACCATGGCACACAATTGCTACCATGGCAAGTCCCCAAGTTTTAAAATGCTATCCTTCATTACTTGAAATAACAGAATGGTCTGCTAGCTTGCCTGTTTTTCAGAAACAATCAGAGTTATATTTTTTGTCTAACCAATGAGCGCATTTACTTCCTTTCAAGCGCACTAAAAGCCATTTACTTTCTTCCCATGCACAAAATGTTTTGTTTGAATACTGCAGTAAAAAAGTACTTGAATATGTGCATTATTTGTGATGAACGAATTACATTTTTTTTTTTTCACTAGAAGTACAAGTGTTGTACTCTGTTTTGTTGTTGTAATGAAAAAGAACACTGTATAGTTGTTTGCGCTGCTCGTGTTGCCACAGCTGAAGGGTGCCAGGGGCCTAGTCAGGGGAGTTACTCCTACCCTTTTGCCCTGGCGCCGTGGCAATGCAGCATTATATTGTCAAGCTGCAATAAACTCAAATTCAAGAAGAGACATTCAAAAGAAGAGGGCCATGAAAGCTTGCAAAAAGATTGAAAGGAAAACTGCAATAAAATGGCATGAAAGACCAGAGCATCTGTTTGCCTAACTCAGAAAGAGCTCATATAAAGTGTACTCGTTGCTGAAACATTACGTGGGGATGCAGGTTTCAGAGGTGAAAATGTAAATTTTTTTCGTGTAGAGTTATTAAATTCGCATGCTTATCAGAAAGTTCACTCAATGCTTAAATACAAAGTTTCACTGAAATATCCTAGACAGTTCTGAAATTATAAACTTTTATATGCGTCACTGCTAAACCAAACTTGCAGAAAGGAACACAATGCAACAAACCGCGTGAAAATCTGCGACGGTGCTACACTTTCTCCAAGCAGGGCAGTGAGGTCAAAAACACTTAATTATTCTACATTATTACTATTATTATTATTATTATTATTATTATTATTATTATTATTATTCACACTGTCAGCCTGAGCCAAAACGAGAGTTGCACGAGGTATACAATAAAAGTTATTACATATGAAGAAAAAAAACAACGACACCATACAATCCACTGGTACAGTCGGGGACAAAAGTCTCCGGACCATGTGTTTCTCTAACGAAGCCGATAGCACTGCTATTAGTCAGCGGCTGGAGACCACACTTGTGGAGAAAAAAGTTAATTTTTTGTTCTTTCATCTCCACAAGTGCGGTCTCCAGCTGCTGTCTGATAGTAGAGCTATAAGCTTCGTTTGAGGAACACGTGGTCTGGACACTTTTGTCCCTGACTGCACTTGCAGTGTTATATATACAGGATGTACAATACACACTACTTTACAAGAAAATAACTATACACTTTTAATCAGCATGGAACAGAAACAAATCATAATTCAGCAAGTGCATGGGATAACTAGTGTTGGTTACAGCATACCAGGAATTTATCATACCGTTAACAAGTACTTTGTCAAAGCATTTTCACCAACAAGACTATGTGGGGGTTAACATACAGAAGCTGCATACGGGATGTGAAGAGGCACTGTTGTGGAGGACTGCTGATTCATTGCAACCAACTAACAAGTTAGCAAGTACAGAAAATGACAAAATGTGTGAAATTCAATTGTATGCTGTTTAAGTGGACAAGAGACTGAAAGTTACTAGCAGCCCCCATGCTCCAAATTTCCGGGTGTAACGTAGCCCCTTTTGTAAAGTTTGTTGTAATTTTAATCTATAGTTAAAAAAAAAAAAACCTCATCCACAATGAAACAACAAACTTCAGCCTCTATATACAATTTTGTCAAATACGAAAGAACTGAAGAAATTGTGCAGGTGCAACCATAGTATTAGAGTACACTTCAGCATTTGAAATTTTCTCGCTTTTTTTTTTTCATGGGTTCATATGTGAGTGCATCAGTGGCACATACGTGTGAAATACTTCCTCATTTTTACTATGTAAGGCATGAAAAGCGTTTTATTGCCGAAGCATGCTTCATATTTTTATGTCCAAGACTACATTACAACTAGACCGGATTTTGATTTAAAAAAAGGTGTCGCAAAAAAGCACACAGCATCTTTGAAAACCAGAGGTCATGACATTCCATAATGTTAGCCTACACACAAATTATACAAATGCCATGCTTTTCTTGCATAGCAATGCTGAAAGAACTAAAAATTTCCCGGTGCTAATGGAAAAGAATTTCAGACATGTTAAAACTGGTACTGCTGAGATTTTATGCAGCTCTAAAGCTAGAAAGAAATTATTCCTTGGTTCCCGCTTGACAAATGAGGTGATGTTAAAAAGGAAAAACACATCGTAAGATCCTCATGACCTTTGTGCAGTACAACTACTGGTGAACTGCAGCTGATGCACATTACAGAGCATAACTCAGCTATCAATCGTTTGTATTAGTCGCAGGCAGGCGTGTGGCCTGAGGAGATTTTACCGACGTCACAAAAAAAAAATCGCTAAGAGTAAAGACGCCAACGACCACCACATGACTCGAGAAAAGGTCGCGAACTGCAATGCCGTTGTTTCCTTTGTCGGTGTAGTTCGGCGTCCCATGTGGAACAAACGCACAAGGCGCGCTACGGCACCGGTTAGGCTAGCACTGCTGCACGCCGGCCGGCATCACCCCACGAGCGTAGAACTGACGTGCAAGGAATAGCAAAACGGCGGAAGAAATCAAAGAAAACAAAACAAGAAATCTTCGCAGCGGCATGCCGCAGCATCCGCACGCGACGAGTCAACGCTAAGCAACGTGTCCCAAAACCGGAAAGAAAGTAAGCGCCACAAACTGGCCGGCGCTGGACGGTGCGATGAAAAAAAAAAAAAAAGAGAAAAGTGGAGTCGAACACCACGACTTTGACGAGTTGAGCACTCGTGCGGACGCGGGGACACAGAGTGGACCGAAAGTCGCACCGTTATGCGCGATCACCGGCACTGAGCGCGCAAACGCGTGGTGCGGTTGAAGCTTGCTTCAGTAACCAAATATTAACCTGCGGCAAAGAAAGAATAGACGAATTTGTGGTTTCAAGTGTCAAGTAAACAACAGACGCGCGAGCACGGTAACTTTGTCATGCAGAGACTGCGGGACACTGTACCGCGCCGAAAAAACGCACGCACGCGCGCACACACCCCGCTTAACACCACTTCGCGCCAGCCACCGTCGCTTGGTCGATACTTTCGCGAAGACCGAGAAATGCCACAGCATATCTCTTCGCGCGCTGTGTAACAGCCTGGCCCCACGCCAGTGGACAAAACGGACGCAGCTGGCGCGTGAAGTTTGTAAACAATGGTTGCCGGTGAAAAAGTGGTTTCGGAAGGCACTTGCATCTGTCAGCACGTGAAGCATTGAAAATGGAAACGCCACGGCCAGGAGCGCTATCGATTTGCTGCAGTTTCGAGGACGCGCTCGC